>NC_090438.1:876630776-876970508 GCF_031143425.1 Pleurodeles waltl | reverse complement strand
CTGAACACTGTCACAGAGGGGGTCATCATTGATAAGTATGGACATTCATTAAGAGTACTTGGTTTGTAACCAATGGTAGAGGCAGAGCCTGCACTGTGTATCCATGGGATTATGTCATGGCACTGCCATTGGTTACAACCCTGACACATGGTGGGCTGTACCTCACTTATGACACACACTTGTTGGCTGTGGAGTGCACTATGTGTTGCCAGACAAATGAAGCAGCTATAGGTACTGAATCACTATCCAAACATATGACCCATTGTCAGGATCTAAGAATTAAATGGGACATTGCACCACCAAATTATTGCCTGGGCAGAATGTAGATAGGGTGTACTATCCTACCTATGTACATAAGATGCACACTTTTCACTCACATCTGTTGTCTTGATGCATGCCTACAGCAATTCCAGATAAACATGTAAAGTCTGATACGCAGGTGTATGTCCTAGAGAGCAAAGGGTTTGCGAGTACGAACAATGGTTAACATGTGTCAACATGGTTACCTAGTCTGCTCTGTATAACAACATCACACAGCACATAGCATTACACACCATCTATTGTCACTCGCATGCCAGAACAAGTGCAAGATAGCAACAATTACAAATTATCCTATACATGTTTTGTGCTCCAACATGGCAATCAGGTGTGGGATGTGCAACTATGTCCAGCAATATCTAAAAATGTCAGAGACCCATCCAAAAAATGTATGGGAGTAGAAGTAGCCATATAAGTTGCATTTGGCTAATGAAAAATGCATCACTGAGTTGATTTCAAACATCAACATCATTCAGTCATGGTAAGAGTTACCTCCGTTGTGACATGCAGGAATAAATGCATAACCATGTTCAATGGAGGATGTGGATGGAGAGCTGAGAAATACCCACAGTTACTTAGAAATACAACATGGGAGGTGACTTAGAGACAACACAAGTACTGTGGCAGGTGTAATGTCATGTGTGAGTGGTACTCATTACATCTCACAAATACCGGCTATGGGACGGTAACTATCATGTAGACAGCAGTAGAAGATGTGTTCATCTGCAATTCACACAAGTCACACCTTGCATCATGCCTATGTGTGACAAGACAATATTGCTGTGGAAGATATGCACAAAGTGTAAGCAGCCTAAAGAATTGGAGCAATGCAGGAGACAAAATATACCTTTCAAGTAAAGAGGAAAAACATGGAGAAGGAACACCCGTAGACCAATACCGACTGTGAAACACATCAGTGTTTACATGAGAACATCCAACGTATGTACAGAGAGGCTGGCCAAGTCAGTACATAACCCAGTCATATTTGCCACTATTATAACCTCGTAGTTGCCAATTGCATGCCAACATGATAGGGGACAGTGATAGATAACACCATCTGTCCCCTGGCACATTCCCAAAATTGAAGTCACAACAGAGATACAACCCCTAACCAAGCTGCCCATGGAAATTACTAAGGACATCAAATGTTTAGACATGTCCAACACATGCAAGCACCTAGTCCTCTGTACATGAGAGGGTCAGGCTGACATCAAGTACTGCAGAGGAAACCATGATATCCCGGTCTATTTGATTATAATTGTGCATGTGTCTGTCTGCAGGGAAGTGTGCATTGCTCTGCTGATTTGCAATCAAGAAGAGGCTAGATCCCCGCTCAAGACAACCGAACACCACTGCTCTGGCTACATAAACGTTTGACACTGTCAGGGGCCTGATGCATGTTCACAGTGACTTGAGTAATCTGGAGCTCCATAAACCTGCACCTTCACATGCAAGCATGGGTTTGTTTGGCCATACAAACTCCCACAGTAGTGATGAAGAGAAAACTACCATCTATGCCATACTCCATCACTGCTACATAGTGGTATGCCATTGTATGTGAGAGTCATTACAAACATGATGTGGACGACTGTGAGTGCCTAGTCGATGGCATGCACACATATACCACTGACCTCAGCACTCGTGTACCACTTAAATGGCTCATGCATGGTAATGTCTTTAGGATTCTGAACAAAAGACAACCTACGACAAATGTAAGGGCATATGTATCACAAGATCACAGACTGAAATAAATGATCTTCACATTTGTTCCAACATAGGGGAACATAGGTGGTGCTGATGTGACTATACAGGCATTTTTCAAAGTCCAAAATTTGTCAATGCTTTACACACACACAGCACATAGCAACGTTCAGTGACTCATGTGTCATTACCATCTCCTGCAACTAAGATGCATGGGAAACTATATGTTACACATGTAGCAGTGGATCATGAAGGCTAAACCAACAGCACACCACAAAGTGGACACACATGCACACGCAAATTGCCAGGGTAACCTGATGCCAACCCAGTCCTAGTCCACTGCATCCTCTGAGTGCAAAATGCCTTGGCTGTCACATGACTTGCCATATTTTGGACAAAGGCTATTATATATTTTGTACTGGACAGTTGTCAGGGCACTCATGATCATATAATTGAAGGTTAGTAATTATTAGAATCTTCAGTGTGGAGTAACACCATAGAGAGTTCATATATTATTTATTTCTTGACATACAAAGTCCACCTTGATACAAGAAAAGCGTCCTTGAATTTCAATAATGTATACAGCAAACAAAGCCAACACGTGTTTCGTCTTATGAGAATGTATTCTCACAGACTTCATCAGGGCTTAAAATCAAGTATGTCTTATATGAAAACTACTCATTTCCAAGCATTATCTAGTAGAATCTTAATTAAGTGTATATAGTCCTACATTAAGTCATCTAATTAAGGAATCTTCTTGTATTCCCTATCAACCAGAAAGTCTAAAAATCCAAAGGAGAACTCCATGGTGCGAATGTATCCACGGCGTTCCCAGTATCTGAAAGTCTAATCGTTCGAACGCCTACATTGCTCATTTCTACACATTTACACGTCAAATATGAAGCAAATGGCTCAAATCTATACTCTGCAACACCAGAAAAATTACCCCTGGCCCCTGAGCATCTATCACACGTCCACAGGCCTTTTCATGCACAATGGGAAAAATTTCATGCATGACCGTCACGTGTGATAAATTTAGAGGCAAAAGCCTAAACCTTATACTTTTCTCCTCATCAAAAAGATGCCTGTCCCCTGAGCGTCTATCGCACGTCGATAGACCTTTTCACCCACTTTGGGAACAAATCGATGCATGACCATCATGCATCTAAAATGTAGACACAAATGCCTATACCAGTCTCTTCTCTTAAGCAAAAAGACACCTGGCCCCTGCGCATCTATCACACAACCACAGGCCTTTTCACGCACAATGGGAAAAAATCGATGCATGACCGTCATGCATTTAAAAAAATTATGCATGACTGGAAACATGACACACAGACTCAGGAAGTGATGAAACAGACATTCTGCCTGGATACATAGTACAGTGATTCCACTTTCACTTTCACTTCACAGTCTTATTGTCTGTGATTCTGTGAGGGTGTGTGGAGCTGGTGCTGTTGGTGATTTGGTGTAATTGGAGTATTTTTGTGCTGTGTTCTGTAGCTGGTGTGTATTTTTTGTCTTTTAATCAGTCTTTTGTATTGGATTTGTTCTGGATCTGTCACTGTATTGTGGGATGTTTCTCTAGGGGTATAATAGTTTGTTGGGTAGTTTGTTGGGTATTTAGGGTAGTTGGGGTATTGTTAGGGTATATTTTTCTGCCGACTGATTTACAGTGCATAATGTCAGGGAAAGGGAGGCTGGCCCTGATGTTGGTAGATGAGCTGGGGGACTTCATTTGGCTGGTACAACATTACCTCCCTGTGATGCTAGTATTGGGTGGCCATGTTATTGAAGGCTACCCCACAGAGGCCAGGAAGCTGTGGTGGGTCAAGGTTTTCCACCACCTGGCTCGAGTTTTTGGCACCAGACAAAATGACCGCCAACTGAAACATTGTTGGGCTGACCTCATCGCAAGTGAGGAAGATCTTCTGGATCACCTGGGCATAGAGATTGGTGGAGCAGTTGGTAAGTATCCAATTTCCATACCAAGTCCATTATTTGCATGTGCATGACAGGTGCTAATAAGATGGAGTGCAGCATGTCATGTTTAAGGATCTGGACATGTCACGTGATGCCTGTATGAAGAGCCCCAGCACCACCTTAGGGCTGCCATTGTAATATATAATAATGAAGCTGAGGCAGGAAAGATGTACCATCTTCCCTGCGCAAACATTACAAAGTGTTGTGATGCAAGCATAGGGCAACTCTGTTTTGAGCAGCACAACATGAGGCCTGTGCCATGCCTCATGTACAGGAGAGGGGGGTAACACTTGTTCAGTAGGCGAATGTACAAACTCTAAGAAAAATGAGAAATACCGAAATGCCATTTTCCATTCACTTTGAACGGCTGCTAAGAGGAGGTGTTATACAGGGGCATATAAATGTATATGATGGGCCCCTATGTACTCAGCAGAAGTCGTGATGATCTGTTTCGTTGCTGTTCCTGCTGATTACCTAATTTTTCTCCATATACATAGATGTTGTAGGACCCTACCTGCATAATGCTGCGCCTTAATTCTCATTAGGTGCACACATGACGCGGGTAAGGGGTGCACTGATGGCCACAAGGGATGTAGTGATGCACTTGGTGCTGCACCACATTCGTTTAATCTGCCCCTTTGTGTCATTGGCCAAGGCCATGTAAGGGAGCTTGACTATGTACTGAGTCTAGACTACTAGCACTTTCCTCTTCCTGTACATTCTGTATCACATACCCCCCAAACTATGTCAATTACCACACACACGTGCTGATTTAGTACCACAAGCCTGCTGCATCGTACTGGCAGTATGAGGCTACCCTTCATCTTCACCATCACTGGCACATTACTCAGAAACCTGCACCAACCCATCCATCCTTGGCAGGTGTGTCTGTATTGAGGCACATGTCTATGTGCATGTTCTTATCCCTTCCTGGACAAAAATGGAAAACGATGCCAACAATGGCTGGCCACACAGTATTGGAAATAAATTCTTAATTTCAATCAGTCTGTGTGCAGGAAGGTGCAATTAAATCAACATAAGTAAACTCCGATGGCATTATTGCTCATGTGTGTGCCTTGTGATGGCACACACATATTAGTAACTACAAACAAGGATTCATGAAGCATTCTTCAACTCTTTTGAATACTCAAACAACCAACCCCTGGGCAGTTGTCTGTCAGTTTACGGCGACAGTGAGGTAGATGTCTTCTTCATCCGGGGCAGGTCACAATGGGATGGCCACTGCAACAACCTTCGTATGCCCCTCAGATGCAGAATACAGTTTGATGCAGTCCCATATGGTCATGAAGGTGTAAAGCTAACAGACATCTGCATGACAATGGCATGTATATATGGTGCAGTGAAAGGCCCGCAGGAGTGTATGGGAAAGTGATGGTTTGTATGTGCCTGGATCTCCATTATCTGAGACTATAGGGTCCATTATGACCCCAGGGTAGGTGACAATGTGGCGGTAGTACCACCAGCAGGCTGGTGGTACATACCGCCACATTATGACATTGGCACCATTCCTACCACCATGGTGGTTGCAGCTGCAGGGCTACCAGCGGTATTTTGAGCCTGCCTACCGCCCTTGTTTTTGCAGCATTTGCAACGCCATGAAAACCATGGCAGTAGGCCCTACCGATGACAGGGAATTCCTTCCCTATCATTGGTAGGAGGCTCACCCACCCCCCAACACTCCCCAGATGCCACCCAAACCCCCTCCATACATGCTCCCCATTCCGATCCCCCACCCCCATTCACGCACACACTCGCAGGCACGCACCACGCATACATATACTCACTCACACTGGCATACATGTATTCATTCATGCTTGCATCCATTTATTCTCACACACATCCGTACACACATTTACACTGACATGCAGACACACATTCACATTTCCATTTGTACACACATTCTCACACATGAATACACCCACGCAAAGAACACTACATGCATAGTCGCATACGCACACACCCCACACACACAACACCCCCCACTCCCTCCCTTGTCGGAAGCCCAACTTACCTGCATCCAGGGCGTCTTCTGGCAGGGAACGGGATGGGTGCTGCTACCGCCAGCAGCGCCATCCAGCAGAACACCACCAGGCCGTATCATGTGTCATGATACGGCTGGCAGAGGTCTACTGGCGTGGGGGTGCTGGTGGTAGCAGCGCCACCTTACTACCACCTGCCAGTATGGCAACTGCTGGATTTCCACCCATCTTGTGGCGGAAGTCCAGCTGTGGTAATATTCTGGCGGATGGATGGTAGCCCCGGCGACAGTCTTTTGGTGGCCGTCACCGCAGCGGTAGGCAGCTTATACCGCCAATACCATAATGAGGGCCAATGTGTGATTGACTGATCATAGATGTTTATCAGTTGGTCTGGTCTAGTACTAGGTTGACTTGCTAACTCAGCCTTACAAGTTGATAATAAACTATGTAGTCCATTAACTGAAATATCACTAAGCAATGTTTTCTATTCATGTATTGCAGGAGGACCTCCACCCTACATCATTGGAGAGGTCCCCAGGTTTGAAGACCCCGATGCAGCCATCATGATATCATTGGAGTTAGGATGAAAACATCATGGGCCAGATGTAGGTAAGTATGGTTTTGCGAGTTGCAATTTGCGAGTCATAGAGACTCGCAAATTGCAACTCGCAAAACCACATGCAGAAAGGTGTCTCAGACACCTTCTGCGAGTCGGTATGGGGTCGCAATGACCCACCTCATTAATATTAATGAGGTGGGTCGCAAATTGCGGCCCCATACCGACTATGGGCACTTGCAAACATGGAGGCCTGATGTCGTCAGCAGACCTCCATGTTTGCCACTGCTTTTCAATAAAGCAGGTTTTATTTTTCAAAGTGCAACCCGTTTTCCTTAAAGGAAAACGAGCTGCACTTTGAAAAATAAACCGAAACCTTTTGTTTCGGTATTTTTCAGGGCAGGTAGTGGTCCATTGGACCACTGCCTGCTCTGAAAAATTATTTTTGTGATCATTCACAAAGGGGAAGGGGTCCCATGGGGACCCCTTCCCGTTTGCGAATGAGTTACCATCCACTTCAAGTGGATGGTAACTGCGAGTTGATTTGTGAACGCTTTTGCGGTCACAAATCAACTTACATCGCGGTGCGAGTTGCAAATAGGAAGGGAACACCTCTTCCTATTTGCAAGTCGGAAACACATTTTGCGAGTCGGTTCCGACTCGCAAAATGTGTTTCTGCATCGCGCACAGGCATTAGCGCCTCGCAAACGGCGTTTTTCGCCATTTGCGAGGCGCTAATGCCTTGCTACATCTGGCCCCATGTCTTTTGGTATGTTGAGCATTGAGAATGGGTTGGTTGTAGCACAAGGGTCAACGTGTGCTGGTATGGAATTGTGAGTATTAGGAAATGGATGCCTGGCTACATATTCAGTTTTGGCTTGTCCTCGTAATGCTCCACTGCTCCAATGTTCAGGGACCTTGGTCTTTTATCCATCTCAGATGTAATTGCCCTACGACCATTGCTTTTCTGGGTCCGCGTATGGACCACCCCTGAGTTATCCACATATAAGGAGTCTATTCAAGACATCCTAGACAGACCTAATGTACTTACCATTCCTTGGTTTAATCACATTTCAAAATGGTTCCATAGATTGGGTCTCGGCGAGTTTTGGAGCCATCCTGACAGTATAAGGAAGGATCAGAAGAACCATTTGAAAACTGTTTACTGGACGTATGTCAGGGAAAACTATCTGCTGTGCTCAACACATGGCAGATTGACTTTACAATTTTTTGACTTTAAATGGTATCTGTATCTTGAACCATTTATGGATATAATTCTTGACCCACTAAGTAAGAGTCTGTATATTCAGTTGAGATATGGTTGCCTGCACCTTAAATCTTACGGTAGTACTCGGAGCTTGACTCCAAGATCTGATCTTTGTCCTAGTTGTAATCACACTTCAGAATCTATTTCACATTTTATGTTTATATGCCCCGCATATATCATTGCGCGACGGAAGTGGTTACGACCCGTGTGCAGAAATATGGGGATGAGACATTGTATGGCTGCCTTAAGGATTATGATGAGGGATACTTCCTCCCCCCTATCTTGTGCGGTTAGCAAGTACATCGCAGCTGCTTGGCATATATGTATCCATCTCCTAGGAAAAAATGATGGTGAGGAATAAATTTTTAAAATGTTTTAGCTGTTAATTTTTAACCATGCACCTAAGACTGGAATAAAACCCCATGTCTAATTCGAATGATAGGTATAAGGGGGTAAAGTGCTTTTTGAAGGAAAGTAATTTTATGTGTTTTAAGGCTGAACATCTGTTATTTTATTTTCTTTTTTCCCTTTTATCAAAAACTTTTTTTGTATTTGAATGTTGTTTTTGCTTTTATGGTTGAAAGTAACCGAATAAAGCTATGTGAGTGATGATGAAGAAAATGTTAAAGTACATTGAAAAAATTGAAGAAAATTTAAAATGCTAGTGTCACACCGTCCCAGTTCCTTCCCTCTTCATTTTACTATTGCAAATAGTTTTAGATTGGGTTTTAGATGGGTAGTTTTAGGTTAGTGTAGTAGAGTAGGGTAGGCATAGGTTAGATTAAGTATAGTTGGCCAGTATGTTTTAACATTTTTTTATTGGGAGGTTGGGTGGGGGGTCAAATATATATATTTGTTTACACCCTACGTTAAGTTAGTACATGTGTAGTCATAGTTTATGTTGTAGTACTTGTATCGAGTCTCTTAATGGGGGTGGGGGACAATGTTTAGAGTGCGGTGTTACATGTGTAATATAAATGTAGAATATGTTAGATAGGTGTAGTTGTAAGTAATTTAGTTTAGGTAAGTTTAGTGTAGGGTAGATTTTAGGAGAGTATTAGATATATAGTTATTAATATTTTACAATAAATTCTGTTTGTATAAGATTAATTTTTTTCCATGTTGATTGAGATAGGCGAATGGCGTAGGACATGTGTACTGTCTTGATTTCCAAGGATTACCATGCTCATCCCTTATGACCAAGGAGCTGTCATATTGCCTGCTAAATAACATCAAGTAGTCCATACATTTGCAATCCACTGTTCCAGCCATTCACAATTTGTATCAAATCAATGTTTATAAAGCGCAGCTACTCACCCATAAGGGTCTCAAAGCATTGAGGGGTTTGTCCTCCGAGTTTCAGTTGGAGAGTTAAGTTTTAAGGTAATTTTTTAACTGATGCAGCAATGGTGACTGAGGTACAGGGGCAGGGAGTTCCAGCTCTTTGCCGTGAGGAAGGCAATGGATTTTCCACCAGCCGAGGTCTTTTGTATGCGGAGTAAGTTGGCTAGTGCTTGTTAAGTGGAGTGGAGAGGCCTGGTGGGGGAGTAGAATGTGATGCAGTGGTTGAGGTAGGCGGGTCTTAGGCCATGGAGGGGTTTGAAGTTAATCCTTTTCTCGATAGAAAGCCAGTGGAGGTATCTTAGGTGTTTGGCGGCGACTGCCCAGGATGAGTCTGGCAGAGGCATTTTGGATGTGCTATAGTTTCTTCAGGTTCTTCTGGGCAGTGCCGGTGTAGTGGGCTTTGCCATAGTCGAATCTGCTTGTAACCAGGGCGTGGGTCACAGCTCTGCAGTAGCCCTTTGGGATCCATTTGTAGATTTTCTGGAGAAGTCGGAATGTATAAAAGCAGGAGGACGCCACTAAGTTAACTTGACAGGTCATGGTGAGCGATAAACCAGGATGAAGTTGAGGTTGTGTGCATGGTCTATAGGAGTGGGGAGTGCCTAGGGTGGCTGGCCACCAGGAGTCATTCCAGGCTGATGTGGAGGGTCCCAGGATGAGGATCTCGGTCTTGTCAGAGTTTAGCTTGAGGCAGATATCCTTCATCCAGGCGTCAACGGCTTCCAACCCATTGTGGAAATTCTTCTTGGCAGTTGTGGGTTTTTCGGTCAGATAGATGATCAGCTGGGTGTCATCGGCGTAGGAGACAATGTTCAACTTGTGGCTCCCAATGATGGATGCAAGCAGGCCATATAGATGTTAAAGAATGTGCCGCTCAGGGAGGAACCCTGCAGAACTCCGCAGCTGATCTCCATAGGTTCTGAGTACATAATGTATACTGTATCTTGGACAGGTAAGTATGGAACTTTAACTGTCATCGGTGGGGTCTTGCAGTTTCAATGTTGGCAAGAGTGGTACATCTGACAACAGGCACATTTGGAACTGTATCCTGCAATACTGACAGGTGGCCATCACTAATAAGGTTATCCTCTTCTGTACCAAACAAATCAGTTGTACTGGTACTCCTATCTGGGTAAATTACCATTGACTTGATTATGTGTCATACATGCTGTATATCAACTTCAGAGGATATCTGTTCCATATTTGTATGGAATACTCAGTAAGTTGGTTGTAGCTGACAACACCAACATTCATGTTAGGATCCTAGTGTGTGGCTTTGTGTCTGACAGTAATGCACTCATGTAATGATGTTCTGTACTCACTGATATGGATTCACACAATGCACTCATTTAGTTGAGTAGATGGATCACAGTAAACATAGAAATGCTACATGTATTCAAGGTGCTTCTTTACAGGTGCAAGTGAATTTTCAAATACTTTACAATATCCAGTTCACAGGCACCATGAGTGAACGTTAGCCATATGTAGCACAATCAGAGTCCAGGAGCGAGAAACATGACATGAGACATGGTAATGAGAAGTGTACATTATGGAGGAGGTTAAAAATTGGCAATTTTTAAGAATAGAGACAATGAGAGTAAATACAGACAAGTCAACAGTGATTGAGTGAAGAGAGCACATTTCCTACTGTCACAACACTGGCCTGATTTTAAGCCCAGAACTAAGGAGATACTGTCATGTGGCACAGACTGGTGCTACTGGGCGGTTTTCCTTGTGAATGTTATTCCTTCCACATCTTCATCCTCTCATGTGTTTGGTGCCTCTTGTGCCACGGCTGGTGCTGTCGAAGAGGTAGAGGAGGCCACACACACATCAGGGGATAGAGTTGTGGAGTCAAAGATCCCGGCAGCTGCCATTTGTGGGAACATAATGCATCACTGAAGCAAGGAGGAACTGCTGATTTTTTTAACACCGCAGCGACATCACATTAGTAGACAGACATATTTTCCCTGAGGGAGGCCACTTCACACTGTATGGACTCTAGGGTATTCTGAATAGCCCCCAGCCTGTTGTCTGTCATGCTGCTGCCAGTTTGGGAGGGCAATTGTTGTAGACTCTGCTTTATGACAGCAGCTGTGTCGGCCAGGGACTGCTGGAGTCCACATAGTGGGAAGTGGGTGACTCTGATTGGCAGCTGAGTTGTCCTTACTTGGACTGAGGCCCCTCTGCACTCCCTCTAGGTGGCCTGCCATGGTCTTCATCCTCACCCGCACCTGCTTGGCCATCTCCCGCTGGACTCCTACCACTGTCCTCTGAAAGGTGATCTCTGGGTCCTTGGAGTCCAGGGCTGTGTTAATACTGGCTGGTGATGTGTGGTGGTAGCTGGGTGGTTCATGTGGAGACCTTGCAATGCTGTGTGTCCTCTCTACGATTGGAGGTGGTGTCAGGAGGGATCTTAGCACATCTTAGAGGGTCTCTTCATTGATGATTGGCAGCTGGTCATTCCTGTTATCTGTAAAATCCAGGACTGGCAGCTCGACAGAAGGTAAGCCATCATCCTCTGTGATGAGATGGTGTAAAGTTAATCTTAGATTGTTGTGGCTGTTGAGATGGCACATCATTTAATTGCAACTGGAGGCTGAGTGACATGTAACTGACCTGTGGTTGTAGTTGTACATTATATGCAGCACTGTGCTGCACACATGGGTTAAGCTCACCAGGTATTTTGGGGCATATTTAGGTGCCCCAAGTGCCACCTGATTGTCACTTTTGGTGACACTCCAGTGGTGCAATGCCCTTTTCTATGTTCACAATCTGGCGTTAAGCCACTTCTTGTGGCTTAACACCTCCTTGTAAATACGGTCCCTTCACACGCAGCACTTAGCGTGGAAGGTGCATGTAATGGGTGTTGCTGTGGGCGTGCCAGTGTCTAGGCTTAGTATGTTTTACTGGCAGGGAAGATTTCCAGTGAACAAACCCATGTAAGACATCACACAAACATCCTTGCACTTAGGTGAATAGGTGTGTGCATGGCACAAGGCAGTCCAAAGTGTGTCGGAACATCCAAAGAGAGAAACAGCAAAATATCTTAAAGAAATGGTCCTGCTCTGCTGTCTCCATTTGATGCAATGCAGCACAGCAACTTTGGTTATGCACGCCATTATATCTAAGTAAATCTCCCCAATCTTATTTAACCCACATTCTAAACTTTATTTTGAATGTACAAGAGGGGGGCTCGGTGGCCATGTATTTTAAACCAAATCTACAGCAATATCCACTTTCTTGTTCTCATGTCTGTCTCTTTGGTGCATAGACTGCAAAATCAAAACTTTAAATTGAACTTATTTATTTACAAATGTAGCCAACTCTAACAAAGAATATATTTTTGAGAGGCCATAGTATGTTTTTTCTGACTAGCATTTTAACTGCTAAACATTCGTTAGACATTCGCTAGATAAGGAAATATGATAAGAAGTTATGGTCAATTTAAAAAGGCAAACCTGTCCTTTTAGTAATACAAGTATTAAAGGATAGAAAGTTGGACAGCGCATAACAGCCAGATGTAACATTTAGATTGAAAGATGACTTTCCACTTCCTACTTGTGTTACTTTGAAAATATGTTTTAGGACCATTGCAAGCTTCGATAGCTGTAGCCACACTTGCTTGCAGCACGTTGAGAAAACTGCTTTGGTGTTTGGAAAGTGTATCTTTACATTATATACGTCATCTCTAGGTAGTGCCTTATTATTTCATATCTTAATGCATAATGTAGAAGAGAGGAATTGCTTAGTACTGAGTTGATATATCCAGTCAGTGACAGAATTAAAAGCATCATTTTTCTTTGTAGACTGTAGTAACATTTCCCTGTGCCAAACACCTGGTTTGGATAAAAAAACATCTTTTTCATAAACTGGCAAAGGGAGCAGCTATATTTATCATCCATGCATCAGCTTATTATTTATCAAAAATGTAATTCATTGGTGAACACAGATTTCTATGAACTATGCTGCAAATGTGATTTTGCTAGTATCTGATTTATTTCTGCCTAGTGTCCCGAGCAGTATCTAATTCACTTCTGCCAGGCTTTGACACCTCCAGTGGCCCTAAATATATATTTGAAGAGGTTTGAAGTACCTCTGCAGAAAGCAATAGGCCTGATCTGTCAAGACATCTCTGACAGTAAGGCGGGGATGAGTTCATTTTATCTTATACCGTACACTCTCAGTTGAATTAAAAGGCATGAGATTGGCAAGAACAGGCAACAGAGAAGATCATCCTATGCTTTTCATTCTTTGACAAAGTGGGGGAACCCATACAAAAATCGGTAACTATTACCAAGCACTTCATCTAAAAAACATGGGCCTTATTTACAAGGCCTGTGACCAGGGTGGCTCAGCAAGTATCTTGCTGTGGTGCATGTGCCACTGGGAAGGGGCAGAAATGTGCTGCATCTACATAATACGGCACAATTCTTCCTCTCCCTCTTCGCTTGTTCAAAAACTAATGACATGCGCCAATGCAAGGTGCAAGGGGACCTGCGTTGTGGGAGATAATTGCTTTTATGCAGGAAGAGACAGCTTCCTACACAAAAACCATCACAAGAGATGTTTTCCTCTGAAGATGTTTCTCCCTGTTGCGTCACTCTTATACCACCCCTGAGGTAGCCTAGGAACCTTATACATTCCTAGACTTGCAAATCTGGGATTGCATCAGATTTCTTTGGGTTCCATGGGTGTTCTGTGTGAACACCCATGCAACACTCAGGGAACACCCCTTTCACCCAGTGTTATTCCTGAAAGGGGTCCATATTTACAAAATCAAGAAAAGGCATGCAAGGTAGCTTTGCGTGCACTTGTAAATATGGGCTGGCACACTGCCCCACTGGAACGGCAAAAAAAAACAATGCTCCGGTGACACAGTGTGCTGCTGGGGCCTTGTAAATAAGGCCCCACATGGCTTGGTTTTTTGGAATGCTTGTTTTAAAGAGAGAAGAAGACAGGATTGCCTTTCATAATTAATCTCCATTGACTTGATTTTCCCACCTGCCACACAGGAAGCCTGACAAGCATATTCTGTAGGACAAATGTGACAGCAAGCTCAAGCTTTGGTTGTGAAAAAGATAACCATTTTTTAACCTAAAAATACAAATGGGCTTGCTTAAAATATTCCTCTCAAATGCCTTTACCAATAATAATGATTTATAAAACACTTTGAACTGTAGCCACACCTCTTTAATAGCACTAAAGGCAGGTTTCACTGTTATACAAAACAATGGTACTCTTGCTATGACCCAGCGGACTCGGCCCACACTCAGGGATTTAAACTTGCAGCAATCAGCACCTAACTCGATGAGCTACCTCAAAAGCTATTAAGGATTTATTTTGGTAGGCCAGTATTTAAAAAATACAACTGTAAGAACACATTGGGGTTCATTACGACCCTGGCGGCCGGTGGTAAGGTGGCGGTACCACCGCCAACAGGCTGGCGGTGTTCCGCCAGCAATTATGACCATGGCGGAATTGCCACGGCCATACCGCTGGCCCCTCCAATATCCCGCCAGGATTCCGCCTGGCGGTCATAATCCCCAGGGCAGCGTAGACATAGACCATTGAAAGGCTGGCGGTAAGGGGACTTGGGGTGCACTTGGCATGGGCAGTGCAGGGGCCCCCAGGCATAGCCCCTTCGCGCATTTCCCTGCCTGAAGTTCGGGCAGTGAAATGCGCAACGGGTGCTACTGCACCCGCTGCACATCAGCATTGCCGCCGGCTCTATTACGAGCTGGCAGCAATGTTGATGTGACATTTCCGCTGGCCCAGCGGAAATGTCATAATAGGGAGCCAGGAATACCGCCGCCAATGGCGGTATTCTGTCTCCCGCGGCCTCGGCGGTCTGAGGTCGTAATGACCCCCATTATGTCAATATACTTTTAGGTATGTCTTCAATCAGGACTTTAGAAACCGATACCCAGCTGCCCATTTGCTAGGAAGAGTGTCCTCCAACTTTGAAGCAAAA
Source organism: Pleurodeles waltl (assembly GCF_031143425.1). Lineage (NCBI taxonomy): Eukaryota > Metazoa > Chordata > Amphibia > Caudata > Salamandridae > Pleurodeles > Pleurodeles waltl. The sequence continues at coordinate 876,955,365 of NC_090438.1, read as the reverse complement.
GATTAAATAGCAGTCCTGGCACTAATGCATTCTGAAGAAAAAAATACCTTCTACATTCTTCAAAGCTTGACACTGTTACTAGACTTCTGCTAGCAACATCTCACCCATCTTCACTTAAACAACATAATTTCCTGGAAAGGGTAAGAATTGCTATATGTACGTACATGAACAGCATGTGTTACTCCATGTCTTCTGATCTTGTATCAGGGCACCTGTCTTGCTCTCCTCACTCACCTCAGGCATCACAGGGGCAGTGTAAGGAACAGAAGTCACAGTTTTTTTCTGCACTTCCACTCCTTGTCTTGCTCCATTTCCTCAGCAACAAATAGGAGTCTTTTGCTGAAGTAAGGGCAGGGCAAGTGTGTCAGCCACAGTGCTTAGTTTGTGAAAGAATAAGTTCAGGGGTCTGAAGTTTTTCTCAAAAGCCTACTACCAGTGCTGGATATAAACGAGACTCCCAGTATCAAGACAGCTTAGTGCTGATTCCACCTCATGCGCTTTTCTTCCACAACTCTACACAATGGGGGTGATTCTAACTTCGGCGTGCGGCGGAGGCCGCCCGCCGAAGTTCCCCCACCAAAATACCGCTCCGCGGTCGAAAGACCGCTGAGGGTATTTTGGGATTTGCCCTGGGCTGGCGGGCGGCCGCCCGCCAGCCCAGGGCAAATCAGCCTTCCCACGAGGACGCCAGCTCAGAATTGAGCCGGCGTAGTGGGAAGGTGCGACGGGTGCAGTGGCACCCGTCGCGTATTTCAGTGTCTGCATAGCAGACACTGAAATACAAAGTGGGGCCCTCTTACGGGGGCCCCTGAAGTGCCCATGCCATTGGCATGGGCACTGCAGGGGCCCCGCGGCACCCCCTACCGCCATCCTGTTCCTGGCGGGAGTCCCGCCAGGAACAGGATGGCGGTAGGGGGTGTCAGAATCCCCATGGCGGCGGAGCGCGCTCCGCCGCCATGGAGGATTCTGCAGGGCAGCGGGAAACCGGCGGGAGACCGCCGGTTTCCCGCATCTGACCGCGGCCGAACCGCCGCGGTCAGAATGCCTTGCGGGGCACCGCCGGTCTGTCGGCGGTGCTCCCGCCGACCCTGGCCCCGGCGGTCTCAGACCGCCGGGGTCAGAATGACCCCCTATGTGTGTCTTTATCTCACTCTCAAAGGTTCTTTTTTATCCCTGCTTTCTCCGTTTATCATCATTTTCTTTGTCACTGTTTTCTCAGTTTGTCAACATTTTCTCTTCCTCTTCTATCCTCCTGTTGTTTCTCTTATTCTGGGTGAAAGTCTGATGATAAAAAGTAAGTCTTGGTTCCCAAAAGTAATGTAGGGCCCTACCTGGAACCACCTGTTTAAATTAAACACTGGCCAGACTTGTGATGTCATGGAGGGGTCAAAGAGTGTGTGATGTCACATCCTCTACCCCTGTCATTTCCTTGAATGAATATCTATTCCAGTGAGGACTTTGGGAATGCATGCACATTTTGTGTGTATTTACCCACGTGGTTTGGTAGTTTAGGTCAGCATGCGGGGAGCCACTGGTTACAGCTATTCTTTATTTGATGGATGCAGCCATGACAGCATCACATACTGTGTTTTTTAATGCCAACTTTGCATTAAGAAAATAGTGGCTGTGCAAGGATTGATTTGTTAAGTCCCATCGCTTCCAAGCTCTTGGATACAGTTTAATATTGCATTGCTTAAGGTATTTGCGAAAGTGATACCCTTGCCTCAGTATATTGAAATAATTTTTTTGTTAAATGTGTTGGAAATACTGTGATATATTACTGCTGCTGCTGTCACTTGATAACGACAAAATGCAAGATTTATATCTCTTGCTTCTCTTGAAACTCGTTGCAAATAAACCTAAGTGTTTTTAATATATTGCTTTATATTCTCATCGCGGCTTTCAAGGACTTTTCAGCAGTTATACATAAACAGCTGTACCCTACGGTGCAGTGAGCGAACCATAAACTGGCAACATAATAGCTTGACCTTATTTCGGAAAAAACATAATCAGTACACTTTCTCTGTAATGATTTTGCTCCTATGTAATTCAAATTGTCTTACAAGCTGAACTCTGAAACGTTTGAAGAGAAAAGTGTCTTTTTTTTTTAAGGTATAACATATGTTTTTCAATTCTGCACCTTCTGTCGGACTTTCTACTTGCTACAGTGACACAAGGCTGACATGGTTCTGTGATACACCAACAGATCAAAGGTGTCATGTACAATGGAAATAGCTACCTGAATCAGGATATCCCTCAATCAGTCCAATGACCATATCTTACAGTTCTACATCTGTTTTAAAGTTCCAAAATAATTTCAGCCTTCTGACATTGCAATATGTGTGCTGTTTTAGATATAACCTGACTTTGAAGGTATACTAAAGCTCTGCGCCTTGGTCACTTTGGCCCTGATTTATACTTTTAGCGCAGGTTTGCGGCAAAAAGTTGTATTCCGGCTACCGCCATTCCTAGACACCAGCCGGGGGCGTCATATTTAAGGAATGACGCTAGCCAGCGCCAAGGCCTGGTTAGTGTCAAAATAAATGAAGTGTAGGGAAGAATGGGGGTTGTGCGTCAAAGAATGGTGCAAGTCAGGTTGGAGTCAAAAATATTGACTCTAACCTGACATGCGTCTCTTTATGCACAACCCCCATGGACATGACTCCTGTCTTAGCAAAGACAGGAGTTATGCCCCCCAGCCCAATGGCCATGCCCAGGGGACTTCTTTCCCCTGAGCATGGTCATTGGGCACAGTGGCATGTGGGGGGGGACAAGTTAGGCTACCCATGGCACTTTAAAAAACCAAAAAATACCTACCTCTACTTACCGTAGATGGGTCCGCCCATCCTTGGGTGTCCTCAAGCGGTGGGTGAGGGTGGCAGAGGGTGTCGCTGGGTCTCTGCATGGAAATGAGCCTACAAGTCCCCTAAGGCCAAGTGTTAAATGATGGCGCTAAACAGGCTTAGCGCCATTATTTAAGGCCCTCCTCCTTCCGTGCATCTTTTTTGCGCAGGAGGATAAATAAGGCACAAATGCCTTAAAGTTATTTTTTGCACAGGAACGCCTACCTTGCATCTCATTGACGCAAGGTAGGGTTCCACGTCCAAAAAGTGACGCAAACTCCATAACATTGATACTAGACAGATTTAGCGCCAAAGTATAAATATGGAGTTAAGTTTGCGCTTGATTTGCATTAAAAAAATGACTCAAATCTAGCACAAACAGAGCATAAATATGCACCCAAGAGTTGTGTTTTTCTTTAAATAGACATCATCTGTTCATGGTAGTCTGAAGGAAACTGATTCGAGTAATTCCCATTTCACAGAGAGGACCAGTAGTTCTCTCTGATCCTGGTCCCTTACTGAATTAATTATTTCCCACTATTAAGGAAAATACACATCTTACATATGAAACATTTTTTGTGATTGCCCTTAAGATCCTTCCAATATGTTCTTCTGTCTATCTTCCGAGATGGTTCTCATCCAAACATTTCTAGGCCGGCAAAATTATGGGCCGGATTCACAAAGATAAACTTTATACTCTTGTGTAATCTTTTTTTTATTATTCGCAAACTACAAGTTTAATTTTACTAGTAGTAAGTTTGCCACTACAGAGTCTCTGCAGGGCGGAGTACTCCACACATAAAAAGATAGGAGATGACCAAGTGCAGAGTATCACAGTCGTAAACTACAATTAGTAAAATGTAACTAGTAACCTTTGTGAATCAGTCGCTGTGTGTCTTCCATTGGCCACTGGATCAAGGCTCCATTCTCCACATATTGCTTACATAGTGTCTCTTTTTGCCTTTTGGACAATGCATTTTTACCATAATTTTGCATCATTCTCACAAGTTGTTTTTTAAGGTCAACAGGTGAGAGAAGAATTGGACTGTCAACCCATGGATGGTTGATGTTTCTTTGTCACCCATCCTGCTCACGATGATATGGCCTCAATGTGAGGTTCCACTAAGTCCAAGTAATGCATTTTCAGCCATACTGTGGGCCTAGTTCACAAAGTATCTTCTGTGATTTACTCTTGTGACACTCCTGGTTCATTCATGAAATTCAGGATTAGACAGGAGCAACCCCAGAGATCTCAATAATAGCTCATACAATTATTTGTGAATCTGCTCCAGTGAGCAGAGAGATACTTTTTAGACTACCTTGTCTGCTAATGCTCTGTGTATGCATGAAAAGAGAAAAGAGAAGCATACTGGTATTCATTTTAGAGCAGCAAGGACACAGGTTTCATATCCTTTAGACCACATTTCATTCCCATAATTTTGTTGCATCATAAAAGGTGTAAATGTAACAGTATCACAGAGAAAGAAAAAATTAATCCCAAACATGTAGAACATGGGAAGAGAAATCATACCTCCTCAGTTTCTTACTGCATTTCAATGTTGCCAGTGTGGATTAAGACTAGGGAATGAGGAAGAGCTACACCTGCATCGAAAGACCAAATCATAAAACTAGGAGACAAAAGCTTGATTTCCATTCTGGAAGAAACGCCCAGCAGTCACCCAATGCAGAGGATCTTCTTGTTCTCCACCTTGGTTGGTATCCTTATATTTATCCTTTCATGTCATTCATTAGGCTCATCAGAGGTCTCAGTTGACAAATGTTATGAACCAATTAGCTCTGAAAGGCAAATAACTTACAGAGCTTTTTCTTGGGGCTGACCTACCTAAAATGAAACAGCTGTGGAATGACAGGCAATGTTATGTCTTCAATTCCTCAGTCATTGGGTATATGAGAAAAGGATGCCTGAAAGGTAGAGATGCCAGATATGACCATGTGAACAGTGAGGTTCCATTTTCAGTGATAAGAACTGAAGGGTATATAGAAGTTAATGAAGCTGTCCCACAGACAAACTAGTCTTTACAGACACAGTTGAAAAATGAAGTGAGAAAGTGAGTACTTCAAGAGGTGTCATTCTTCTGGTAGCAGTATGAGTGTGAGGCAGGGTGCTATTTGATAGAGATAACGTAAGGAAGAACATGAACATGATAACAATAAAGATGAGCAGAAAAGAATGTTAAAATAGTGCAAGTATCATGATAAATCTTTTAATACCTTCAGTGTAAGATGCCTGGTAGATGATCCTGGTAGGGTCCCCTAATTGTACACATGACTGAAAGTTGCTAATTCTGCACACATTTGTAAAAGATGCCTCTGCAGTGAACCCGTTTTGCCATCTTCTTGACATTCTCCTAAGGGAATGGACTATGTTCCTTTGTAGGTCACCAGTGAATAGATAGGAATGGGTAGATGAGAGGTGATGAGACTGCTAGCAGATGTTTGCTTGTGGTAGTTCTTGGAACATGACAGTGTCTATGCAACTAAATGAATCTTGGATTTTTGTTTGATATCTCTAGCAGTACCGAATTGGAATATTTATTCTATATTCCACTGGTATTTAAGACAATCTCATCCAACTGATGATGACCCAAATCATAATTTATTAGCAGTTGAAGGAATTTGTACACATTGGATCCAAGTAAAAAAAGATTTGTTGTGACTTACTGGTGCAGAACGTCTGATTACAGACTGAATTTCACAAATACTCCAGGAGTAAACCAGATGTAGTATGGGGGGGCGATTTATCACAATGTCACACAATGCAGTGCAGAAAGACACCTTGCTGCCCTGTTTTGTGTAACACAGAGAGGACAGGAATGCACCACATTTAACATATTATGGAGCATTTCTGTCCTCTCCTTGCATTGGCACACTAGTAGCTGCCTTCTGTCAAAGGAGCCACCCTTGCTCCATTGTGTAAGGGTCCTTGCATTGCAGGCAGAATTAATTTTGTGCAGAAATGACACCTTCCTGAATAAAACCAATTCCCTGAGGCATTTTCCTGTTTCAATGTATGCTGCAGAATGAAACACACAGAGAAACATGAAAAATGAAGAGAAATGTATTTCTCCTTGTTATGCTTACCCTGGGAACGAGTAGCATTATTTCTGCATTATCATGTCTACATCTCCTGGTAAATCTAGACATGTACCAAAATCCATGGGTGGAAGCGTGGAGACACCCACACTCGACCCATGGAAAGCTTCATTAAGGCAGAGTAATGCAGTGCATTAACTTGCCCTGCCTTGTGTTACTCTAGATTTACCAAGCCATACAGGGCCATGCACGGTGTTCTTTTTGTGGCTTGATAAATCCTTTTTTAGGTTTTGCATGGCCCTGTAACTCCTTGCATTGTGCAAGGTTGACGTAAAACATTAGGGGGCATATTTATACTCTGTTTGCGCCGGAATTGCGTTGTTTTTTTTTACGCAATTCCGACGTAAAAGTAACTCCATATTTATACTTTGGCGTTAGACGCGTCTAGCGCCAAAGTCCATGGAGTTTGCGTCCTTTTTTAGCGTGGACACCTACTTTGCGTTAATTATATGCAAGGTAGGCGTTCCCGTCTAAAAAAGTGACTCCGCGGCATGTGCGCCGTATTTACACTCCTGGGCAAAATTCACGCCGGTAGTGGGCTGGTAAAAAAAAATGACGTACGCCGGCTTTTTCCGCTGTTTTTTAGCGCCTGAAAAAGGCAGGCGTTAAGGGACCTGTGGGCTCGGAAGGAGCCCAGAGGTGCCCTCCCATGCCCCCACGGACACTCCCTGTCACCCTTGCCCACCCCAGGAGGACACCCAAGGCTGGAGGGACCCATCCCAGGGACAATAAGGTAAGTTCTGGTAAGTGTTTTTTTTTTTTTTTTTTTTGTGGCATAGGGGGGCCTGATTCGTGTCCCCCTACATGCCACTATGCCCAATGACCATGCCCAGGGGACAGAAGTCCCCTGGGCATGGCCATTGGGCAAGGGGGCATGACTCCTGTCTTTGCTAAGACAGGAGTCATTTCTATGGGGGTTGGGAGTGGAAAAAAATGGCGCAAATCGGGTTGAGGCGAAAAATTTGCCTCAGCCTGACTTGCCCCATTTTTTCACGCCCAAGCTCCATATCCCCCTACGCCGGCGCTGCCTGGTGTACGTCGTTTTTTTCAACGCACACCAGGCAGCGCCGGCGGCTAACGCCGGCTAACGTCATTGCTTAAATACGGCGCCCGCATGGCGCTTCAGAATGGCGTTAGCCGGCGCTAATTTTTTTGACGCAAAACTGCGTTAGCGCAGTTTTGCGTCAAAAAGTATAAATATGGGCCTTGATACTTATTTCCCTAGGTGTATTCCTGGAATTTAGCAGTATGCCTGGACTACTGCAAGAGCAACTCACACCTAATGATACTAAAATCTTTCTGAGTCCTTTAAAGTATGGGCAAATATGAAAAATATTCAGGGCCTTATTTATACTTTTTGGTGCAAAACTGCACTATGGCAGTTTTGTCCCAAAAAGTTTTGCACCGGCTTGCACCATTTTTTAGCACCAGCTGGGCACCATATTTATGAAATTGTGCAAGCCGGTGCAAAGGGTAGGCTAGCTTTAAAAAAAATGATGTTAGGCAGTTTTGAGTCAAAATAAATGATTCTGACCAGATTAGCATCATTTTTTGACGCTAAGGGGCATATTTATACTCTGTTTGCACTGAATTAGCGTAATTTTTTTTAACTCTAATTCAGTGCAAAACTAACTCCATATTTATACTTCGGTGCTAGACCCGTCTAGCACCAAATTTATGGAGTTAAAGTCATTTTTTGGAAGTGGAAACCTACCTTGCCTTAATGAGATGCAAGGTAGGCGTTCCCGTGCAAAAAAATGACTCTATGGCCTTAACACCATATTTATACTCCCATGTAAAAATGGTGCAAGGGAGGGAGGAGGGGTCAAAAAATGGGGCAAAGCTTGCTTTGCCCCATTTTTTAAGACCTGGGTCAGGGCTGGCGTTAGGGGACCTGTGGGCCTATTTCCATGGTGGAACACCATGGAATAAGCCCAGAGGTGCCCTCCCTAGGCCATAGGGGCACCCCCACCCACACTCGAGGGACTGCGAGGATGGGGGACCCCATCCCAGGTAAGTACAGGTAAGTGCATTTTATTTTTGAAAGTGCCATAGGGGGCCCTGAAATGGCCCCCCATACATGGTACAGGGTGCAATGGCCATGCCCAGGGGATCCCTGTCCTCTGGGCTGGCCACTGGAGTGGTGGGCATGACTCCTGCCTTTTCTAAGGCAGGAGTCATGTGGCATGGTAGGTTTAGCACCATAAAATGACGCTTATCTGGTTAGAGTCATTTTTTTTTACTCTAACCTGCCTAACGCCATTTTTTGGTGCTAAACCCTCTTCTTCTATACTGCCAGCCCCACCCGACTAAAGTCATTTTTTTAAACTCTTGCCTACCCTTTGCACCGGCTTGCACCATTACATAAATATGGTGCCCAGCTGGTGCACAGAAATGATGCAAGCCGGTGCTAAACCTTTTGGTGCAAAACTAAGTTAGTGCAGTTTCGCAGCAAAAAGTATAAATAAGGGCCAATATTTTGTAAGTTTTCGCCACTTTTGCGTCATAAAATGACGTTAATGCGGTGCAAAAAAAGTTTAAATTAGGGCCTTGGTGCTTGATGGGTCTAGCACCAAAGTATAAATATGGAGTTAGTTTTGCACCGAATTAGAGTTTAAAAAAATGACACTATTTTGGTGCAAACAGAGTATAAATATGCCCCTCAGTTCTTTAGTTTTGCAGGCTTCCATTGAAAGAGGCTTCATTTGTCATACCTTTCATTTAGACTTTTCCTTTTAACTATTCCTTGCAATTGTACAATTTAGTGATAGCTGTTGTTGAAAAAAGGTGTTGTAATTTGAGTGGATAATATTGTGAAGAAAATCATTTCAAACATGTCTCTGTGGCAACTTAAAGGTATGCACACTAGAACCATCATGATTCTGAGTCGACTCTGAACAGGAAGTACGCAATGGATGGAAGTCGTTAAGGTGTGGTTAATAGAAAATCTGATGTAACGCACAGTACGTTAGTGGATGCTGTTGAAAAAAGTAATGTTTTAATGCAGCTACTATGTGGCATCGTTCATGTGTATGCTCTAGAAGACACTACAACTTGCAACAAGTAAGGGATACATGCCCAAGAGGAAATACTACTCTCCCTGAGCGTTTGCAACAATATGGCAAATAGCTTGTGCGTGCCACATGTGCCCGAAATTGATATAGAGTGATCTGCAACTGGCACAGGGGGAGTCAAAGCTCCAGCACATACAGAGCCGCGGAAGAGATAAAAGATCCTGCAAAGGAGCACATTTCAAAATGTATGCCAAAACTGCAGAGGTGCTGGTTGATAGATATGCTGCAATATGCATCAAGTACAGAATGATTATTCAGTTGAAGTAAGAGATAACAATCACATCACCAAGCTACGAAAGGCAGAAGGTGCACTCACCGTCAAGGGTGATTGAAGCACATGGCATCGCACACCCCTCCTGTGACCTCTGCTTGCATAAGTTGTTTTTGCCATCCTGCACGGTGAAAGCTGTCTGAAAAGGCATACGCTCTCAATGGCTGCAGGAGGGAGAGAAAAATGTAATGCATGTTCCCAAAGCGACCACCACCTTTCAATGCTTCTAAGAAGCAAAACATTCACGCAAGGTAGGCTACGTGGATTCAAACATTCAATGACTTCATTGATGCACTAGAGGAAGATGATGACAAGTAAGTTATAAAATATTTAAAAAAGACCTTGCAGATGATGGAGTGAAAGAGGTACTGAAGAAAATCTCACAAACTGATAGGAAAATCCTACCTAAAGGTAAAAGAATCACTAGAGGCCAAGTTCAATCCAAGGCCAAATATCGACGATCAAAGTTAACTCTTTAATTATAACAGGTTGGTGAAACAATAGATGAGTAAGTTAAAAGACTTGCTTCACTCATTATACACTACAAGTTCTGTGACTTCTCTGTCGAAGAAGCCATGCACTGAAGAATAATTGTCAGATGCCTTTCAGATCCGTTTTGAAGACGCTTCTAAAAGAAACACAATGTATAAAGAAAATGCTGATGACTGCAAGAGCAGAAGAATGGAAGAACAAGCTGGTCAACAAGCTGCTGATATGATAGCAAGAGGCACACCATGAGTCTGCATTGACTGTTAAAAGTAAGCCCAAACATAAACAAGACACACACAGGTCGATGTCTTCAAGGAAAACAAAACTACATTTTTGATCTGGAGCTTCACATCCCCATAAAGGTAAATGTCCCACCATGGGACAGGTTTGCAAAGGTTATTGGAGAGAGAACTTCTTCATAACTGTTTGCCAGGCCAAAGAAAATACGAATGTGTCACGACAACAAGAGAAAATGACTATGAAAACATTTTCGAAGCATTTGCGCCAATGCCCTAAAACCAAAAAGCAACATGAGCTATGTAGGAGGCTGGCCTGGCTTATAGTGGGTACCTTGGGTTACTTACATCTTGTGCCAGGTCCAGTTATCCCTTATTAGTAGATTAGAGGTGTTCCAGCAGCTTAGGCTGATAGCAGAGTAGCCTAGGCTGAACTACGAGACATGCAAAGCTCCTACTATACCACTTATATCACTTAGCACTATATCATAAGAAAACACAATATTCAGAGTTACCAAAAATAAAGGTTCTTTATTTTAGTGACAATATGCCAAAAGTATCTCAGATGATATATTCCCTTAGGAGGTAAGTAATATACACAAAATATACACACACAAACCAAAATCAGGTAAGTAACAGTTAGAAAAGTAGTGAAAACACTGTAGAACACAATAGAATGCAATAGGAGACAATAGGCCTAGAGGCAACACAAACCATATACTCCACAAGTGGAATGCGAACCACAAATGGACCCCAGGCCTAGTGTAGTGTGTAGAGGGTCACTAGGAGTGTAAGAAAACACTAAGGGTGCCCAAGATACCCCACCCCACGACCCTGAAAAGTAGGAGTAAAGTTACCCTACTACCCCAGCAAGACAGTAAAGTCGAGATACGGAATTCTGCAAGGACAACAACTGACTGCAAAACACTGAAGATGGATTCCTGGACCTGAGGACCTGTAAAGGAAGGGGACCAAGTCCAAGAGTCACACAAGTGTCCAGGGGGGCAGGAGCCCATTAAACCCTGGATGAAGGTGCAAAAGGGCTGCCTCCGGGTAGAAGAAGCCAAAGATTCTGCAACAACGGAAGGTGCCAGGAACTTCTCCTTTGGTCAAAGGATTTCCCACGGTGTGCTGGGGGATGCAGAGTTGTTTCCACGCAGAAAGACTGCAAACAATCCTTGCTAGCTGCAAGAGTTATGGTTGAGGATTTTGGGTGCATCTAGGGCCCAGGAAGGACCAGGAGGTCGCCCCTTGGAGGAAGAGACAGAGGGGGTGCTCAGCAATACAGAGAGCCCATGCAGAAGCGGGAAGCACCCGCAGAAGCAGCTGAACAGGCACTTAGAAGATCTGAGGACAATGGTCCACTCAGAGAAACAAAAGAGGGTCCGCGATGTCGGAGTCCAACTCAGTGAGTTGGGCAATGCAGGACGGAGTGTTCGGGACCTGGGCTAGGCTTTGCACAATGGAAGTCTTGCAAATGTGCACAGAAGCCTTAGCAGCTGCAGTTCACGCAGTACACAGGATTACTGTCTGGCGTGGGGATGCAAGGACTTACCTCCACCAAATTTGGACAGAAGGGCCACTGGACTGTCAAAGACACTTGGACCCAGCTCCTGTGTTCCAGGGACCACACTCGTCAGGATGAGAGGGGACCCAGAGGACGAGTGGTGCAGAAGTTTGGTGCCTGTGTTAGCAGGGGGACGATTCCGTCAACCCACGGAAGATTTCTTCTTGGCTTCCAGTGCAGATTGAAGGCAAACAGCTCTCAGAGCATGCACCACCAGGAAACAGTCGAGAAAGCCGGCAGGATGAGGCGCTACAATGTTTCTGGTAGTCTTCTTGCTACTTTGTTGCGGTTATGCAGGCGTCCTGGAGCAGTCACCTATCAGGAGAGGTCTCTGACGTCACCTGCTGGCACTGGCCACTCAGAGCTGTCCATTGTGCCCTCCCACCTCTGCATCCAAGATGGCAGAGGTCTGGGACACACTGGAGGAGCTCTGGGCACCTCCCCTGGGAGGTACTGGTCAGGGGAGTGGTCACTCCCATTTCCTTTGTCCAGTTTCGCACCAGAGCAGGGCTGGGGGGATCCCTGAACTGGTGTAGACTGTCTTATGCAAGGAGGGCACCATCTGTGCCCTTCAAAGCATTTCGAGAGGCCAGGAGAGGCTACTCCTCCCAGGCCCTTCACACCTATTTCCAAAGGGAGAGGGTGTAACACCCTCTCTCAGAGGGAATCCTTTGTTCTGCCTTCCTGGGACTGGGCTGCCCAGGCCCCAGGGGGCAGAAACCTGTCTGAAGGTTGGCAGCAGCGGTAGCTGCAGAGAAAGCCCCGGAAAGCTAGTTTGGCAGTACCCAGGCTCTATGCTGACGATGCATGGAATTGTCCTCCCAATACCAGAATGGTATTGGGATGACAATTCCATGGTCCTAGACATGTCACATGGCCATGTTCGGAGTTACCATGGTGAAGCTACATATAGGTATTGTCCTATATGTAGTGCAAGCGTGTAATGGTGTCCCTGCACTCACAAAGTCCGGGGAAATTGCCCTGAACAATGTGGGGGCACCTTGGCTAGTGCCAGGGTGCCCTCATACTAAGTAACTTTGCACCTAACCTTCACTAAGTGAGAGTTAGACATATAGGTGACTTATAAGTTATTTAAGTGCAGTGTAAAATGGCTGTGAAATAACGTGGACGTTATTTCACTCAGGCTGCAGTGGCAGTACTGTGTAAGAATTGTCTGAGCTCCCTATGGGTGGCAAAAGAAATGCTGCAGCCCATTGGGATCTCCTGGAACCACAATATCCTGGGTACCTAGGTACCATATACTAGGGAATTATAAGGGTGTTCCAGTGTGCCAATCCGAATTGGTAAAATTAGTCACTAGCCTTTAGTAAAAGCATGGAGGGGTTTAGACTTCAAGAATAGGACTATAAAGACGTTTACAAGACGGGGAAGGATCAAAACCCAACAGATTATTTTTCACACTGGCCACTTCATTGTCACAGTTTGACATCCAAGACAGCTGAAGCATATCTCAACTTCATTGTAAACTCCAACACACCAGCAGCTCTGTCTGTGTAACAAATCAGTGCTGCAACCAATGCAGACAAAGACATGAAGATAATCAAAGTACTGATTACCACAAAATCATGGAGGAAAGAGCCCTGGCCCCTTGCAGATGATGTTTGTCTCAAAAAGGGCAAAAATATACACCATGAGTTAGCAATCACCCAAGAGGGAGTGATAATATGAAGCTCGAGAAATGTCTTACCTGAAAGCCTCAGACATTGGGTCATTGAGTTGGCCAATGAAGAACGCTGTGGTGTTGTGGCCACTTAAAAAGCATAAAAAGATCAAGTATCATTCTCTCAGCTAGATGAGAGAGTTAAGAAAGCACTGAAGGCATGCAACATTTGCAATTGTCCATTCCCCAAAGTGACGCAACACCCAGTAACAATGTTTGACCTTCCTGACCATGCCTGGGAGTTGTAGTTAACTTTTTTGGGCCTCTAGGAAATGTACACCATCTCATACTAATCAAAGATAAATATTCATCTTTCCTTTTAGTGGAAGAACTATCCTCAACAACCCATGACAAAGTCATATAATGACCTGATGACATCTTTGCAACATGTGACATCCTTGAAATTCTCAAATCTGATAATAGCCCACCCTTTAACAACAAAGAGTTCAAAGACTTCCCCGTCAAACTCAATGTCAAATACCAAAACAGTACACCTCTCTGGACTGAAGCCAATGGTGTAGTAGAACAACTCATAGACAACCTCAAGAGGGTCATTCAATGAGCATCCATGGAGGGAATCGACTTGAACCAAGCAACGTGTCAGTTCCTGTGGGCCTATCGACCAATTGCTCACTCCACAACTGGTGAGAGTCTAGTCACCTTCCTATTTTGGAGAGACATTCAAACAAAACTGCCTCAATGGACCCCTGATAGATCAGTTAATACTGACAAGTTTTTAGACACCAACACAGCTCGGAAAATAAAAATAAAAACATAGACAGATTAGCATCACCATGTCCAAGGTTCTGACAATGGAGACTGGGTATTGGCTAAGCAGAAACACTGATGGATAACAGACACTCCTTTTGCTGCTGATCCTTTACAGGTTGTGGCATGCAAAGGATGAATACTGAAAGCATATTATCCTGGAAACTTCATCACTTACGACACATCATATTTCAAACACCTACCAAGACACTCATCGAGACCTGAAAATTGATGGGAAATGACCAAGCCAGCTGGTCTGGCTCAAGAGCATGTGTCTATGGTACCGTTGCCTGATCAGACTGAACCTCAATCATCTCAAGCCAGCAGAGCTGGCAGACAAGTAAAAGCGCCTCACAGATTAATCAAGGAATTTTGATTTTGGTGATGTCTGTCATTTTTTATTTAACAAAGGAGTGGATGTAGCATCTTGAAGGTATGCACATTAGAACACTTGTGGTTCTGGGCTGACTCTGAACAGGAAGTACACACTAGATGGGAGTGGTTACCAGAAGGTATGATGTAATGCACAGAACATTAGTTGATGCTGATCAATAAAGTAACATTTGAAAGCAGCTCAGACATAGCATCATTCATATGTGTGCTCCAGGGCTGGGGAAGACGCTACAGCCTCTACCATCTGATAAACTAAAATCACATGTTCATTTAATTTTTTTAATTTAAAGTGTGGACATTGAAAAAAAAAAAATGACAAATACTTCCTTGCAGTAATGCTCTCAAATAAAATGCTTATAACGCCCACATTTGATGCAAAAGTTTTTTTTTTTTTTTAGGAAATTGGCCCTCATGCTTGTGAGTTTCCATTGCATCCAACTATTCCACATTATGCATTATATTGGGGTATATTAACAAGAAAGTGGTGCATCATAGATGATGCCCCACTTTTCTTGTGCCCCTTTACCAGCACCTAGCGACACCATAGTTGCACCATATTTACAATACTATGCACCATAGTATTCGTTAACACAATAACGTCAAAATTGTTGATGTTGTTGTGGTGCTTTGCTATACTAACATCAAAAATGTTGACGCTAGTGCAGCAAAGCACAAGGAAGCCCATTGAATATAATGGGTGAGTCATTTTAACAGCTGCTCTGAGCAGGGGCTACAAATGATGGATAAAATGGTGAAGTGAAATCTTGTAAATTTCACTTCACCATTTTTCTGGGCCTTCCTGCACCGTAACGCCCCCCTTGCATACACTATGCCTGGCACAGGCATAATGTGGGGCAAGGGTTTACACACTATGCCAGTGCTAAGGTGGCGCAAGGGGCTTGTAAATATGCCCCATTGTTTATTCAATGGTTTTTCCTAATTGAATGAAGATGTGATAATTTAAAACATATTTAATGTGACTAGCAAAAGGAAAAGCCATATTATAGTGTTCTTTGAATCAGATTACGGTTTGAAAGCATTTACAGATGTAATAGCAGCGCTGTAGGAAACAAGTAATCACTTCTAATTTTCGTTAAAAAATGAAAATCTAAATGTGGATTGAAAAATCAAATCAGATGTTGAATTTAAATTATTTTAGAGCTACTTTGTGTATCGTAGATTTGGCCAAAAATGAAGCGGGAGTTCACAACACCCTGCCCTTTGTTATTCAGGTAATAGAAAACAATGGACATGCTTTTGTATTTCTGTAAAACATTTTATACTGTTCTTGTTTTCTACGTAGATACCTAGGGGCATATTTATACTCTGTTTGCGCCGGAATTGCGTCGTTTTTTTTTACGCAATTCCGACGCAAAACTAACTCCATATTTATACGTTGGCGTTAGACGCGCCTAGCGCCAAAGTCCATGGAGTTTGCGTCATTTTTTAGCGTGGACACCTACTTTGCGTTAATGAAATGCAAGGTAGGCGTTCCCGTCTAAAAAATTGACTCCGAGGCATGTGCGCCGTATTTACACTCCCGGGCAAAATTCACGCCCGGGAGTGGGCGGGTCAAAAAAAATGACGTCCAGCCGCTTTTGCGCCGTTTTTTAGCGCCTGGTCAGGGCAGGCGTTAAGGGACCTGTGGGCTCGGAAGGTGCCCTCCCATGCCCCCAGGGACACCCCCTGCCACCCTTGCCCACCCCAGGAGGACGCCCAAGGCTGGAGGGACCCATCCCAGGGACATTAAGGTAAGTTCAGGTAAGTATTTTTTATTTTTATTTTTTGTGGCATAGGGGGGCCTGATTTGTGCCCCCCTACATACCACTATGCCCAATGGCCATGCCCAGGGGACAGAAGTCCCCTGGGCATGGCCATTGGGCAAGGGGGCATGACTCCTGTCTTTGCTAAGACAGGAGTCATTTCAATGGGGGTTGGGAGTCGAAAAAAATGGCGCAAATCGGGTTGAGGCGAAAAATTTGCCTCAGCCTGACTTGCCCCATTTTTTTGGCGCCCAAGCTCCATATTCCCCTACGCCGGCGCTGCCTGGTGTACGTCATTTTTTTTCACGCACACCAGGCAGCGCCGGCGGCTAACGCCGGCTAACGTCATTGAATAAATACGGCGCCCGCATGGCGCTTCAGAATGGCGTTAGCCGGCGCTAATTTTTTTGACGCAAAACTGTGCAGGTGTGTGCACTGAAGAATGGTATAGTACATACTTTTGACAAAGGGCAAGGAATTGTGATACCTATTTCAGAACGTGTGTGTGGAGTATGTCTTCTCTTTGTGAACAAAAGGTCGTAAAATCCAGAAAGTTTATGTTGATAAAGTAAATCAAAGGAACATGCAAGGACATTAGTGAATACCATTTTGTGTACAACAGACCAAGGCACTGACATAACACACATTTCCTCATCTTAAAAGCCATAAATGAGTTTAGTAAAATGTCATTATGTTAGCAACTTAAATACATACATGAAAACACAACATGTAACATCTGCAGTGAAATAAGATATACTTGCGCCCTACCATCAAAACAAATGAGAATACAATGGCACTATGCAGCCATCCACAAAATTCCATAGCATTGAAAGACAATCCAGTCAAGCAATGGAAAACCATGAAAAACTGATGAAAGCCAGCGGCTGAATGGGGCGCAGCCAAATACCACTCTCTCTCTCTGTATGTCTTGTACATTTTTGAAGAAATTATGACATGAGGTTTCTCAACCAACTGTTTGAAGCTAGGCTAAAAAACAATAGATACCCTAGATCCATCTGGATAAATGAGATATTTGACAACAAAAACTACGTGTTTACTTTCCATAACATTTTAGTAAAAATCTGAGATCTCATTAAACGCAACGATGGCTTGGATCAGATTCTCAATTTAAAGTACAATAAGAAATGGGAAACAGTGTAATATTGAGCTGGCTTAGAGGATTGGTTACTAGAATATTAAAGCAGCTCACAAGTATTTGCGGAGAGGCTTGGATTAATATTCCTGTGGCACTCACTCTCCGCACCCTTCATTCTATTATGTTGTAGCTCATCTGTACAATTGCATTGCAAGGATCATCTATTTTAGGTCATCCACAAAAATCTAAACCAAATTGCTATGCAAAGTCCTTTCAGAAAGGAAACAAAATTTATCCTAGGTATGATTCATCCTTTGGCTTTTTCACAAATATAATCTGGATTTAGCATTGAATCTGAACAGTATTCTATTTTGCTGTTTTCCAAAGTTTCTTATTATAAAAGATAGATGGTGTGAATTTTGACAAGAAAGCAGAAAACAAGAAATATTATATATGACAAAAACAGAAATTACTTAGTTACTTATTAAATTTATTCATGAAACATCCAAATCCATGGGGTTTCTTCAAATTCTGGTGTTCGACAACAAGACCTCCCCATTGGACTCTACCTTGTGGCTGTTGGAGGTAGGACCAACACACATGGACCACAAAAGAAATCTAGGGATCATCCTTTGTGACAAGCTCAACAAGGCGACTCAAGTCAAAGCAGTGTGCTCATTCTGATTCCACATCCTAGGCATGCTGCAAAAAATCTTCAAATGGTGGGTCAGAATACCAGGTGGACCATCACACATGCACTCATCAACAGTAGACTGGACTATGGTAACACTCCCTATGCCGGAATCTCCAAATAAACTCCTACACAGACTCCAGACCATCCAGAAAACCACTGCAAAACTCATAAACAGAACCCACATCACACCACACCTCAAGAAGCTTCACTGGCTCCCCATTGACAAGTGTAGCCAATTCAAACTTCTTAGACACACCTACAAAGCCCTACATAACACAGGGAAAGAATACCTGAACAGCGCCATGCACTTTCACCAACCAACCAGACACCTATGCTCTGCCTCACACTCACTTGCACACATACCCCACATCCACTGGAGGGTGCTCGTTCTCCTACATCACACCCAAGACGTAGAATGATGACTCTCACCACATCAGAGCCTCCTCCTAATTTCTTGAGGTCTGCAAGAAACTGAAGAGCTGGTTCTTCTTATTAGCACCTTGGTGTGCACAAACATACACACGTGCCCAAACACCTGGATACCATCTCAGGTGATTAATGTGCTATATACATCAATATAACATAACATAAAATAGCGTAACATAAAATAACATAACATGTCATTATCATCTAGACTTTTTGCCGACATAGTTGAGACTCTAACCTCTGCCTACAGTTGGCATTTTTTAGTTTAGATTTACCTTAATATTATTATTCTTAGTGTAGATTTACCTTAATATTACAATTATTTATTTGTGTAATGTGGAGCAGAAATACACCCATGGCACAGAAAGGTAAATATCACTTGTGAACTGTGAAAAAAGGAAAACATGACTTCAGGCCTGTCATTGTTTAAACCTTCAGCCATACATGTCAAACTAACTATTTTGACATGGGAAAAAACGGTCACCCCTATCAAAATTGTGTAGCCCACAAGGTTGAGTGTGCGGTATATAGAAGTGGGACATGTAGTAAGGTAATGTTAATTTAATGTAATGTAACAATTCAATCTCCCTTCTGTGACACACCCACAAAATTTATTTTCACGATAGATGGATCAGCTTGTGAGCTGACTAAACAAGAGTCCAGATTAAAATATTATTTCTGACTGTCCTATGAGAAAACTAGAATCTAGATTAAAATATTAATTGTGCTATCTCAGGATAGGGTCCAGCTAAAAATGTATTTACCTGCTATTTTTTTATATTTATTAAAAACCCAATCTAATTGTAGAGTTAGATTTCTAACATGTATTTAGGAAAAGGAACATTTAGAAAGTTACTTTTCCATGCCTGAAGATCCTTTAGGCTCAATTACATCAGCCTTGCAGCAGCTGCCTCTCAGTGCTTGACCTTAATGAGGTGTAGAAACTTCTCCCAGAGTGAAGCAATGGCCTAGACCTGGTGACAGGAAAACCTGGGTATGGGGCATGTAATCCCTATCAGTTCAGAAAGAAGAGCTGTGGTTCCAGGAATATTATTAACTTGAAAGTGACAGGGGTGAAGCCTGTCCATTCTCATTCTAGTAAATGGGAAACCTAAGATAGGGGAAGCCTTGTTCTTTAGGTCTAGAGTGCCCCATCATACACAAACCCAGGGAGAGAAGGAGCTGGTACAAGAATCTGTTCGGGGGTGACGTAGGAGGAGGGGACTTATCATTTCTCTAAAACACCTCTGTCTGACACACAAGTTCCCTCCAAGGGCAGTAGACCATCAGGGATTTCACTTTGACTGGTATACTCTGGGAAAGCTTGCAATAAGGCAAACGGGATGTGTTGTAAAAGTTGGTAGGGTTGCCCCAGTGGAAGATTTCCACATTGGTTGGGGAGTGTCCGAGAGGCACAACCACACACTGACTGGTGAAACCTACAAAGCTGACACTTCACCCCCAGCTCCTCAGAGCACTTTCTGGACCTGAGGAAGAATGGAAGAAGTATTACACCTGCTGTTTGAGACCTGTGATGAGACGTGAAAAGACCTCCTCCCTACCCATGACAAATTAGCAGACTTCAAGGGCCAGTTGATGGACCTGTGTGACTGCGGGGACACAAAACCAGCAATAGGCCTTTTTCCAGAAGTGCCATTTGATTGGTTCCAACTGAACCTTTTACTTCTGCAGTGTTGCCCCTGAGGTCCTGGGAGCACTCACTGTCCAGGTGGACTTCTCCAACAGTCCCTCGAAAAGTAGGACTAAGAAACATATAGACCGCCTAGACCTCCAAAGGACGGACCAGGACCAACCACCCAAGTCTCTCCAACTGCGGCACTACCTCTCTGGGCAAGAAAATCAAGTTGGTGCCACCCAAAGCTTTTTGCCATTTGAAAACATGTGCAAGCTTATCCAAGTTTTGTCCATCCTTCCAGGACATAACCTAAACCTTGCCACAATGCATGATCTTGATATCTAAAAAAGAGACCAAAGTTCTCTTTTTTGAGGAAATAACACAGCTTGGTGCTCCAAGCCAGCTTGCTACACCGCACTGCATCAAGTGCAGGCATACATTGTATTCACAGAAATATGACACATCCCTACTGCTGGTGCACAAACTGCTGCCTAGTGCCAATGCAGGCATCCTTGCACCATGGTGCAAGGATGCCTGCATTGCAGGGCTGAATGTTTGTGTGCAGGAAGGGACACATTCCTACATGAAAGCAGTCATTAATTACGTTTAACTCATTCTAAATGTACTGCACAACAGGAAAAAACAGGGAGAAATAATGTTAATACTCCCTGTTGTGCCACTTTAACACCTCTCCTGAGGTGGGGTAGGAATCTGATGCATTCCCAACCTTGTAAATCTAGGAATGCATCAGATTCTCTCAGGTTCCATGGGTGTTGTGTGGCTACAGCAACACCCATGAAATGCCCATTTCACACAGAGTATGTGTTAAAGGGGGCCATCATAACCAGGCCATGAAAAGTCATGCAAGGCGGGTTTGCGTGGCCTTATAAATATTGGCCAGCACACCGAGCCACTGGAGCAGCGACACATATGATGGTCTGGTGGTGCAGTGTGCCACTAGGGCCTCATGAATGGGGCGCTAAGTTCAAAAGAAGAAATCTTGATCGGGCAAAGACGAAAAAGGTATACAATTGATAAGAGAACTTTCCTGTGCATGAAATGTGAAGCTTTCCTCCTCTGAAATTTTTTGCAAATCCAGAAGTTTCTGTGGGACCTTGTCCAATGGCTAGCAAGCTCTGAGATGACTTTTTTGGATACAGTCTGCAATTTTGCTACTCTGAATAATTTTGACTCCCATTTCACCGAGTCCTGATGCAAAATCTTTGACCAGGATAACTTGGTTGGCATATCCGACCCAGTTTCATAGTGGTCAGCCTAAAATTGCACCTAGGCCACAGTCACCTTGATCAGTGAATACTAACAGTCTATTTACTTTTTCTTAGTGCTTTTTCTCTTATCACTTTTAACATTAATATATGTTCTCCTTATTGAATCGTTGTCATTTTTGTTTGATTTTGGATATTATCTTTTTATAAATTTGAGTGGGCTTTTTATTGTGTTGTGTCTTTGAGATTCGTGCTGTTTTGGTTCTTATACATGCTTCTTTCAGTTAAGGCTATCTTTTTGTTCTTTGCCATAGTTCCACAAGGTTGAGTGCAGGCATAAGTTTTTGAAAATTATTGAAAAATGTTGCTTAGACCTAACAGTTTAAAGATTGTATTGCTTATGGTGGATTTCATCCTTAATAATAAATTGATTTTCTTACAGTATCAAATAGAATCAAATAGAGTACAAATTTGAAACACTGGTAGATTAAGATATAATGGTAAGGTGTCCATTTCACTTGCCTCATGAACACTGGTATTCATCCAATGTTGAGTTTCTTTTTATTGAATCAATTAAGCTAGACAACACCAGTACTTCAGTGGTATCCTTGAAGCCAGGCCTGATATTTACCAAATACATTATCTCTAAGATTAAACTAAATAGCCGCATATTTTGCAAGTAGTGAGGTACCCTGTACCAGATTTTACTTTCACCTCTGAATTTCAACTACTGAGTACAATCTCATTTGTCTTTCAATACATGTATAGGAGAATGGATATTCAAAAGGGCATTTCAAAATATGGGTTTAAGGACATTTAATACAATTAATATATCTTTCAATCTGTGCTTGTATAAAACAATCATGATCCCTAATTACAAATAAGAGATAAATGAAGATTCTTCTAAGAGAATATGATTTAATTTCCTTCTCAATTTCTGAAAGCTCTTCATTCGTGATAGTTGTTTCATCGTCCTCAATAGATCCCCTATATTTCCAACCTTTCTGTTTGTAGTTGCTATGTCTACAGGAAATACTTTGGAATTGGAAAATACCCAGTTATAAAGAGCTGCTAATAATTTCATGATTAGAATGTAAAGGCCTTTGTAGTACATCATCCAATATGGCCACAAATACTTTTAACTACTGATTTATTTTGTGTAGGCCTACCAAACTTGTGACCTAGCAGTCAACATTATTTACGTTAGAGCTCACACTATCAACATCGTTTTCATGGAAAATTATATTGCATTTATGTTACAGGTCTTTCATTATAATACTAATGCTAATAACATATTTTAGGAGAGGACACTTTTGTTTGAGCTTTTCTGCCTAATCTGCAGCTTTTACTAATTACTTATTTATTGAAATTTCCAGCACTTGCAAAAAATGTTTTACCTTGTTGCTCTTTCTCATTTCAGAGTGAAAATGTACTACTAGGTGCAGACTTACATGTTTCCTTCCCTTTAAAGTTGGGGTTGGAGCCTTATGGGATAGGATTTATGAGTGTAAAGTTACTGCTGGTAATTTTTCACTCAAATGCAGAGGTCTCCACCACTCAAGCACTAATCTCCTTTTGGTAAAATATATAGCAAACTAATTAAGTTTAATAATTATTTTAAAAACAATTACAAATATATATTACTTTAAAATAAACATGTAAATTATTGTTAAATAATTGTTATGTCAAAATGAAACAAATAAAATGCTACAGCACATCAACTCATCAACTCATCAACATAACTGTTTAATAAATGAGTAAATAGAACATATATTAATTTATTTTAACAGTTATATAATCAGTGAACATTTCTGTATTTTTTAAGTAAGGTAAAATGTCCATCACTGTGCAAGGAGTTATGGCCAGGTCCTGTACCTGAATTCACATGGTTACCCAACCCTCTTTTTTTTATTTTGTTGTGAAGTGGACCCACATAAGTTCTCCAGTGGGCCTAATAAGCCATGTGGATCCACAGAACCTCCCCAAATACAAGTTTTTTTAACAAATTGGCCTCTGGGTGTTCTTAAGGAACCACCCATCACAAGGCCTGGGGGTTAAGGGTACCCCAACCTGGTGTTAGTTAGGCATCTTTACCATTTCAAGATGGCTACAATAGTCACTGGAGTGGTCACGTTACCAGGCACTTCCTCATGTAAACATGCCGGAAAGACCGGCAATGTTTGATTCCGACTGATATGGGTTGAGCGGATGCAGATGGAGACAGAAACTAGTGTTTCCATATGTAGAAGATAAGAATACGTTACAGTGGCGTTAAGTGATTTTAATATTTTATTATTTTAATATGGTGTATTTGTTTACTTGCATTGTGGGTTGAAGTCCCCTTGTTTGTTGCTATGGAGTCTGTTTTTGCAACCTGTTGTAAATAGCAGAATGTAGTCATTTTGGTTGGGAGCCTGACACAGTGTATTTTGTGGTACACGCTTTCTATATTTTTGAGGTAATTTTTGAACTTTCTTTGTCATGTAGGTGGTGGCCTATACTAGTATCCAAACTTGCATTTGTTGTGTTTTCTTGGGTTCAACAGGCAGCACACATGGTATGATTTGGCTGATTGCATGTACTGTTTTATAATTACTTTTCTTTATGTGTAGGTATTATTTCACAACACTGAGTCCTGATGATAGTCTGAAGGACCTCTCACTGCCCCCACGGACCGGAACGTCAACATCATCTTCTCATTTGACAAACTGAATTGAAAGACCATGATATTGCTTGAACTGATTGTGCAGGGCTGTGTCAAGAGGAGTGTTTTAACCTTTTCCTGGATCTTATGTTGGGATACAAAAATGATATAGGGGCATTATATACAGTGTTGTTGTCCATGGGATGGACATTTGTTGTATTTGTTGTACATTTTGTGAACGTCCTGAATCCTACTGATTAATATTTTGGATTTGAACAGTACGGATTTATCTTATTCATTAATTGAAGACTGGATGTCACGTATACAAGTTATATCAAAACAATTCCTCTAGGAGCATTTGTAAGTGAGACATGTTTTGTACCCAGTTCCTAGGGGAATACTAGGTTGCCCCTAAGTGTGTTGACCTTTTATATTGTAGAATCCTATAGTCAGCAGTATGGTTCCACAGGGATTTGGTTGCAGGGCCTGGG
This sequence comes from Pleurodeles waltl, assembly GCF_031143425.1. Taxonomy (NCBI): domain Eukaryota; kingdom Metazoa; phylum Chordata; class Amphibia; order Caudata; family Salamandridae; genus Pleurodeles; species Pleurodeles waltl. Next base: position 876,930,953 of record NC_090438.1, on the reverse strand, counting down.
CAGTGGATTGTTAGGCACCACCAGGGGGTTGGGAGCTACACCTGTCTGCAAGCTGGACCCTGCGACCCTGTCGAGCCAAGCATAAGCCAGGCCCTCCAACCAACCCTATGCCGTGCATGGGCAAAGGTCATGTGCAGCAGGGGTTTTGGTGCCAGGAGAATGTTGGGCATAATGCCTGGCCACTCACCCCCATACCATGCACTGCAAGAGATATCTTACTTTACATTTAACAATACATAGAAATTCGCAAAAAAGCACAACTGTTAAAGTCATGCTTTATTTTTAATTATAATTATATCTTACTTTTATTTTATTTTTAACTTAGAAATTCACAGAAAAACACCAAAACATTATAGTTAGGTGAAATGTCAACTATAGTAAGTAATTATAACTCATGCCCTAAAGTAGATGTGACTCACACCCTTGCCATGCACTACTAATTACTTCCTATATTGCATCACTCATGACATGTTCTATGACATCACTGCAGAATCTGAAACTAAATCATTGATGACAACACTGTGCGTAGCAGAGAACTGAGTTATAATTACTTTAGGGTAGTAATTATAGTTACTTTAGATAACTATAAGTGGCCATTTTATTAGCTTGGCATGAAAAGCACTAGCTAATCCTATGCTTAAGAATCTTGCTGCAAAAAATGATAAAAGGTTTTATCTCTTCCTAGCTCAGCATAGATGTCACTATGTAAATCCTATGTTTAGAAAAGTCTGCTAGAAAAACAGACATTTGAGGTGAGCAGATTCAGAGAGTTGGTGGTGTTGTAGGGTGCCGCATATAATTGCACTGAAATCCATCTAAACTTGGAAACTACCCAGAGTTCCTTGCTACTTTTTTGCATACATTATATGGCCCTCTAAGCTTGAAAAGTATATTGTCTTGACTTATTCTAGGTTCTCCGTTATGTAGGGACAAAGGTATACCTCTCTAATGAGCTCTGACAGAGCAACACATGTGTCAAGGGTTGCTTTCATTCATTCCAAGATAGCTTGTATAGTATATTACCAATCAAAGCTGTAATACTGTGTCTTTAGTAGTAAAGGGTTCTTGTCATTTTTCAGCTTGTCATGGATGACTCTAGCTAATCCTCTGCCTAAAATCTATGCTGTAAAAATGTAACAGGTTTTGTGACTTTCTAGCTAGGCATGGATGGCACTGTGTCATTCCTATGCTTAAAAACTCTGCTAGAAAAACAGACAATTGAGGTGAGCAGATTCAGAGTGAGACCCGAATCCTAATATGGCTGCTGCCACATCCTTATTGATTTGCTGGCAGCCAATCAAACCTCAGCATTAGTTCTGTTAGTTGTGCAGATCCTCTGCAGCATGATAGAAAGTATTTGATCATTAATTGTTAAAAAACTACTGAAAAAAAGTAAGTTAAGCGGTTTAGGCTGTAGCTGTGCCTGAATTTCCTATGGTAAAATGATTGGGGAGTATGTGTTTTGGGACATCCCCTTTTTCTCAGCCCTTGTTTGACGGTCACCCCAAAGCTTTCCATAAGCAAACTGGTCAGAAAGTAACACTATTTTGGAAAACTTTGTAGAGATTTGTCAATAGGACCAAAATTACTACCAATTCAAAAAAGGTATTTCCTATGGAAACACGAATATCACATGAAAAAGATATAGGTATTCAATGTCAAAATAAAATGTTTCATTTAACATTATTTCCCATGGGGTGGTGTTTGAAGTCCTTGCCTCCACTGTTTTCTATAGTAGTGTGCTGGAGTAGCAGTGAGTGGGAATGTGTGGTACTGGATTTATTTCAAAGCTGGGCAGTGGTGCATTTACAACTATTGTGGATCCTTTTTAGCTATAATAACTTTAGAAATATGGGCCCATATTTATACTCTGTGCCGGATTTGCGTCCTGTCTTTTGGGGCAAATTCGGCGCAAACTGAACTCCTTATTTATACTTTGGCGCTAAACCCTGCCACCCTCGCTCACCCCTGGAGGACACCCATGGATGGGGGGACCCATTAATGGTGAGTGCAGGTAAGTATAATTTTATTTTTTCATTAAGTGGCATAGGGGGGCCTAACTTGGGCCTCCCAGCATGCCACTGTGCCCAATGGCCATGCCCAGAGGACGGAAGTCCCCTGGGCATGGCCATTGGGCAGGTGGGCATGACTCCTATCTTTGCTAAGACAAGAGTCATTTACATGGGGGTTGTGCATCAAAAAATGGCACTAGTCAGGTTAGAGCCAATATTTTTGACTCTAACCTGACTTGCATCATGCTTTGGCGCACAACCCCCAGTCTTCCCTTCGCCTCCGCTGCCTGGTTACCATCATTTATTTTGACGCTAACCAGGCCGCAGCGCCGGCTAACGTCATTCCATAAATAAGGCGACCGGCTGGTGCGTTGGAATGGTGTTAGCCGGCAGTAAACTTTTTGACGCAAATCTGCGCTAGCACTGATTTGTGTCAAAAAGTATTATTATGGGCCGTAATTTGTTAATAGCAATCAGCTTACTCTTCTGTGGATAGGACTTTATATTTGCATGTTTCTCCTTACGCCCCTCATTACCCCAGCCCATTGAACTCTCATTTAGTAGTAAGTATTCCTCACAATCCAGCTACTCCCATAGGTTCCTCATACATTTAATACTAAATGGTACACCTAAGTATGTAGACATCTCCACTAACATGGCGGTGACCTCAGCATTGAAAAGATCAGGAGGCTGAGGTCTCTGCACATAGGGTTGTCAATAGCATTTTGTATTTTGTGAGTAGTGCTATTGTTGTAATACTAAATGATGTACAAAATACGGATTGTGAATAGACCCTTTATTCTTTGAATTCACACAGCTATGTGAAAAAAAAACGGAAATGCTGCGTAAAACATGTACTTCCAGCAGCGGTCTGTCAGTTGCATCTCCACCACAGAGTTTTAATGAAAATTTGTAGTGCTAACATTCTATTTTTAAGGAAAAGTAAGGCACTCCTCAAGAATTTGACGAAGTTTTAATACTTTATTTCCATTTAGTAGATTAGTAAATGTATTTTGTTGTTTCTTAAATTAGTTAATACATCTTTAGACAGTTTACAGAAATAAAAAGGTTTTGGTTAGATCAAACAATCTACAATACATTAGCATGTACCATGAAGGAATAAACCCTATTCTAAAGAACAAGATCAGAATTTCATGTTAGGAGAACTCAGAAAAGTCCAATGTCTTAAAGAAAAGAGCAAGATTTAAAGAGCATGAAGCTCAAGTCAAAAATAAAGTAATAAAATGTCTCATAAAGAGAGGTTCAAAACGTTCAATAGAATCTCAAAACAGTATAGGGCAAATAAGCATTTGTAAATGTAAATCAGCAAGAGCTGCACCATTCAGTATGAGTCTGATAGAGTCTCTTCCTCCTCCTCACTTTACTGGGAACAAGCACTTTTATAGACAACATAATCCATTGTTTCAATACATGTTGCTGTGTTCTTTAGGCTTCAGCCAAGGAGAATTCAGTATTTTTCAGGCAATAAGTATTTCCCTCTGGTACTCACATGTCTTCAGCCATCTATGCAGGTCTTATCTCCATATTTACAACTTTTGTTAATAAATCTAACTTCATATGAAACACTCCTAGTTCGAGTCTTCTGTTCAGATGTTTTCACTATATTCCTAACCATCTAATAAGGCAAAATGTGTCTTCTGTGAAACCATCACACCAGCTGCAAAGAAAGGAAGTTGTTGTACAGAAAGGTCATTCACTTGAAGCATAAAGTGTTCAAAGAAATGGTCATGATGTGAGCAATACATTTTTTATTACATGCGTTTTCAGCTTTTTTCAATAAAACAACATTTATGGAAGGTTTTCTGTGTGAACTGTAACATTTACCATGTTTTGGATGAAACAAAATGTGCCTAAAGAAACATTTTCTACATAATATCAATAAAGATGTAATTTTTGTGGATACAGCACTTCTTTCTAAGTTAACTGAAACAGTTTGCTGAGTTGCAAGCAATCTTTCTTCTAAAACACAAGGTTAAACTGAGGTCAGCCTTCCAAGCATTTTGTGCATGTTTTCTTCACATTTTATTCAAACCATCTGTTAGCTAATTATTTAAAGCAGAGCAGAATGTAAAGCCTACATTAGTGAGTATGTCTGTGAACTGTGTTTTTGCACATTTAAATGTCATGTCATTTCAGTATAAACTCCATGTTAATTCTGCAAGTGGTTTATTTGTTATAAATTAATAAAAGTATCTTCACAGTCCCCCCTCTGATGGTTATCTTAACCATTACACTATCTTCATTTCTCATGTGAGTTCCGTTCAAAGGGCACTGTCATTATCTGCTGAGTTAAGACTACATCCGTTAAGTAGCCTTTTTCCCTGTAACCTCTCATTTGCTTTTTCTCATTCAGGTATGTATATATGTGTTTCTGTTGGGTTTGTATTTCTAAAGTCTTTCTCTGGTGTTAAATAAATGCTATTAATACCACTATAATCCGGATTACTATTTTTAGGAAAACTGAACATATGTTTACACCTATTCCGAAGGCAACACATTTTCTTCCAAAATAGATAGGCATATTCAAGCATTAAAGTTCTAAATTTCATGTTCAGAATTTCAAAAGTAAAAGTAGCTTAGTTAAGATAGGTAACTTTCAGCAAAGCAACCCTCTTATAGACAATATTTAATGCTACTCCATGCTCTTCTTAATTGTTATCCTTACTGTTCTACAGGAGCCTTAGACCTGGGTATTCTTCTGTAAAATAATATAATAACATAAAATAATTGAAGGAAGTTAGGCAGGTTAAGCCTTTTATTCATTTTAAATAATGATTCTCAATGAAAGCAATTTTTTTTCAATGACTGATCATTTTGCACAGTTTGTTCTTCTTTTCAAAATTAATATTCTGAAAATGCTCACTGCTGTGAAATCATTGGGGTTCAAACAGTTCAGAATTCACAGTACTTAGTCCATGTATTATGACCACTCAGGTGCTGAATATCTCCACCAAGGTACTCCTGCTGTGCCACTTTCTTCACTCAACTCTGTCTCTTTAGGAATGGTTAATGGAATCTGATCAGCTGTCAGACTCCTTCTCAATCTTCCTGCATTACAGTGGTGTGGCCATTCAACTTTACGGGTAAATCTTCTTGATTTAGTGCTTGTTCCTTTACCCAGATCTTCCAACTGTACTGATGGTGTCTCAATAAAATTACTAAGTTGAACATCAGTCTCTGCTTCTCCTTTGTTAGAGACTACAAAGAAACTCTGTGAAATAACAGGTACTTGTCCTGATATTGCAGCTTGCAAATTATCACCCTTTGCTTCTCCTTGCTGTTGTTGTGCTTCCTGTGCCACTACTTTCAGATGGTGGTGCAGTCACCAATGCTCTTTGATCAGGTTTAAAGAGCACAACTTCTTCTTCTGGATTTCGTACCTTTCTGGTGTGCGAATCATGCACACAATTTGGAACTCCAGCACACTTAACAGCAGTATTCATTGCCCGAATAATTTGAAAGGGGCCTTTCCATCTCAGTTCCAAGCAAGCCTTCTGAACGTGATTCTTTATCACAACCCAATCACATGGATTGAGGTTGTGGCACTGTTCTTGATGCAGATCTTTAGTGGCAGCTGCAACCTGGTAAGAAACAGAATGGACTACATCAGTACATCCTTTGCAGTAATCAAGGATAATCTCATCTGTGATGTTCAAGAGTGCATTTGAAGGTACAACAGTCAATCTCATGGCCCTGTCCATGTGAAATTCATGCAGCAATAAACCAGTTCTTCTGTCAGGAATATTTTGAATGCCCATCAGCACCAAAGCTAAAACATCTGGCCATTTCAGTGATGTTGAAACACAAACGTTTGCGAGAGAAGATTTGATTGTCCTGTTCTTCTGCTCCATAGTGCCTGAAGCCTCAGTCCAATAGCTGCAATGTAGTCTTTGCTCAATCTGTAATGCTGTACAAATCATCTTCATGACCTCGCTGTTAAAATTGACTGCCCTATCTGGTTTTAGAGAAACAGGAATGCCATACTTGGGAATCAGTTCCAGTAATACCTGTCCTTCTACTATGAGACTATTATTTCCTCTTGGTGGGTAGGCTTCAATCAATCTCAAGAAGATGCACACTATGACTAGGACGTATCTTAGCCCATTGCAAACAGGCACCTCGATAAAGCTCAACTGAAAGCCTTTTTAAAGGACCTCCTGATTTCCCTATGTGTATGTGTGTGGAAGTGGTGCGTTATTGGAAACAACAAGCTACCAGGCAATACTAGTCTGCCATCAGCAGACATCCAAATATCGTTTGAGTTTTTCTTACAGTCTGCTCTGATCCAGCTCTGCTGTTCTGCTTCTGGAATATTTTCTTGCACTTATTTTAAATCATCCCCAGTGTCCATTATTGACAACAACATTGAAAAGAAAGTGTCCTCCTCAGATCCACATGTGAAATGTTCATTAAATGTGTACGTCGTCAAAGCATAATATTGTGTGACCTTGTCAACAAATTGGTTTTAACCCCTCAGGTGCCAGGCCTTTTTTTTGGCTATTTGGAGCAGTTTGCACTTATGCCCTCATAACTTTTTGTCCACATAAGCTATCCACGCTAAATTGCATACTTTTTTCCAATATTCTAGGGATTCTAGAGGTACCCAAAATTTGTGGGCTCCCCTGAAGGAGACCAAGAAATTAGCCAAAATACAGCGAACATTTTGGTATTTCAAAAACATTGGAAAAAAGGGCTGCAGAAGAGGGTTTGTGTTTTTATCCCCCTGAAAACGGCATCAACAAAGAATTTGCAATGATAAAATCACCAACTTCCCAGCTTTCAGGAACAGGCAGACTTTAATCAGAAAACCACATTTTGCAGCACAATTTTGGCATTTTACTGGGACATACCCCATTTTTACTATTTTTTGTGCTTTCAGTCTCCTTCCAGTTAGTGACAGAAAGATGTGTGAAACCAATGCTGGATCCCAGAAAGCTAAACATTTCTAAAAAGTGGACAAAATTCTGAATTCAGCAAGGGGTAATTTGTGTAGATCCTACAAGGTTTGGTTCCTATAGGAAATAACAGCTGAAATTAAATAATATTGAAATTGAGTTGAAAAAAACAGCCATTTTTCTCAACATTTTACTCTGTAACTTTTTCCTGCAATGTCAGATTTTCAAAAGTGAAATATATACACCCTTGCATATGCTGGACTCTTCTGGTTGTGGGCATGTATAGGGCTTTTAGGTTAATCAAGAACCCTACATACCCAGAGCCAATAAAGGAGCTGGGCCTTACACTGGGTTTTCATTCTATACCGGGTACCCAGCAATTCATTTGCTGAAATATAAAATGTGAAAAATAGGTATCAAGAAAACCTTTGTAGTTCCAAAATGGGCACAAGATAAAGTGGTTATTTGCACATCTCTGAATTCTGGGGTGCCCTTACTAGCATGCGAATTACAGGGCATTTCTCAAATAGACTTTTTTTACACTCTGTCTTACATTTGGAAGGAAAAAATGTAGAGAAAGACAAGGGAAAACAACACTTGTTTTGCTATTCTGTGTTCCCCCAAGTCTTCCGATTAAAATGGTACCTCACTTGCATGGGTAGGCCTTATGCTCGGGACAGGGGCAAGGTGCAGAGCTGTAGATTTTGGACTCTAGCTCAGCCGGCACCTAGTTAAAATCTACCAAATCTGTGCATTTTTTAAAACTAGACACCTAGTGGAATCCAGGATAGGGTGACTTGTGGGGCTCTCACCAGGTTCTGTTACCCAGAATCCTTTGCAAACCTCAACAGTTGGCCACAGGAGCCACAAATGTCCTTCCACAAAGCGTTTCCCCAAGTCTCCAATAAAAATGGTACCTCACTTGTATGGGTAGGCCTAGCGCCCGTGACAGGAAATGCCCCAAAACACAACGTGGACACATCACATTTTCCCAAAGAAAAACAGAGATATATTTTGCAAAGTGCCAAGCTGTGGATTTTGGCCTCTAGCTCAGCCGGCGCCTAGGGAAATCAACCAAACCTGTGCATTTTTTAAACCTATACACCTAGGGGAATCCAAGATGGGGTGATTTGTTAGGCTCTCACTGGGTTCTGTTACCCAGAATCCATTGCAAACCTCAAAATGTAGCTAAAAAACACTTTTTCCTCACATTTTGGTGATAAAAATGTTACCTCACTTGTGTGGGTAGGCCTAGTGCCTGTGAAAGGAAATGCCCCAAAACACTATGTGGACATATGAAAATGATAAAATACTAAACTACCTGATTTTACGGGGGGACCTGCGTTTTTAGTCCTGGGCTCAGGAGCCATATAGCGAAATTGACCAAATCCAAACATTTCTGAAAACTAAACACCCGGGGAATCCAGGGAGGTGTGACCTGTATGGATCCCCCAATGTTTTCTTACACAGAATCCTCAGCAAACCTCACACTTAGCTACAAAATCATATTTTCCCACATTTCTATCTGGTATCACTGCGCTGGGACAACTTTCCTAACACCCAACGCTCCCCTCAGTCTCCTTGTAAAAATGATACCTCACTTGTGTAGGTGGGCCAAGTGCCTGTTACAGGGAAGAGACAAAAAACATGTTGAAATTGAGGGGGAACCAAAGCGGATCCAAAATGGCAGTTTGAAAAAAAAAACATTTAGGCTGACAAGTGGGGCAGAATTTTTATCGGTATAGATGAGACAATGCTTGGTGGTAGGAATTTTGTAGATTACAGTAGATTCCGGAAGGCTCCATCACAAAAATGTGGAACAAATGTGTGATTTCCTCCAAAGTTGGAGGTTTGCGGGCATTGTGGGTAAGAAAATGGTGCGGGGAGCATGTGAAGCACACCACCCTGGACTCACCCAGATGTTTAGTTTTCAGATGTGTCTAGGTCTTGAGGATTTTTCTACATGGCAGCGTCGCAAATTCCAAAAAGTGCAGCCCTCACCATTCCGATTGGGACGATTTTGAGAGTTAGCCAAGCTCTTATGGTCCAAATGTAAAACCAAAACCCAAAATTATCAAATATCCTCTTGCTTGCCATGGGATAAGATGTTTTGGTGTGTGGAGGGAGAGCTGAAAGACTGTTACACCCTTCAGTTGGGGTGGGGGCAGAACCACGCCCATACTGGTCGGTAGCCACCACCATACTATTTTTTTTTAAATTCCCTGTCATCTAGAAGACTTTCTGCCCCCCCCCGGGTTGTGTATTGGGGGTAATTGCACCATCTGCCCACTGGTGGGCAGACCAACTTTGGCCTCATTTATTTGGGGTGGCGGTATGGCCATAACCCCACCCTCTGATTTTGAAAAAGAAACCTTCCCTCGTCTCTGGTGGGCTTTCTGCCCCCCTTGGGGGGGAATGGGCCTTCCAAAAATAGGCTGATCTACCCCCAAGGGGGGGCAGATTTGGCCAACAGTAATGTGCCCCCAAGGGGAGTGCCCCCATGGGGAGTGACCCTTGCCCATGGGGCTTCTCACCCAAACAAAACACACACATACACACACACCAATCCCTAGTGCCTAAGTGGTTTCCCCCCTTCCCGGGGGCAGATCATCCTAATAGAAATAGGCTGATCTGCCCCCAAGGGGAGCATAAATGGTCTAAAATAAGTTTGCCTCCCAGGGGAGTGACCCTTGCCTAATGGGTCGCTCCCTTTGTATGAAATTGGTGCAAAAAAAAAATCCCCGGTGCCTAGTGGTTTCTGCTCCCCCCGGGGGCAGATTGGCCTAATAAAAATAGGCCAATCTGCCCACAAGGGGAGCAGAAATGGCCTAAAATAAATGTTCCCCCCAGAGGAACGACTCTTGCCTAAGGGGTCACACCCCTTGCATGAAATTGACGCAAAAAAATAAAAATCCATGATATCTAGTAGCTTCTGCCACCATTGGGGGCATATTGGCCTAATAAAAATAGGATGATCTGCCCCCAATGGGGGCAAATATGGCCTAAATACATTTAGCCCCCCAGGGGAGTGGCCCTTGCCTAAAGGGTCACTCCCCATACATAAAAACATAAAGTATACAAAAAAAATATCCCTGGTGTCTAGGGGTATGCCCCAGGGGCCGCTCCCCTTATCCGTAAGTATAAAAAATAAAAATAAATTCCCTGGTGTCTAGTGGGCATCACATCGCGATCGGGAAGCAGAAATGCTTGCAGAGACATGAAAGGAAAGGAAAGGCCTAGTAATGACTTTCAATAAACATAGTAATTTTCAACTGGGCAATTATGTTATAAGCTCTGGTAAGAACAATCAGTTCTGCATCTTGTGAAGATGTGACAGTAGGAAGCCATGAAGCTTCAACGATCTCCTGGACTGTACAGACAGCGTAAGCTGCTATCAAAGTACCTGCATTGTTTCTTAAACATGAGCCATCCACAAAAATTACAAAGTCCAGCTCAATTAAAGACACATCTTTAATAACAGGTCTTGGGTTTGTGCATAGGTCCGTGGCTTCTAGACAATTATGTTAAACATCATCAACAATAGGCATTAGGATAGAAAGGTAACAGAGTTTCAAAACAATATTTTCAGAGGAGAGGATCCTCAGCTCATACTTCATAAGCCTATTATTGGTCATACTCCAAACTTCTGTTTGTGTCAACAAAAGCTCCATATATAGTGGGACTATTACAGTTAAAGGCTATCCCATCACTGTGTTCTCACTCTTTTCCAGATTACAGCTTGCCTCAGCAAGATCTTCAAGGCAGCTGTGGAAGCCTGCAGCAATGGGGTTAAGGCCAGGACAAAAATATGCTACAGGTTTTCGAGCATCTCCATGCATCTGAAAGAGTTTACCCTTCTCTCTCACTGCAAAATAAAGTGAACTCGGATTTACAGTCCGGCATTTCTAGTGTTGGGGTGGGACACAGAATTTCGCTCAGCTCTAGGAATGCTTTTATGCAATCGACCCATAGAAGCGGATCAGGCACATCCTTGTATGTCAATCTCAGAAAAGTGTATTCCATTAGGATAAAGTTGGATATGCATTGTTTACAGTAGCAAACCATTCTCAAAAACATCCTGACTTCCTTCTGAGTTTGAGGTGGATTCATCTGAAAAATTGCTTCCACTCTCTCTGGTGACACCTTTCTAGCTCCTTTCACAATTATGTGTTCCAGATATTGATCTACTTTCTGACAGTACTGCAGTTTATCTGGAGACATGTGGCAAAAATCAGTAACAGTAAACCATTCTACAGTGCACGCAATTTAGAAAAATATGGTGGCTGGATTCAGTACCACAGGACAATATGGGATTTCAATTCAATTTATCATACTCAAATCCTGTGCTATTCTGAACTTGCCATTTGACTGATGTATTCCCATAATTGGTAAGTTGCATGGGCTTCCAATTAGTTCCCTCAAAATGCCCTTCTCTAGCATTTCGTTGATCAGAGGTATAATCCCTTCAGTCACTTATGGAGTCATTGGGTAAGGTGCTGTTCTTGGAAAAACTGCATTTGGTTTTATGTTTATTTGAACTGGTTCAACACTTTTGTTCATTCGAATGCCCATTCCTATCACACTCCACACTTCAAGTTTAAACCTTTCAACTAACTCATTGGGCTTGTCCTTTAACACCATCCTGGGATAGAACTGTATTTCCCCCTGGGTCAAATATCACTTCAGTGTCATTGTCATGTGTTTGAAACTCAATTCCATTTGGAGTACAAGTGATGGTGCAATTTAACTCACACAATAAATCCCTTCCTAACAGGTTATTAGGATCACATACTACAAACTGATGTTTTTCTTCGAAGGGATCTATCCTTACAGGCACTTCCTTTCTCAAATTCACAAACCTCTCAACTTGTGTATACCACTGCATTGGACTGTCTCTTCATTTTGCAAAGTTATTTGTAAATGGTACAAGATCTCCCCTACTCCAAGGGACATGCAAACATGCCCCTCCTGTGCATCCCCCTCAGAAGCCATGACTGCACCCTTTGTTTCCTTTTCTCCTTAGCCTCCTCAGCTATCTATTTTTTCATTTCTTGATTTTGTGGTCATTTTGTTTTTGATTTTTCCATCTCACTCCATTTGCATACACATTTCATCAATTCTTGAGATGAACTTGCAACCTTGGAGATCACATGTTTTCAACTCTGTCATCCACTTGCAGTCTGAAACTTCTATGCAAAGGCACACTTTTAAAATCATCTACAACATATTTATTTGCCAATTTGGTTAATTAATCATGCACTATTGCTGTTTTTCTCATAATTTCTTTGCACAAATAAACCAATTATCTTTCCTGATAGTGTTTGTTACACCTGCCAGTCTTAGGGTGGTCATCCCACGACTTGTATGCCTGCCTCCTTCCATGTTACTGACACTGTTTTTTGCTGGTTTTAAGACTCTGCACTTTACCACTGCTAACCAGTGCTAAAGTGCATATGCTCTCTCCCTTAAACATGGTAACATTGGTTCATTTCCAATTGGCATATTTGATTTACTTGTAAGTCCCTAGTAAAGTGCACTAAGTGCTCCCAGGTCCTGTAAATTGAATGCAACTAATGGGCCTGCAGCACTGATTGTGCCATCCAAATAAGTATTCCCTTAACAATGTCTCAGGCCTGCCATTGCAAGGCATGTGTGTGCAATTTCACTGCGACTTCGGCTTAGCATTTAAAAGTACTTGCCAAGCCTTAAACTCCCCTTTTTCTGCATATGTCACATCTAATGTAGGCCCTAGGTAACCCAGAGGGCAGGGTGCAATGAAGGTAACAGGCAGGACATGTATATGTGTGTTTTATATGCCCTGGTAGTAAAGAACTCCTAAATTCCTTTTCCACTACTGTAAGGCCTGCTCCTTTCATAGGAGAGCATTAGGACTGCCCTTACATACTGTTTGAGTAGTAGATTCTGATCAGAATGGGGTGACCAGGTCATATTTAGTATGGACAGAATGTTAATAGAAAATCCTACTTATTGGTGATGTTAGACTTATATTACTATTTAAGAAATGTCACTTTTAGAAAATGAGCATTTCTCTGCGCTTAAAAACATATGTGGCTTACCCCCTATCTCCAATCAATGTCTGGCTTGGGCTGGATGACAACTTTCTTGTGCATTTCACCCAGACATCCATAAACACAGGACACTCAGTCACACCTGCGCTCATCTGCATTATGAATGGGTCTTCCTGGGCTGGAAGGGTGGAGGGCCTGACGCTTACAGTTTAAAGGCTAGCTGCCTGCCATCACACAATAGACTGACAAACCCCCTACTGGGACTCTAGAAGACAGACCTGTACTGAAAGGGGAACTTGTGTACTTGAAAAACAATCTTTGAGGTTTACCCCACTTCAAAGGCACTTTTGGGTATATAAACTGGGTCTCTGGCACCACAAACTCAGACACTTCTGGACCTGAACCTGCAACCTGTCAAGAGGAACTGCCTGGCTGCCCAAAGGACTCACCTGGACTGCTCTGCTGAGAAGGACTGCTGCCCTGTTGTTGCCCTGCTGCCTTGCTGGCTTTTGACTTTGGTAAGAAGTGCTCTCCAAGGGCTTGGATTGAGCTTGCCTCCTGTTTTTTGAAGTCACAGTGCCAAAACGACCTCAACTCTTCAAGAAATTCCTTATGAGCTGAACATCGATGCCAGGCCTGCTGGAAATGATGCACAACCTGCCTTGCAAACAAGAAATCACTGCACAGTCGAACCGGAATGACACAGCCCAACTTCCAGAGTGGAAATTCGACGTAGCCCCTGCCTTGGGTGGAAACTTCGATGCATCGCCTACCAGATCGACGCAACTCTCACCCCTGCTTCTAACCCATTAGGGATTTGCCTGTATTTTTAAGATGTGGGAGAGAGCTGTCCCACGTGTATTGCAGATAGCGCCACATGTGTGCCTTCTTCCACTCTGGTGGATTCACCCTTTTGTTAGGTCCTCGAGTTACTGGATTTTTTTAGATGGCGAGCAGGCGGATGTAACACTGCAGGGGATTTATATAAAAATGGCACATTTGTCAATCAAGAAGAAGCTGAGAACCTCTTTGGCATAGATCATGGTCAATTCCTACAATACGCCAGCTTACTGCAAAGAGCTTGGGAGATTTGGACCTTTTTCCCTGCGAAACCCACTGAATCTCACTGTGCGACGGCTATTATTGACCTAGGATGTGATCGTGGGCTTCTTTCTAGCACCTATAAGGCCCTAAAGAGAGATAGGCAGATCAATATCATTGGATAAGGGATAAGTGGGAGGCAAACCTGGGATCACAGCTATGAAAATGCAGGCAACGATGAAACATTGTTTATTGGGCTTCCTTCCACTCCCTAAAAAAGGGCTCAAAATGGCATTTAAATTTGCACAGCTGGGGCTTGTTTGGGCTAAGAGGCACATCGCGATTCGATGGGCGGGTCCGGCCCCTCTAGTACAGAAGACATGGCTGAATGACCTTGTTGACTGAGCACGAACGGATGAGCATGCAGAACGCGACCTTGAACTCTGGCATGGCATGCTTGAAAGTCTGCACGGGGAGTCTATGGGAGAGGACGGAGACCCCTCAGTGGATAATCATTAACTAGCTGGATGCGGGCGCAGTCATACCCTATTGGGCTGCGGAGAGGCAGTGTGTGATATATAGTTGTGTGTGTCTGGGTGATGATACATCCTCCCCCCTAGTGCCTCCCCTATCGGCTTATTTTCCTAGTCCATGTCTCCTTCTTCCATTGTTCACTCAGCTTATGTGGTCACGGCCTGGGGTTGGCTACCCATTTAGGGGCTGCTGCCTAGATCGTGTGTACTGGTCTGGTATTGTGCGGCAGCAGCACGCTCTCCCCATTTGTATCTAGTAAAATGTATTACAGTATTGCAATTTAGTTGGTATAAGTTGAATATGCTATGCAATGTATTTACGTGAGCTAGACAGCCCACCACTAAAATATGCCACTGTTATGTAGAAATGCTGAACATTTGTGCAAGTATTATTGTATTACCTGACCATATACATCATAGGTAATACTCTGAACAAGCCCGAAAATGACTAACTTGCTTAGGACAATGTTGTGTGTTTGGGGCATGATATGGTGTTGGGTTTGAGTTTAAGGCTCTACACATGGCGCAAATGTATGTACCATGTGATACTTGCATAAATAAAAGTTGGGGAAAAAAGGATTACCCCGCATTGTCCCTGAGCATCAAAAAGATCCCTCCCCGCATCACAGTGAGGAACCAAGATGTGCACTGAAAAATTACGCAAGCCGCTTGCAGTGTAGAAAGAAACTACGCAAAGTATGTGCAGCGTCAGAGAATCTGACGCATATATTATTTTTCCAGGCATCTCTCCCTCTGTGGTCTACGTGTGTGCCAGTTTTGAGGCAAACCAGGTACTTTTTGTAATCAAGACTCTTTATAAACTTGCAGAAGTGATATTTCAACTTGTGCTTATTGAATCTTTATCGTTTTTACCTTATTTTATTCAGATAAATATGTATTTGTCTAATCATGGGTGCTGTATTTTTGTGTTGTTTTCACTATGTGACTGTATTAATTATTGCACAAATACTTTACACATTGCCTTCTAGGTTAAGCCTTACTGCTCAGTGTCAAGCTACCAGAGAATGGGCACAGGATAATGTGGATTGTGTGTGACTTGCCTTGACTAGGATTGTGGTCCATACGTGGACAAGGCTGTACACCTCTGCCAATTAGAGACGCCATTTCTGACACTGTTTAATGTGTTTGAGCTTTAAACACCCATGCAGAATTTCTTCTAATTCAGCTTTAAATTGCGGCTCATTCACTAGCCTTTTCTTTTGAGTAACTTGGTTGTCTCTTCACTTGTACTGGCACTTGGTCCTTCTGCATCTTCCACTGTTCTGTGGTTTCTAATAACCTCTTGTATCCACTCTGGGACCCATCCTTCTCTTTGCATTCTCTTCAGCTGGTGTAGTCTGGGTCGTAAAGACAAACAGACTACCTTTTACTAAGACTGGAATAATTTGTGGTGGAGACCACCCAAAAAGCTGTGAATTCTTTGAATTTGGGAAAAACCTATTTATTGGTGTATCCCCAGTTGTTTGCTGAATTTCTGCTGTTGGTGTAACCTCTGCAGATGCTGTTTGCTGGGTAGCTAATCCAGGCAACCAAGCCACTGTGACCAAGTTAACTCCATCCTTACCCATTCACATAATGCTTCAAATTTTGTAGGCTTAGGATGCGGTTTCATCTTGCATAAAAGATCTCTCAATTTCTTAAGAATTTTCAAATTAAATGATCCCCACCTTGGGAATCTCAGTGATTCTTCTTTCTTAGTGATGTTGCACCATTCACCAAGCCAAAAACACGTATGTTTTCCTCACTTGACCATTGTGTGGTATGCTGGTGTACCTTCTGGAGGACTCTCCTCTCCTTTTCTAACTAGAATCACTACATCACCTCTCAGCTATCTTCTGATAACTTTTAAGAATTTCATGATTTTAAGTTTATTTAATCAAAACCGTATCTCAAATAACAGCATCTAAATCTTTAGAGTCTGTCTCGTATACACCAAACCCCAGTTCCTCTATGTAGAATCACAATACAGCTCAGAAATACAATCAAACAATAACCATAACTTTCTTGCCGAACTTTAACCAATCACATCTTAACAGTACACCAATTAACCGGTCTCAGGGTGAAACAACATGGCAACAAACTTACAACAGTAATTCATTTATACAAAGAAGTTTCCAGAATTGCAAGCAAAATCTCAGCCAGCAAGAAATCACTCTGATCAATGCTGCATCAACCTTTGCGCAATCAGGTTTTGCTAACATAATTCAACATTAGTTCAATTACAACAATTTGTTAGTATGTCTACTTTTTTGTGTAGTTGATAGTACCTCACACTCTACGCATCAAATCCTGCAAACCAGAAAAACCAAAAAGTGTATTCTACACTTTTAAGTGCCTGTTCTGGAATCTTAGGCTATGGCGAGCCTGATAACTCTTGAACTTCTTTATAAAAAACACGAAAGCATCATTGATTCTATCAAAATATGCTTTAAAATTCCCCAAATAAAACATCAGCAATAACCAATAAACGCAATCCACAAATAAGCCCCATTGATCAGTGTAGGGAAAGGTGCGGAAGACATTGTGACGCGAAGGGTTAATTAGTCTGAGCAGATAAGATGAGCGTGCTACATGCAGAAACCTGAACAGTACGAGGAAAAGTTCACCATGTTGCTTTCAAGCTTGTTTTCCAACATTCCATAGATAAAATTATCTGCAGTCTGCATGTGCAAAAAGCAGGAAGTGTGGGAAAGAGGCAGACGAAGGGTGCTCTAACCCTGAGAAAGAGAGTAAAAAAAAAGGCCAGGAGATGATGGCTAGTGAGCAACAGGGCAGCCAAGGGATGTGTACTGATAACATAGCTAGAAAATGCAAGAAAGGAATACAGTCCAAGCTTCAGGTTATTTAAGCACCGAAGCACGGGTGGGGGAACTGAAGCTCGCAGATGGAGTTGTGCAAGCTGCCATCGCCCACATCGCTGCTTCCCTGCTTTTGCTGTTTTTAGACTGTGACGTTCGAGGGGGAGAGAGACTCGAGGGAGCAGGTGAGGGCTTCCCAGCATTGTGGATAAAGTTATGTTCCACCCAGGGATGAAAGGCCTTTGTTTCTCTGCTGTTTTTTAATTGATCAATATGCTAGCGCTGTGTCATTTATAGCTGTTTTCCTTGAATTTTTCAATGTGATGCAGTAGCTGAATGTGCATTTCATAGCTATATTTAGTTTGCTATATCGGTAAACTCTTTGCATACATATAAATAAGTATTTATATTGCTATTCTCATTCTACTCTGTTGGTGTGCCAATAATATATATATATTTTACTGATCATTCTATTAAAGCTAATCTGTGTGCCTTATTGGTGTGTCGTCCTTCATTGAGCGTCCATATTGACTTATATTGATTAGATCAGGTGTCAATCACCTGGATAAGACATTTTTGGTGGCAGCGGTGGGATATAAGTCAATAATGCCTCTTTGGTGACGTAAGAAAAATGGGGCAGAGAGTGAAAGGCAGCACGGAGCAGAAGCCAGGTCCATTCCCGGGTGGTAACTCACCCGTTTTCTGGTGTGGCAGGACTCCTGAACCGGTGAGCAGCGCTGGTTTTATGGGAAGCACTAGATGAGAAAGTGACTCCTCTTTTTGTGGAGGATGCAGTTGAGAGTGTGAAACTAAGAGGGGCAAAGCTGGAGCTGAAAGAAGCAGGGCAAGTGGGATGGCTTTTCCTGTCTGCGATCCGTACTGTGTATAAGAAAATATTAACTCAAGAAGAAGAAATGAGAAAACTGGATGATGAGGTTGTAGCCTTGCAGGAGAAGCAGTTACTCATGAAGGAGACTATAGAAAGTGCAGTGACTCGTGGTGATCAAATGGAGGCAAGGTGCACCGCATTAGCAGTACGAGTAGCAAAGCAGTGGAGTAGGCAGAAGCCTAAAGTACCCTCGGCTGTGCAAGTGAGGGCATTGGTACGTAAAGAACCCTGGGATCCCTATACTTGGGATGGGACAGTCTCTGATAATGATGATTGGGACTGGGAGAATGAAGTGGACGTACGTGTAGCAGAACTAAGTGAAGTTGAAAGTGAAAATGAAAGGATGTTGGACACTCGTCCCCTTGTGCAAAACAAATCAAAAGAAGTAAATGCTGGGCAAGTACAGAATTCTCGCTTAGTAAGAGACTATACACAAAGTGAGTTGTTAGAAATAACCTGCATATTTAGACAAGTGCCTGCGGAGCCTTTGTTTAAATGGCTAGTGAGATTGTGGGACACTGGAGCAGATGGTACATTTTTATCACCAACTGCACTCTTTAAAATGGGGTCTGTAACCACCCATGCCACGCTAGGGCAACGTTTGCGAGGTGCACAGGGGCAACAAGCTTTTTCTCTGATGTTCTGGTTGATAGAAGGAGTGAAGCAATTGTATCCAACTGCTATGGATGTAGAAGAGAATTGGTGCCCTTGGCACACAATTTCAGAGGCAAATGAGCAATTACAAGAAATGGAAATGCAGAATGCAGTGTATTCTCAACAATTTGAAGGACCTGATTTTGAACCTGTGACAGCAGGAATCAGGGCACGACTGATTAGGAATGCCCCTCCACATATGAAAGGTGCCTTGTTAGCCCTTCTAGGACCTGCTCAGGGAAGACCAGTAGGGGAAGTAGTATTATTAATGGCACAATCGGAAGGGCTTGACAGAAAGAAATCAGCAAGAGCTGTGGGGCAAGACAATAAATAAAAGGGAGGAGAGTCTACAATAAAAGTGACCAAACGACAAATGTGGATAGATTTATTAAATGCTAGAAAATGAAGAAAGAGGAAATAGACGGGAAGCCAGCCAGTTATTTGCTTAATAAATGGAAAGCATTGCAATGTAGGCAGAAAGAAAAGGGGGCATTCGATGAAAAGCAGCCTTCAGCACCACCAAAGGAAGAGGCTGAGAAGACAAAAGCGGGGCCAGATAAAAATAGCAAGGTACCTGTCTCAACTCTATATCCCGACTTGCCCAGCGATGGCTGGGAAGTCCCAGAACCCTTATGAAGGTCAGGCCAAACCCCGGGAATCAGAGCAGTGCAAGAGGTAAAGCTCCGGGGATAGGCGGCCTTATATACCACTTATTATTTATTGGCAAAAAGGAACGCAACATGTTATGGCACTGCTTGATACAGGTGCAGAAGTAAGTCTGATAAATAGGAACCCTAAGAAGCTGCCAGGAAAAAGCGTGATCATTAATGGTTATAGGGGTGCTGAGACAGAGGCTAAACCTGTTAGACTTAAATTGTCAATTGGTAAAGGACCCCCATTCACAGCAGAAGTATTAATGGCAGAAGTACCAAAGTACATCATTGGCATGGACCTGTTATTAGGCACAACCATAGAGATGCAATGGAGAACATTCACTTTTGGTGTGAGGTGTGCACACATAAAGAAACCTATGACAATCCTAATTGGGCATGCAAAATGGAGTTAATTACATGTGCCTCCTCCAAAGGAGCCAGTGTGTATCAAACAGTACCGAATAGCTGGAGGTCACAAGGAGATTTCAGAAAATATTCAAGGGCTTCTAGATGCAGGTGTGCTTAGGCCAGCCATGAGCCCATTTAATTCCCCTATATGGCCTTTAAAGAAACCGGATGGTACATATAGAATGACTGTTGACTGTCAACAACGGAACAGAGTGTCCCCGCCCTTGGCAGCCACAGTCCCAGACATCATCACTCTAGTTGAACAGTTGAGCAAAGATGTGGGGGAATGGCATGCTGTAATTGATATAGCAAATGCCTTTTTCTCAATTGACATTGATGAGGCAAGTCAAGACCAATTTGCAATAAGCTGGCAAAACAGACAGTTCACGCTCAGAAAGCTGTCCCAGGGGTATGTACATAGCCCCACATTGTGCCACGGACTAATAGCCATTTTCCCAAGTTCTCGGCAGGGGACACCCCCCTTGCACATTACATTGATGACATCATGATGACTGGGGAAACCAAAGAACAGGTCTCAGACACACTGGAGAGGTTAATTGAGTACTTACAGCAGAGGGGATGGGATATTAACCCTAAAAAGGTCCAAGGCCCTGCACAAGAGATACAATTCCTGGGTGCTATTTGGTCAGGACCAGTAAAAAGAATACCACAGAAAGTGATTGATACGGTACAGCAGTTAAAGGTTCCTACAACAAAGGCAGAAGCACAACGATTCATTGGCTTGATGGGATTTTGGAGACAACATATCCCTCACTTAGAATTAATACTGAGACCATTATATCAAGTTACACGAAAAAAGCACACTTTTCAGTGGGGACCTGAACAGCAAGAGGCCTTTAAGGAGGCAAAAAATGCATTACAGAACTACTTTGCGTTTGGTCCTATCACAGAAGGAGACCCGTTTGAGTTGGAAATGATAGTACCGGATGATGTAGTGATGTGGAGTCTATGGTAAAGGCAAGGCAGAAAGAAAGTGCCACAAGGATTCTGGTCAAAGAGATTAACACCATCCATGAGCAATTACACCCCGTTACAGAAAGAACTAGCAGGAGCATATTGGGCATTAGTGAAAACGGAACACATAACTGGTGACCGGCCAGTTACCTTAAGAACACAGGTCCCTTTACTAGGCTGGATAAGAGAAGGAGGGGTTGGCGCTAAAGTAGGCAGAGCACAGGAGTCTACCATCGTAAAGTGGAAATGGTACCAGCAGCAGAGAGCAAAGCCGGGGCCAGCAGGAGTGTCAAAGTTATAAGAAGATATGCTGGGGGCAGTGGACCTGCAGGCAATGGCCCCCTCATCAGAACTTATTGAAATGGAACTTTCACCACTTACTGAAGGAGAACAACAAAATGCATAGTTCACAGATGGAATAGCCCGATACCATCAATGAAAAAGACAATGGCAAGCAGTTGCATTCCAGCCTGCTACAGAAACACTGTTGTTGAGAGGAGAAGATAATGGATCAAGCCAGTTTGCAGAGCTGCAGGGGGTAGGAGCAGTAATTGAACAGGCCCCCATTGGAGAGAAAACATTTGTGTACACTGACAGTTGGCCCACTTACCAAGGACTAGTAAGCTGGGGCCCAGCTTGGTGCAAAGATAGATGGAAAATTAAGGGCACTCCCATCTGGGGGGGCGAGCAACTATGGGAAGAGATGTGGAAGAAAGGGCAAAGGTGTCAAATCTATGTGGGCCATGTGGATGCTCATTGTCCATCAGACACCTCCCTTGCATCTCTATTCAACAATACTGCAGATCAGATGGCCAAAACACGGATGGTGGTCATTAATGAAGAAGCAGAGGCTGCTTTAGCAAATTGGGCTCATGCAACTTCAGGACATCTAGGAGAAAATGGCACTTAGGCATGGGCGTAGCAACGACAAATTCCAGTTACTAAAGAACTAGTACAACAAGCAGTAAAGGAGTGCTCTACAAGTAACCAAATCAGACAAATGCCTTTGCAAAAGAAGCTTAGTGGACATATCAAAAGAGGAACTGCAGCTGCCACGGTGTGGCAATTGGACTATATCGGGCCACTACCAAAAGGAGGAAAAAGCTACATACTGATGAGCGAAAGTTTCAATGAGATGCAGTAGCTGAATGTGCATTTCATAGGCAGTCAATTAATGTTGTTCTGTATAGTAAAGCTATATTTAGATTGCTATATTGGTAAACTCTTTGCATACATAGAAATAGGTATTTTTATTGCTATTCTCATTCTACTCTGTTGGTGTGCCAATAATATATATATATATTTCACTGATCATTCTATTAAAGCTAATCTGTGTGCATTATTGGTGTGTCGTCCTTCATTGCGCGTCCTTATTGACTTATATTTATTAGATCAGGTGTCAATCACCTGAATAAGACACCCATCAATAATTTTCACAGCACACACATAAAACACATTAACAATAAGTAGTAATAATGATTCATGACATATCTCCCTATAAATACTTACACCATGTAAACAGCAACTGCCTTTGAAATTACGTCTTGCTAGTCTTCATGTTCTGGATATTCGGATTTGGAACATGGGTATTACTCTATCTTGGGCAATTATTTTATAGCTCTTTTTGATCAAGGTGCAGCCCGGAACTGATAGAGGTGGAGTTGGGTCATAGCAAAAAAATATGGTGGTCCCTTTCAATTACCATCAGTTACAGGGTCAGGACCTATCTCCGCACCGATTTCCACTCTCAGGTGATGGACCTTGGGCACGTGTTTTGATCAAAGAGCTATACCAAAGTTATCAATACATTCAATTCAAGTAGATTTTCAGTCAATAATGAGAGATGAAGTTGTATGACTTTAGTCACATTGAAGAGATTAGTACGTTTTTTTGGTTTATTAAATTAGTTAATAAATCTTTAGACAGTTTATAGAATTCTCATAAAGGGTTTTGGTTTGATCAAATAATCCAGCAATATATTAGAGTGCTCCCTGAAGGAATAAACGCTTTTCTTGTAAACAGGACCAGAATTTCAAGTTAGTGGAACTCATGAAAAGTGCAATGTCTTAAAGACAAGTGTGAGATTTAAGGAGCATAATTCAAGTAAAAAATAATGTAATAGAACTTCCCATTTAGAGAAGTTCAAAAGATTCAGTAAAATCTCAAAACAGTATATGGTGAATAAGTACTGGCAAATGCAAATAAATAAGTGCTGCAGCACACAGTATGGGTGTGATAGAGTCTCTTCCTTTTCCTCCTCCCCTGCACTGTGAACACACACTTTTACAGACAGCATAAATCATTGTTGCAATAAATGTTGACTTGTTCTTTCATCTTTAGCCAATGAGAATTCAATATATTCTTGGCAGCAAGTATTATAACGACCTCCCGCCATTGTAAAGTGGTATTCCCCCATACCATGGGACTGTAAATTAAATATTACTAGTGAGCCTGCAGTACTGATTGTGCCAGCCACTGAGGTAGCCCTGTAGACATGTCTCAGGCCTGCCACGGCAGGGCCGGTGTGTACAGTTCCACTGCCACTTCGACTTGGCCGGTAAAACCTCTTGCCAAGCCTTAAACTCCCCCTTTCTTCAATAAGTTACCAGCATGGTAGCCCTACATAGCAGGATGCTTTGT
Source organism: Pleurodeles waltl (assembly GCF_031143425.1). NCBI lineage: Eukaryota > Metazoa > Chordata > Amphibia > Caudata > Salamandridae > Pleurodeles > Pleurodeles waltl. Next base: position 876,907,384 of record NC_090438.1, on the reverse strand, counting down.
AAGTAAAAGGCAGGGCATGTCTTTTACATTTTACTTGACCTGGTAATGAAAAACTCCCAAAATCCTGTTTCATCACTGTTATGTCTTAATTTACTTTTAAGCTGTAATTACTGATCAGAAAGGAGTACATGTCATGTGTACATGTGTGGTCTGATCTAGATGACAGCTACATTTGTGCATTCTCTCCAGACACCCACTACATAGGACACACAACTGTTTCTGCATACTGATGGGTCTTCCTGGACAGGGAGGATAGGAAGGACTCACACACTTCAAAAGGTAGAGGCCTAAGCCCCTCACAAAGGGCTGATAACCCTCTACTGATAGTCTGGAGCCAGGGCTATGCTGGAAAGGGTCCTGTGAACTTCAGAGAGATCTTTTGAAGTCATCCCCACATCAAAGGCACTTTTAGGTATAAGTATTGGGGCGCTGGCCCCCTGAAATCAGATCACTACAAGACTTGGGGAAGACCTCTACTGGACTAAAGCCTGTTGTGCTATAAGGATTGCCACTCTGCCTGGACTGACTGTTCCCAGGAACTGCTTCTTGGCATCGCTGAGCTGCCCTGACACCTGCCAATCTCTGCCCTACTGAGGACAAGGACTGGGTCCATACTGTTGAACAAGAGTGTCATCAGGGTCTTGCTGGCTTGCACCTGTTCTTCTGCAGTATTAGGGACATTAAATACTGCTTGCAACTCTTCTAGTGCTGCTGGACTCTGTCATCTGTGAGTCCTATCCTTGCCTGAGTTGCCCTCTCCAATCCTGGGCCTCAGAAATAGGTTCTGCAACTGATTCATGCAAAAACAAACATATTACCTTGAGTGAGTGTAAAATTTTGCTTTATCACTCTTCCGCCATGGAGGCTGCCCGATGACAATGGATTTGCAGCCTGCGTGGATCAACGTTGATGCGCTGCACAGCTCATCGATGATGCATTGCATTCACTTCAGTGGCGCATGAGTACAATGCAGTGATCAAACTGCATGGAAAATACCAACACATCTTACCCTCAATGCTTTGCCTCATCAAAGGTACTGTTTCAGTAGACCCTTCATGGGTTATGTAGCCAGCCTGGCTTCCATGGTGGCCAGCCTGAAATTTGGATTTCTAAAGAGCCCTAGCAACCTCACGTAAGTTTTTGACGGCTAGTGATTTGTAAGCACTATTTCACATTAAATCTTTAAAAATTTATATCTTGAATTCTACTGATTGGATTTTTGTTGTTTTGGTTTTGTTTTTCTTAAGTAAATATTGTTGTATTTTTCTAATCTGGTGTGGAGTCACTATGTTCTATTTACATTGAGTTACTATATTTTAAGTGTGTTGTACAAAGACTTTACACATTGCTTCTTACGTTAAACCTGACTGCTCTGTGCCAAGCTACCAGAGTGTGAGTACAGGTTAATTTAGTGAGTGTAACATGCTTTTCCTCACTAGGATTGTTGTCCCTACTTGGACAGGATACAAACCTCTGACAACTAAAGCCTCAATTTCTAACACTGAAGATCAGCTGTGAGGATAGGACTTATGTTTCTGAATACCATATCATAATTCAGTGTACACTATTACTCACGCCTAGACCAATTCATATCAATTGTCTCTGATCCCCAATGGCATTTTCTTCACTATTCTATTCAATTTGCATTTTTAATTTCTCAATTCTATCTGATTGGCATTTTTGTTTTTTTCTTTAAATCATGTCTCTGGTTGGAAGTTCTACACCTGCACCTGCAAGAAAGGAGTTTGAGCTGGACAAAAATGAGGGTTTCACTGTGGACCATCTCAAGGATTTCTGCAAGGATTTGGGGTTTCCTGTAAAAAGCAGCACCAAGAAGGTGGAACTGCAAGAGGCACTGAAAGCCTATTCAGAAGCTCTTGCTGCATTCAATGAGACCTCAGAAGAGAATGATGCTGAGGAAGAGCTAGGTGTGGTGAATGATTTGGACCAGGGCGTAGGAGGTGGCTTTGGTCTGCTCTTTGTTGGGAGGAAAGCAATTTACTCCCAGGAATGAGGGCTCTTTCCAGAGCAGGGAACATCATGTCAACCAAGGGCCTGTCCCCAGAGGAGCAGGAGGACAGGAAGGAGGAGAGGAAATTAGAATCATAAATGGCTAAGCTCAAATTGGAGAAAGCGACGGAGGCAAAAAGATTGGCTATGGACGAGAAGAAGATGATGTTTGCTCAGGGGGTTGAACCTGAGAGAGCTGGACATAAGATCCCTATGTGCAGGATCCAGCAACAGCAGTAATGGTGGCAGCATACCTGCAGTGTCTGCATGTGAGTCCAGCTACCAAACCCCAAATGGTATGGTGCCAAGTTACAGTGTGAAGGATGACTGAGATAAATGGTTGGCAGCCTATGAAGTGGCTTTAAAGTGCACAGGGTCCCAGAGGAGCTCTGGGGGTAATGTTTGGTGGTAAATGCCCATGGTAGGGAAGGACACACTCCTTACACTAGACGTAGAGGACCAGAGCAACTTCACTATCATGAAGACCATTTTAGGCTGAGAAGTATAAGCAACGGTTCAGGGTTAGTCCCAAACTCTTAACACAAACATAGGTGGATTTCTTGGACTACGCTGGCAAGGCACTGAAGGGGTGACTGAGGGACAGCAAGGTTGATGATTTTGAGGGCTGTACAACTTGCTTTTTGAAGGAGCACTTGTTTGCTCTTTTTTTCCAGATCTGAGCCAACACCTGCTGGATAGAAAGCTGAATGGCTCCAGGAAGCTTGCTGTGGAGGCAGGCATCTGAGTCAGGACCAGAGGATTGAATAAGGTATCTTGGGGGGGACTCTCAAAAGAGGGGGGTGATAAAAAGAAGGAGTTCTTTAGTGGCCCCTGGAACAACTCAAAGTGGATAGGGTCTAGGTCTCCTTTCCAACCTGACCACCAGAAACAAAACTACCCTGACAAAAGCCAGCAGCCCAAACCGCCCAAGTGCTATAATTGCAGCAAGTATGGACACTACAAGGGCGAACCCAAGTGTCCAAAAAGAGCATGCCCTTCTTCTGGAGTAAAGGGCCAAGGGGTAACTAGCATAGTGCTGGCTGAGGAGTTTGTCCCAGTTAATGGGGGAGAGTTTAGTGGGGTTGCCCTAGTTCCCTAGGTGACAGTGAGATGGTCTTGAAGATCCATGTACTCTCTAATACTACAACGTTTAGGCAAGAGATCGCCTTCAATGAGCTAGGTGTTGAGGCTCTGAGGGACACAGGTGCCATTATTTCTATGGCAAGTAGCGAGCTGGTGTCCCTACAGTAGGTGATTCCCAATACAGTCTACCAGGGTATGTTGGCTGACAACAGAGAGGGTATATATTCTGTGGGGGATGAAGTTCAGAACATCTTAAGGTTGCTATGAGCCCTGCTGTGGTTTGTTTGTTGGGTAAGGAAATTGAGTCCCTTATCTGGAAGTAAGTGGTGTTCAAGGTTCATGTGGAGCTGTTGGGTTTATCTGATTGGATTTGTGTAACCATGAGGTCTATGGCTGCCTGGGAGGTAGCTCAGAAAGAGCAGGAGACTGGATAAATGGTCCAGCTAGCTACTAAAAAGGAGAAAGGCAGAGGGCTTGGTAAATCAGACACTGACACCCTGATTTTACCCACAGAGAGATCGATAGGACACCTGAAGTGGCCTACCTGAAGTCCAGTGAGGAGGGAACTGATCCCCTATGGTGACCTGCTTTTACCTGCTAGTTGGCATGTAAAAAGAAACCCACCACGCAGGAGTTCTGTAGGGCTTAGAGGGAGAGCCCAACCCTTGAGGACATGAGAAAAAAGGCTGAATCACAAGCAGCAGGTGATGCCTCTGGGAGCTATCATATTTCCTGGGAGGACAACCTTCTTTACAGTGAGCCTAAGGTTCCTGTGCATGGGACCATAAGGGACCTGGTGGTCCCCCAATTCTGCAGGGCCCTCCTATTGGAGGTGTCTCATGAGAACCCACAAGGTAGGACACTTGGGCCGAGACAAGGCCAGTGCAAGGCTTTTCCCCCACTTTTATTTGCCTAATATCAGGACACCCTCAGACATGTTCTGCAGGACCTATGTGACCTGTCAAGGCAGTGGAAAAACAGGGCAAAAGCTAAATGTTCCCCTGGTGGGCATCAACATTGTTAGGCCCACAGATCCCCAGAATACTTCTGGTTACTGGTTTATCTTGGTTCTGGTGGATCATACCACACAGTACCCAGAGGCCATCCCTCAGAGGACCACCAGTACACCTGTAGTGGCAAGGACCCAGTTGGGGATTTTTACCCTATGAGGTAGTATCTGAGAGGGGCACCAACGTCATGTCTGCATACATGCAGGACATGTGGAAAGTGTGTGGAGTGACTTACAAGTTCTTCACACCTTACAGGCATGAAAAGAAGTCTGCTTGAGAGCCTAAGGCAAAAGTGGGATATCATCTTGCCCTGTTTTTGTTTTCTTACAGGGAGGTACAGCAGAAGTGCGTGAGCTTCAGCCACTTTGAGATTTTTCATGAGCTCCCTGTCAGAGGACCTCTGGGTCTGGTGAAGGAGGGATGGGAGCAAGCTCCCAAGAAATTTTCCCAGGGTATAGTGAGCTACATGCTGGCCTTCCAAAGCCAAATGGCTAAGTTATGCAAGCAAGCTTCTGATAACTTAGAAGCTGTCTAGGCTGGATTAAAATAGTGGTAAAATGAAAATGTTAGCACTGTGAAATTTCAACTTGGGTAGAAAGTGTGGGTGATGGAACCTGTAAAACCTGGGGTCCTCCAGGACCACTAGACAGGGCCCTATGAGGTGATTAGGAAGAAAGGTAAGGCCAAATACATGATGGACGTTAAGACCCAAGGCAACCTCAAAGGGTGCTTTGTATTAATTGCCTCAAATCACACATTTTGAGAGGTCTGAGGGTACCATTTTGTTGGTTACTGATAGAGCTGAGGAGGAGGAGAGTGAAACCTGAACTTTTAGCCTCCAAGGAGAAGAACGGGTCTGTAGAAGGAGTCTCCCACTCTGACTCTTGAACATCCGAGGGACTGTCACCAAGTGTAGTAACAGTATCCTCTCTTTTCTCTCTTACTCCTTGGATTATCCACCTCTGTACCCAGGATGTGGATGCAGGGCACAACCTCCCTGTCAAATGTATATATTATAGGTTGTTGGATAAGGTGAGGGCCAGCATCAAGAGTGAAGTCTCTAAGATGCTGGAGCTGGGGGTGATATGGCCTTCCAGTAGTCCCTAGTCCAGTAGTGTGGTTCTGGTACTAAAAGCTGCCCCATCGAACACCACACCTGAACTGAGGTTCTGTGTGGATTATAGAGGGCTAAACCCTGTAGCAAAGACTAATGCTCACCCTGTTCCCCAGGCAGATGATCTCATTGACAGGTTAGGGCGTGCCCAGTACTTCAGTACCTTTGATCTCATGTCAGGGTACTGACAGATCGCCCTAACAGAAGGAGCCAAGATGAGGTCACACTTCTCCACTCCAGGGGGCCACTATCACATTAGAATGATACCCTTTCTCGCAAAGATCACTCCTGCCACCTTCTAGAGGTTGGTGAACCAGGTCCTTTCTGGATTGGAGGTCTTCTCTGCTGCCTATTGGGATGACATAGCTGACTTCAGTAGCAGCTATAAGGACCACCTCTTTCAACCTCGGGAAGTGTTTCAGGCCCTACAACAGGCAGGCCTGACTATCAAGGCCAGTAATACCAGATAGGCCAGGGGTCGTGGTGTACTTGGGTTGTCTGGTTGGCAGGGGTAAGGTGCATCCCACCCAGGCCAAGATTTAAGCTCTCGTGGCCTGGGAACCCCCCAAAACCTAGACTGAGGCCAGAACATTCTTGCCCCTCACTGGGTACTATTTGAGGTTAGCCAAAGGATATGGCACCATTGCTGCCCCCTTGGCTGAGCTGACCAGAAATGTGATTTGGATAGAGGCTTGCCCAAAAGCACTTGACTCCCTGAAGCAAGCCATGTCCACAGCCCCTATGCTCAAGGACCCTAACTTCCCCAAGGAGTTTATCTTTCAAACAGATGCCTTAGAACATGGCCTAGGGACAGTTTTAACACAGGTGAATAAAGAAGGCCTGATGCAACATGTAGCCCTCATCTCCAGGAGGTTACTTTCTACGGAACACAGGTGAGCTGCTATTGACAGAAAAGCATTTGCTATGGTTTGAGCCCTAAAGAAGATGAGGCCATACCTTTTTGGCACTCCCTTCCTGATTCAAACTGACCACATACCTCTCAGGTGGCTAATGCAAATGAGGGGTGAAAATCCAAAAGTGTTGAGGTGTTCCATTTCCCTACAAGGTATGGACTTTGAAGTGGAATACAGACCTGCTGTAGACCACACCAATGCTGATGGTCAATCTAAGGGCCATATTTATACTTTTTGACGCAAAACTGCGCTAACGCAGTTTTGCGTCAAAAAAATTTGCGCCGTCTAACGCCATTTGGATGCGCCGTGCGGGCGTCAAATTTATACTTTGACGTACGGCGGCGCAACCAACAGGTGGGCGTCAGGATATTGTGACGCACACAGCGGCGTCAAGTCGTAAGGAAAAACCACGTAAAGGCGACGCACATCACCGTGGGCCGATTTACGACAGCGCAATCGTGAAAGCGCTGGTTTTTCTCACGCAATTGCGTCAAATTCTAGAGCAAAAACTGCAGTGTTACCAGAGAGCCAACATGGATCCCAGTGGACACAACAGAGCCCAGGATGATGACAGCAGACCAGGAACCAGCCAAGTGGTCCCACAAACAAACCAGGATAACCAAAAAAAGAAAAGAAAGTGTCGCTTCAGTGAAGAGGAGCAGGAAATCCTGGTGAGAGAGGTGACGGAACACCAGCACCAACTTTTCATTACATCCAAATTGCCACTCAGTAGGAGAGAGGCCATATGGAAGCAAATAGTGGACAAGATCAACAGTGTGGCTGAAGAACGCCGCACAGTCACTGAGTGTAAGAAACGCTGGCATGACTGTAAACGCAGGACCAAAGAGAAAATGGCCAGGAACAGGAAGGCAGCAATGCAGACTGGAGGTGGGAGTCCAGCACAACAGGAGGCCCTGGACCACATGGAGGAGATGGTTGCAGCCGCCATCCCAGAGGAGATCGTCACAGGGATTCAAGGGCAGGACAGTGCAGACTACCAAGACACAATGCACATGCAGGGTAAGTCGCATGGGGAATTATAATGCACTAATGTTAACTGCAACCAGGGGGGGAATACCTACTACACAATGCATGTAAGTCAGCATATACATAGAGTGGCATGGGTAAAGGAGCACAGTAGGGGGGCATGCCTAGCACACACTGAAGCTGGGGCACCACCAAACACAGCAACAAGTACAGCCCCATGGGGACATCCTGTAAGTACAACAATAGAGCCAAGGGAAAGCAGCGACAGGTAGGAAGGCCACTACAGCAAACTCACATCCAGGCACTTGTTTTGTAAAATCTATCCTACAGCAACTAGGTCCCTATCAGTAACCCAGTAGGCAAAGCAACAACTGCAATGTAACTGCCACAACACCTTACAATAACGCCTCTCATCTCTGTGCAGCTACAGTACCAAATGGCAGCAACCTCCCCATGGAATATACATACACAAATTAGGGGGTGACATTGACATCCGCAACAAGTCAGTGTAAAAATACAAACGCACCAGTACACTCAAATGCCCAATGTCCATACCTGACACATACATAAGCCAAAGTAAACAGCAATAGGACCCACACAGCACCAACCACACACACATGCTGCATACGTCAGGGTCCCACACATGCCTGGATAACAAGGCTACATCACTAATGTCATACTGCTCATACATACAACACCTGAGGAGGAGACATAGGCAACTGGTCACTCAAACACACCTGCAAAGTCTGACAAACAAATTGGACCTTCATACGATAAACAGGCTTATACAATCAAACACACATGACCCACCTTCATCTTCAAACATCAACAATGTTTACATCCACACCACATCCAAACATGAACATGCATAGGAAATGGCACGGAACATGTACACTGCATGCAATGTGAATCAAAAGTGAATGGGGCAGGTCCTGAGAGGCAAGTGTGTTGGCAGGGCACTCACAACACCCACAGTCAGTCAATGTGTATTCTGGCAAGTGTAATGTATACTTTGCGCATTAGCCTCAGGCTGTAGGCCTTTCTGCACCTTACCCTGAATGTACTCTTACGCATATGCTCACATCTAAGAGCCTCTGAGCACTTTGCACTACATGCTTCTCATTGGCCTTCCTATCAGGAAATATACCAAATAGCCAGTCCTAGGGTGTTGTTAATAAGTCCAATCACACTGTTTTGCCTACATCTGCACTGGAGTGTGCCAGAACAGATACACTCTGTGCCCCAGTCAAGGATACAGTCTGGTACTTTGCGGATAGATGGGGTAGGGGTTCTGATTTGGCATTCCTGCGTAGGGAAACTATCTCATCACCATGACTTATGACTTATAAAATCACTTCCTTGTCCCAAGACACACAAGAGGGAGTCTCCAAACAGAGAAACACCAGACGCTGCCTGCCTTGCTGCAGATGCAAAACCAGATCACAGGCCATTGCTCAGATATGACGGATGAAGTCTCCCCAGTGATTCAGACAGGCAGGCTAGAAGCTTAACATGCTGTGCTATAAATAGAACAAGCAGAGGGAGAGTACAAACTGTTAGGCACCATGATAGTTTTCGACCAATGTCTTACTCTCCTGCTGACTATTTCAAGTCTACCATGTTGAAGTATTTGGGTTATTGTGGCTCACACCTAAATATAGACAAGTCAGTTGTTCAAAGAGATCATCATATGAAACAAATACTGTCTTTGACTTTTGTGTATGAGTTCATACTGGAAAAGAGTGAAGATGTTGGGATCTGAGTGACCACAACTTCCCTGAAAAGTTCCAAAGATGTCATGCGCTCGGATGTATAATCATTCCTTTGCTGTGGGAGACATGAGCCAATGCTAGTTAGCTAGAGCAAAATGAAAGAATCAGGGTGACAGAGTCAATTAAAAGTGGGTCAGACTCAGTCCATCACACCATTAGCTATCCTGCTGCCTCGTAAGCAAGTCAGCTCAGGTCGGATAATGAGAACACACCCTCGAAAATGTCTCTACATAAGAATAGTTAATCACGGAGGGACTAGTAGGACACAAAGATGCCTATTCACAAAATGTTACAAAGCAACACCTAGCGGCAATTAGGCAGACAAGTCTGGTAGCTCCACATCACACATGTGACACACAGGTGGGCCATAGGCCTACAACAATGCCCATATGAAGGACAGCAGATACCCAGAAAAAAACAGAGACCAAAGATAAGGCATCCAAACGCCTGTAACTGTTTGCAAACTTGTTACAACACAGACACACTAATTGTACCCTGTTTCATTGCAGAGGAACATGGATCTCCTGCCGATATGCCTGACCCTGATTTCCCTGATGACATCGATGACGACCCCATCAACCTCTCCCCACAAACCCTCAACATGGTCTTTGGAAGCCTCCAAACCCCACCTTCAGTCCCAAGGAGGAGCCCAGAAGAAGCAGCCACCCCAGTAGACCCACCTGCCACCCCAAATGTAATACCTGCCAGCTCCAACACAGCTGAGGACTCCGACGACACTGGAACCAGCTTTGAAAGAACCGTCGTTGGGGTCCAGCGGGAGCTGGCCAAGGATGTGCGGGTGGGGATGCAAACTATGGCAGCCAGCCTTGAGGGGGTGCGTTCGTGCATGATCCCTCCTGCTGATCAGACAGCTGTGATGCAAGCACTAACATCGCACATGCAGGAACTTGTAGAAACACAAAAGCAAATCGCCACAGCTGTCATCCAGTTGACGGAACAACTAAGAATGCAAGCCAGTCAACGGGTGCACGAATGCAACATCGAACCCCTCAGGGCTGACCTGGCTGCCTACCATCGGGATGTGGCTGCCATTCTGAGAAACCAGCAGGCCCTCCTTGCTGCAGTATTGCCCTTCCTAAGTCCACAGGGACTAGCCCCCGGGATGTCTGCCTCCATGTCTTCTAACACTGAGGTGTGTGTTGCCCCTTCACAACCAACAACAACAAGGACAGAGGAGGCAACACACACATCAGAAGAAGAAGACGTGGAACAGATAACCTTCACACGGAGGAGTACCCGGAAGCCCTAGTCCCTGCACCATGGCCTACTCTGACCAAGGTCCTGCGTTTAGTCAAAGCCCAGTTTCTGAACACCTACACTCAATGACTGTTTGGCAATCCACTGTTTGACTTGTCCACATTGCCAGTGAATGTCTCTCTCCTACAATTTGGTAATCCTGTCCCTCTGCACTGACACCTTCTATAGGCTCACCAAGAAATGATGCCCCAGAACGGACTCAGCAAAAATGTTGAATGGACAATTTGCACTACAACACCTGTAAATAAATCGCACTTGCTCACCTATTGTGTCTCTGTGTCATTTCACACTTCAACTGTGCAGTACCTAACTCCAAAGTGGCTGTGTGGCAACCCTGTTGAATCTCTATACTACTGTCCTGATGTCATATATTCAGATCCATCTGTGCATTGGCCAGGATTGCATCATAGCCCTACCATACTGAGGGAAATAACTGAGGAAGGAACTAAGCACACACAATCATGCTGTGTTGGTCAGAATGATGCATCATCTATCGCTATTCCAGAGAGCAAATGGTGGCTGGGAAATGTAGGCTCCATGCAAGACTTAAATAAGAATGGATGCCGCTTAATGTAATGAATCGTGTACAAATCACACTGCATTAACTTCCCTTACAGAGTAGGCTTCCATGAAGGAAATTCATGCTGCTTCAGTACACACATGATGTAGCTCAGCAATGAAAGCAGCAATACATGAGTGTGAACAACTCCTCATTTTCAAAGATCTCCCTGAGCTTCACACTGCTGTCCGACCTAACAATTAACCCACATTGACATGTAATGAAGCACTCTTTGTGAAGTTGGACACATATCATAACAAAAGCTTGGTGTACAATGCACACTACCAATGGGGAGTCTCCCAATTTGAGGATACTTAACAAGTGAGCACACGGGTAGATGGGATGTTAAACATCCATTCCCAGGGGATGCTGAGCATAGGACACAAATGTCACACTAAATCATTCTGCAACATGGATGTCAAGGCCATGATAAAGTAGCACCTAACGCATCAAGTAAAGGGTTAACAAAATATTTATTTATATCTAGTACTACAAGAGGCAACTAAGGGAAAGGTACACCTACACTAATCTAACCTGACTACTAATAACCCACAACTGTCCCTATCTAACCTAAGCTAAACTTACTCTACACATGTCACGAAACGATCTAAACATCAACCCCCCACCCACCATTATGAGACAGGACACATGCAGGACAAAACATACTAACCTACACACATACTACACTATCCTAAACAAGCAGATATTTTTTTTTTTTTTTTTTTTTTTTAATTTTTTTGGTTTTTTTTTTTTTTATTAAACATGAATCCCAACATTGCCCCCCACCCACCCACCCACACACAAATATTTGAGAAAAATAACAAGGACCCCCCACCCTCTTCCCTAACACTAACTAAGCTACATACCTATCCTAATCCTAATACTAATCCCCAAAGCCCAACTAACAGGATAAAAAAAGGAAAGAGGTGAGAGGGGAGGGATAAAAGTTTAAGAGGGCAAACGAACTAGAGGTTTGCCCTCCTTAGTGTGCGCCTGATGTCGCGGATCCGGGTCTTTACATAGTTCATGTCATCAGTCAGGTTGTCCACCTTCCTCAAAAGTTGGTCCACTTTCAGGGACAATGCCTGGAAGGCTGCAGGGTCCACGGGAGGGTCTGTGGGGAGGGTTTGTGTGCCAGCAGAGGTCGAGCTAGTGGCAGCTGTTGGTGGGACATGTGACTGTCCTGCTGCCAGCACACGGCTGGGTCCAGGTCGTGCTGCATGCGGCGGGTCCATGGCAGCCGAAGTAGATGGGACCACTGGGCCAGACCTGGTGGCTGTGTCGTTGGTGGCTGTAGGTGGCACACTTGTTGGAGGCTGTGGTGTGGCCCACCACGCCCCGGAGGCCCTTTCGGAGTGATACCTGCGGCCCATCCGCCGATACCCAGACTGCACCTGCAGGATGTGCCTGTAACGGATGGCACGCCGCTCAAAATGGATGCGATCGGCCGCCCTCATGTTAGCAGCTGTGAAGAGAAAAGGCAGATATTTACCTTTGGCTTTGCATTGGGTGGGATAGCACAATGGGTTATTTGTACATTACTAGAAATGTATAGGTTGCAGCAATTGTCACAACATAGTTCACAGAAGGGCTCAGAGGAAGTACATGTGAAGCATGCATACATAAGGGCATATCACACCTAGAATATCCAGGTCTCTACATGATGGATGACATCACCCTACACTACTCATCCTAATAATCCCTACGGTTTTGTACATCATGGCTGCACCTCTTCCGCATACTTACTTCACTACATATGTCACTATGGCCCATATTTATACTTTTTGACGCTAAACTGCGCTAACGCAGTTTAGCGTCAAAAAGTTTTGCGCCGGCTAACGCCATTCTGAAGCGCCATGCGGGCGCCGTATTTATTGAATGGCGTTAGCCGGCGCAAGCAGACCGGCGCTGCCTGGTGTGCGCGAGAAAAACCACGTACACCAGGCAGCGCCGGCGTAGGGGGAAAATGGCGCATGGGCGTCTTAAAATGGGGCAAGTCAGGTTACGTCGAAAAAATCGTCGTAACCCGACTTGCGCCATTTATTTTCGACGCCCATCCCCCATCAACATGACTCCTATCATTGTAAAGATAGGAGTCATGCCCCCTTGCCCAATGGCCATGCCCAGGGGACTTCTGTCCCCTGGGCATGGTCATTGGGCATAGTGGCATGTAGGGGGGCACAAATCAGGCCCCCCTATGCCAAAAAAAATTATTTAAAAAAAATAAAAAAATACTTACCTGAATGTCCCTGGGGTGGGTCCCTCCAGCCTTGGGTGTCCTCCTGGGGTGGGCAAGGGTGGCAGGGGGGGTCCCTGGGGGCAGGGGAGGGCACTCTGGGCTCATTTTGAGCCCACTTGTCCCTTAACGCCATGCCTGACCCAGGCGTTAAAAAGCGGCGCAAATGCGCCGTTTTTAGCCACGCCCACTCCCGGGCGTCTCTTTTGCCCGGGAGTATAAATACCACGTAAAGGCCTGGGAGTCATTTTTTAGACGGGAACGCCTCCCTTGCATATCATTAACGCAAGGAAGGGGTTCACGCTAAAAAATGACGCACATTCCGGGAACTTTGGCGCTATTCGCCTCTAACGCCATAGTATAAATATGGCGTTAGTTGGCGTTAGTTTAGCGTCGAATTTGCGTCGAAAAAAACGACGCAAATTCGGCGCAAACGGAGTATAAATACGGCCCTATATGTGATAACTATCACACTCCTCACTCTAAGCCATCTGGAATTGGTTGTGTGCTAAGATTGAACCAATGGGCTATAACCCAATGTCTACACTAGGGACCAGATGTAGGAAGATGGGAAATGGGACGAACAATCTGCAATGCAGAATGGGGTATCTGACACCGTCTGTGAGTTGCTATGGGGTTGCTAAGAGCCACCTCATTTACATCAATGATGTGGGTTGCAAGTTGCTCCACCTTTGCAACTATGGGCACTCACGGGGATGGAGGCCTGCTGGGAACAGCAGACCTCCATGTCCGTGACCGCTTGGAAATAACGCAGAACATGTTCCCCAAGTGTAGGCCGTTTACCTCAACGGGAAATGAGCAGCACTTAGAAATAAATTACGACAATTTCAATATTGAATAATTTAAGGCACTTAGGCCCGTATTTATATTTGTTGTTGCGCCGCATTTGCGTCACTTGTTGACGCAAAAGCCGCGCAAACTTGCAAATTCCAATTGTAATTTGTAAGTTTGCGCCGTTTTGGCGTCAAAAAGCTGCGCAAATGTGGTGCAAAAAAATTATAAATACGGGCCGCAGTGGTCCCTTGGACCACTGCCTGTTTTGTACAGGATTATTTTGGTACACTCGGAAAGGTGATGGGTTACAATCGGGAACCCCTTACAGCTAGCAAGTGGGTTACCATCCACTTCAAGTGGATGATAACTGCGACTCACTTAGCAACCACAAACTCCATTGCAAATGGACTTGCATACCACTGTCAGTTGCAAATAGGACTGGAAAAAGCCTTCATATTTAGGATTAGGAATAAAATCTCCCATATATTTTCATGATCACCTAATACATTTCGGAATAGGAAACAGATGTTTGCAACTCACACACAATAATTATGAGTTTATCAACTTGTACACAGTTTGGCACATCTGGCCCTAGGTTCTGACTCACGACACAAAAGGTGTCAAGTAAGTGTGAGATACTGGTTGCTACAGTCCAAGGTAGCCTGTTTCACATTAACATCCCAGTCGTTGAGGGTGGTGTGGGAAGAACAACCACCAATCCCATGTGAAATGCACACCCAGGAGTGTATTGAACGTTCACCAAGTATGTGCCTTCACACACAAGACCTATGAATGGCTAGCAACACGTTGGACTTAGGCAAACATTGTGACATCCATGGACCACACATGTCACAATGATATGACTTTTGCCAACATGACATACTATCAGTGAGGCATGTTTTACTACACACACAGAGGAGGTGGAACACCCATTCTCATGATTCAACAGAACACATAGGCCATTGCACTCAAGTCACACACACTCCTAGTTCAGCTTGTGTAAGTACATGCCCCCGGAAGATCCAACCTACAGTGTGCACAGTCCATCCTCAACTAGGAAGATGCACTTTTCATCACAGCCATGTGCCTAAGCTATATGGGAGAATGTCAGTCTGATATGCAGACTCAGTTCATGTCAAGTCCCCGACCAAGTCTTACTTTGACCAGTGTATTCTAAGTAACTCATCCCATTCCCCATTGCGGCCCAACTGTAATGTCCTACAGCCCCTCAATCTCAGAGATGGCTAGGTGTTGCTTAACAGAAACATAAGTCCAATTTGATATCACACTAACACGACAATGGCAATGAACGGCCAGCGCATCACATCATGATTTCTCTTGAACACACAGTAGTCCATTTTGCGTCATTGGCAAATAAATATATCAAATAGCACTCAGGCAACACTCACTGTAGGTATCGGGGTCGTCGAAGTGTGCCACCTCTCCCACGGTGTAAGGCTCTGGTCCACCTGTAAAGCATGACAGGAAGAATGTACTCAGACTGGGTGGACTGACAAAATAATTCTGTTACAATGACACTGTGAGAATATGACATGGTAATGATACACTTTCACACATGCTCATACTGCATGGATGAGTTTGTATTCAACATTAACATTGGATGATTCTCCTGCTACAGTTACACACCCTACTACACACATGCAGTGGCCAGGACAGTCAGGTGTCGTCCAAGTTTACTCACAATAATTATGCCCCGACAATATTGTTATCCAAACATCTCAGCATGTGCATTCCAGAGAGACATCCAGACACTTGTTCCATGAGGACTGCATGACCACTCACAGTCAAACAGCCTATGTGGACATGTTCAACACACAGCAACCACACACACATGTGACATATCTGTGGAAAACATATCTGACTTCATGTGACGTGTATAAAACACACATGTATATCATCATCATGGGATTCAAATCAGATTTCGAGCGATGGGGTCTACATATGTAGGTATGTTGTTTCGACATGACTTACTCATTGCCCATTATGACATGTAGAGTACAAATAGAGCCATTAACGTGTTGCTTGTCTGACACAAATGCTACACTACATTACATACAGCTACAGCCATCTGGTATGTGTAGAACAACTGAGCCATCTGACTGCTAGCATAGGTCTTCATACACATTGTGCAACACGTACACATTAGGGCACATATGTAAACATTAGTAAGGCAGCATTTGCATCATTGCATCACGCAGAGATGGGCCACACCTGCCAAATACAGATATATGTATTAAGTTTCTGCTGTTTGAGGGAGAAAAAGTGTAGCCAATTTGGGGATATCAATATATATTGACAAGGGCCTAGGTTTCCCTAGCATTACACATAGGCAGCTCCTTATCTAGCAGATTGGGTAACATTCATCACATGTTCACACACAGATTACTATCATGTCCATGTAATTGATTGCTACTCACCAACATGGCCACCAATCCTGACTCCCAGGTGGTCCAGCAGGTCCTGTTCCCTCGTGATCAGATCGGCCCAGCGGTGTTTCAACTGATGGACATTCCGCATGCTCCCATGGACCCGGACCATGTGATGGCGCACCTTCTCCCAGCAAATTTTCCGGGCCTCCGTGTGATACCCCTGTATCACACGGCCCCCAGCCTCCAGCATCAGCGGGAGGAAATGGCACACTAGCCAGATAAATCCCCCCAATTCATCTTCGCCCATCCTGGACAGGCGAGGCCTCCCTGACATTATGACTGATGACAAACAGAAAAAATAAAGTAGGAAATGGGGAAAGGTAGAGGTGTGAAGTTAAGAAAAGGAGAAAATAGCCCAACTAACCCCAATAACTACCCTACCCACAACAGACTCCCACAGACAATACAAACAAATACAGGAATGGACAAAACTAGACTTAACAGACTGAGACAATGATACACAACAATATTAGACTGAACAAAGTACAAAAGACAAGCTACACAGGACAACAAAGCAGTAATTCACAGGACAACACTCTTCACTGAACCACACAGTCTAGAAAAATCTGAGACTGCAAAGTGAAAGTGAAAGTCAACTTCCAATACAGATTTGGCAAACAGGATATCCTATTACATCACTTCCTGCATAAAATGGCCGCCGTTTTTTAATCGCGGTTTGCGTCGTATTTTCACGCATACATAATTTCGCGTCATTTTTTATGACGCATAATATTGCACATGCTGCTGAGTGTAAAAATATGATATGAATATTAATATTTATTTACTGTACGAGATGTCCAAAAATATGTGCATGTTGCGTAATTTTTTCCGACGCATACATGATGGGCGTCATATTTTATCCACCTACAGGAGTGCTAATGCTGCTGAGTGAAAAAATATGATATGAATATTAAGATTCATTTACTGTACGAGATGTACGAAAATATGTGCATGTTGCGTCATTTTTTCCGACGCATACATGATGTGCGTCATATTTTTGAAACGTACAGGAATGCACATGCTGCTGAGTCAAATCTGAAATATGATGTAACTTATATTTTGCTGTCTAAATCTGTGAAATTTTTGTATACATTCAGATTTGACTCTGCATTCTGTGCACTCATGTACGTGACCAAAATATGACACCCATGCTGTATGCGTAGAATTATGATCAAATCTTTTTGTTACGTCTTCATGTTTTTAACTTGGGGAAGGTGATTTGTCAGGGTCAAACGGGGCAATGTGATACACATTTGTGTTTGGATATGCCACATGTCCATTGTTGTATGTATGGCAGACATTCACACAGTAATGGTGTGGATACGTTACATAATGTCTTTTCCATATTTGTCAACATATTTGTGGCAATTGCTGATGGCTGTTTGGAAATGATGGATGGGATACCATGATGTATTCCTTCTCCAAATTTGGTCCACACTTATGATGGTGATGCTTTTATCTGGAGTCCTAACAGGGAGTGCAATGGTCACTTACAGTTATTATGGGGCTAACCATGTCCTAGCCTCATTTTGTGTTTGTGCTTTGTGTTCTACTCTTGACATGTAGGCCACACATGTACCTTATGCATGTGTTTGGCTCACAAGTACAGGATTTGTGTATGTTTGTGGGACCGTAGAAGTGGACTTAGGCCCCCAGCACCCTAGGATTTGACCATCCTGATTAGTTACAGTATCCATGGCTTGGCTTAATATTTTATGGGAAACCTGCAGCAGCAGGCTAATGTAAGGCCATATGGTATGTATGACTGTTGACCATTCATTCATCTCATTAGCCCATTAGAAGTTTGCAGTAATGATGATTTTGAGCTGACATGCCTACCATTTCCCAATGACTATGTTTGGAAGACTCTGAGCGTTCCTGATGTTCTGGGGAATATTCTTTAGTGGGTGTCTGTGTCCCTTTCTGCATTAACTGGTTAAGTGGCATGTCACATTCTTCCTGCTAGGTTCAAACTGGGACCCGACTGTGATGGTCTACTTTCAATAATTTGGTTGATTGTATGACATATGTGTACATGTGTGTTGGTATGTGGATCCACTATCACCTGTCTGGGTGTATGTTGTCACTGTGACATCCAGGTCTCCTCCTGAGTTAGTGGCAGCTAATGTTGTCCCAATTGTGTTTTGCTCATATCACCCACTGGAGAGAAGCCATTGATGACATGGTGACGTACACATGGATGGTCCCACCCTGTCTCTGACCACATGTGATGTGACTTTCACATGATCTACTTTTTTTGTCTGGGTGCAAGACTGTCTCAGGTGTTTTGATGTAGCATGTGGATTTGCCACATTTGTACTCATGTGGGCCTCTGTGTATGGCAATGTATCATGTCACATCCTACCCTCTGTGCATACAATTGAAATGTTCTTTTTTGTTGTGATGATTGTTATGGCATTGTTGGTCAAGGAGACCACATTCTTCGTCAGCATTTTATAAGTAAAGGTGCTCAGTAATGCATGGACCAAAACATGATGTGGTGTTTGATATCTGTGTTTATTTACAATAGTGTAATACAGGTGATTATTATACATTAAGCAAAAAAATTATTTACAAGCTGCTGGCGCCTACGCTGTCCTGCTGCCGTGTTGGGTTGTCCCCCCTCCTGTTGCGGCCCAGCATCCTCCTCTTCGTCATCCTCAGGCATGCCTGGGTCCAGTTCAAGGAGGGGAATGTTCCTCTGGACACATATATTGTGCAATATGGCACAAGTGAGGATGATTTTGCACACCATCTCTGGGGAATAGAGTAGGCTCCCGCCAGTGATGTCAAGGCAGCGGAACCTAGACTTTAGGATCCCAAAGGTCCTCTCCACAATGCTGCGGGTCCTCTTGTGGGCGTCATTGTATGCCCGCTCTGCAGCAGTGATTGGGTTCCCGAATGGTGTCATCACCCAAGGCTGGATGCCATACCCCTGATCAGCTGAAAGAGAAAGAGAATGGATTGAATTAGATGTAGGAGGCAGTGTTGTACGGATCTTTGATGGCTGTAGTTGTCTTGTGTTGTCTGTGACTCTTTTGTGTACTAATGTTCCAACCTATGGTTGTTGTTGAAAAGTTTGCTTTGATATATTTTCCCTTGGCTGAGCAAGTGTTTGTTGGCTAACCGTTTGTCAGAAGGACTGTTTTTGTTGTTGCAGTAGAGTGTTCCCTCCCTAGCATTGTGACTAGTGATACA
The DNA here is from genome assembly GCF_031143425.1 of Pleurodeles waltl. NCBI lineage: Eukaryota > Metazoa > Chordata > Amphibia > Caudata > Salamandridae > Pleurodeles > Pleurodeles waltl. Next base: position 876,887,978 of record NC_090438.1, on the reverse strand, counting down.
GTTGTCTGTGTGTCCTCACTGGGGGTGTGATGTTAGTTCCATGCCGAGTTAAAACGTGAAAGTGTATTTGACACCTTCATGTGTATGAGCCCAGGCCATCCCATACCTTTTGACTTATGCATTGTATTAGTGTACAGGTTATTTTGAGACTTCCAATCTGTAAAGTGACATTTGGCCAACCACACTCATTGATGTCTTCACATTAGGCTGTGGATTAAATTCCAATGTGTGACAGGTTAAATGTTGACTTCTGACACATGGCTAGTGATGTGAGTACCTCAGTGTGTTCCTGGCTAGGTGTTGCTATTGTGGTGTATGTGTTGTTTGTCCTAGAGGGTTTGTGTGCGGTGTGTGTATGGGTTTGTTTTTTGTCCTTACCAACAAGTAGTCCATTGCCATAGCGTCCATCCTGGAAGTGTTGGTTGATGGTGGAGTGACGGAAGATGAATGCGTCATGTACACTCCCAGGATATTTGGCCACGATGTTGGTGATCAGTCCTTGGTGATCGACTATGGCCTGGACGTTGATTGAATGTGTGTGCTTCCTGTTGCGGTAGAGGTGTTCTGAATCAGCAGGTGGCACAAGGCGTACGTGTGTGCAGTCGATTGCACCAAGGACGTGCGGGAAGCCACTGATGGCGTAGAACCCCTGTTTCATTTCCTGCTGCTTCTGCAGTGTGTTAGGGAAGCAGATGTGGCGGGGTGTCAGGCGAATGATGGCATCCAGGACTTTAGGCAGGAATGCAGAGAATGATGGTTGGGATATTCCACCAACCAGGGCACCAGTTGTCTGAAAGGAGCCACTTGCCAGCAGGTGTAGTACGGCAAGCAGCTTTGTTTCAGTTGGGATAGTGCGGGGTGTCACTAAAGTGGGGGCCAACTGTTGTTCGATATTTGCCAGCAGCTGCTGAATGGCCTGCCAGTTCAACCGGTACCTCTGGATGATGTCCCGTTCCCTGAGGCCATGCAGGGTTGTTCTTGGGCGGAATATCCTGTCCTGCCTTCTGCGCTGTCTTTGGGGTCCCTGCTGTTGTTGTTGTAGCTGCTGTTGTTGCTGCAGGGCTCTGCGTCTACGTGCACGTTGAAGAAAAAGCACCTCCATAGCTCCCTGTTGCTGCTCTGCTGCTCTGTTGTTTGTTCTGTGTGTTCTGCTTAAGTACAGGTGTGTTTGCCCCATTTTAACGCCTGCCCTGACCCAGGCGTTAAAATTTCACGCTATTCGTGCTTAGCGTCATTTTTTTGCGCCGCCTACGGCCCGGGAGTCATTTTTGCCCGGAAGCATAAATACGACGCACCGCTGTATGCGTGGGTTTTTGGACGGGAACGCCTACCCTGCATGTCATTAACGCAGGGGAGGTGCCGCTTCCAAAAACTCACGCACATAGCGCCATTCCCCTTGTGCGCCGCATCGGGCGTCAGGGTATAAATATGGGGCATCGTTTGCGCTGAATGTGCGTCAACATTTTTGACGCACATTCGGCGCAACCGGAGTATAAATATGGCCCTAAGTTTTCTGCTTTAGTGATGAGAACTCCTTAGAGGTTGGGTAGCTCACCCCACTTTCAGCTGGTGGGGACACGTGTCAGACCTAGCATCCTTGGGGTGGTCTTATCCAAGACTTTCTGCCTTTCACGTCCTGGTTTTGCTGTAACTTTTTGTTAGCCTTAAGACTCTGAGCACTTTAACACTTGTAACCAGTGCTAAAGTGCATGTGCTTCTCTCCTAAACATGGTGCCATTGCTGTATCTACAGCTGGCACATTTAATTTGATTGTAAATCTCTTGTAAAGGGGTATCCCCTAAACCCAGGGCCTGTAAATTAAATGCCACTAGTGGGCCGGCAGCACTGATTGTGCCGCCCACTTAAGTAGCTCTGTAAACATATCTTAGACGCAAACATGCCTGCAGGACCTCTGTATGCAGTTTCACTGGCTCTGTGTCAGGATAATTCAATTCGATTTCCTCAGAAGCAGAAGATAACTCCTCAGTCCCGACCCGAGCTACTCATAACGAATATTAATCCTTCGTGCTGAGTACCCCGGAGGGGGAAAGGGGAATGGGATGGTAGAGAGACTGCCACAGAGATGATGAACGCTAGTACTCAGTCTGCCTCTTCACATCTAAGATTGGATACAGCACCTGCAAGAGTCACAGTCGCAATTATTAGGGACATACAACATCAGTTTTTCACTTTCTACTCTCATCACTTAATTCTCTTTAATTCTATTATTTCTTCACTCACCCTGAGTTCTCTGTAGCCTTGCTTCTCTCTATAAATGATAGCTCTTCATAAAAAAATGCTTATTACTGATTCTGGAAGAACTTCTCAACCTTTGTTAGAGATTGGTTTTATGTTGCTATATATATATATATCGTTGGTGATAATGTGTTCTTCAAATCAGCTGATGTTATTTAATTTCTCCTGTCTTATTGTGACTTCTGTCAATACTTGTATTTGTAAATGTTTGTTTATTAAAGTTCGTTTCTCCTGTCTTACTTCGACATTTGTTGATAACTTGTATTTGTAAATGCTTGTTTATTACAGTTAGTTTCTCCTTCCTTACTTCGACATCTGTCGATAACTTGTAGTTGTAAATGCTTGTTTATTTAAGTTTGTTTCTCTTTTAAACTCAATTTTGGTTTATTACCATTTAATTTGTATATGCTTATTTGTTAACAGTTCGTTTCTCCTTTAAACTTGGCCTTTGTTTATAACCTTGACATTCGTAGATACTTGCTCTTTTAAAGTTCGTTTTTTCTTTGACTTTAATATCTTAAACAAGAACCTTGTAAACATAAGGTTAATTCATACATTAACTCTGTAGCCTTGCCGACTTCCACGGGAACGGTCTACTATCAAATTCTTCGAATAAACCTTGACAATATTTATCCGTTTTCTGTAATATAATCTTCAAATGTAATTTTACCTCACAGGAGTTTCTGTTCTGAAGCGCGCTCTCTCTCCACACAGCTGATACCTGTCAGACCTTAGTTGAAGTGCAAGGCTTCCAGCTGGAGAGCTCGTAACCTAGCAACCAACCGATTGCAAGACTAGAACTGTAACTAACCTTCAGGACTCACAGCGGCCATCTTGGATCTTCTCTTCTTGATTCTTCCTTTGAAATAAGCGCAAGATTACTCTGCAAACCTTATTCCAGTTTGGGCTTTGCTGTCTCCACTGAGGATATCTATTTGCTTTTCTCATGCACTTCTTTGATTTGACTTGGCAAGTTTGTGTGGTCATGACAGTACTCCCCCTCAAGGAACAGTTCTCCAATTTAGGTTTGCTTGGGTAGGTTCTATGAAAGTTTCTCACTAATCTTGAAGCATGTACATACTCGTGCGGCTCCCAGGATCGTTCCTCTGGACCATAACATTTCCAATCAATTAGATAATAAAGCTGGCCATTACGGATTTTGGAATCTAAGATTTGATTGACCTCATACTCTTCTGCAGAGCTAATCTGGATAGGAATTGGAGGGGAGTTTTGACGTAAATTTGGAGGACTGTTCTTTAACAAGGAGACATGGAAAACAGGATGTATCTTTAGATGAGCTGGCAACTGCAATTTAACTGCCACTGGATTGATCATCTTGTCAACTTTGAATGGGCCTATAAATCATGGCTGAAATTTGCGATTTCCTTTGCGACGTAAATGACGAGTGGATAACCAAACTTTGTCTCCTTTCGAATAAATGGAGCTCTCTCTTCTTTTTCTATCAGCCTGAGTCTTATATGAGTCTTTTGCTTGAATTATGTTTTTTCTAGCCCTAACTAACGTGGTCTGCAAATCCCTCACCATCTCTTCTACTGCAGGCACTGAATCATCTTCTTTACCCAACATTACATTAGGATGTCTACCATGGTTCAGATAAAAGGGGGTGAACCCAGTGGTGGAATGAACAGCATTATTGTAAGCAAATTCAGCTGCCCACATCAACTCGGGCCATTCCTTCTCTTTATTGAATAAATTGAGTCTTAAATACTGTTCTAACTCTTGATTCAATCTCTCTGTTTGCCCATCGGTTTCAGGATGGTAACTGGTAGAGTAACGAGAATCAATTCCTAATTGTTTACTAAAGGCCTTCCAAAAGCAAGAAACAAATTGGGACCCCCTGTCTGAAACTAGAATTTTTGGAATACCATGGGCGCGTACTATGTGTTGTGTAAACAACTGTGCAACCTGTGGGGCTCGAGGGATTTCTTTCAAAGGAATGAAATGCGCCATTTTAGTGAAAGTGTCTACAAAAACTAGGATAGTGTTAAAACCTTGGCTACTAGGGAGGTCCACTATAAGATCCATAGTAACAGTATGCCAGGCATGGGGTGCAGTGGGCAAAGGTCTTAACAGACCTTGTGAAGCTGTTTTATTTGATTTCCCTCTTTGACATTTGTCACAAGTTGACACATATTGTCTTTTCTGAGTTTTCATTTTTGGCCACCAAAATTCTCGTTGTATTAGATTTTGAGTCTTTTGAATTCCTTTGTGTCCAGCCAATTGATCGTCATGATAAGCCTGAAGATTTTTTTCTTGCAGCTCCACAGTCGGAACATACAGTGCACCTTTAAAGTATGGCAAACCTTTTTTGATTTCTCTTCCTTGGCCTTCTTTGGACCACTTCAGCATTCCTTCGAATGTTAAGTTTTCTTGAATTTCTTTGGTTACATTTTTATACAATATGGCAGATATGAACTTCTCTTGTGGAATAATCAATTCTTTTTCTGGAGGCTCTTTAACTGCACCGGTATCAATTCGAGATAGAGCATCTGCCTTCCCATTTACTTTTCCTGGTCTGAAAGTGATAACAAAATCAAAGTCTGCAAAATATAAGGACCAACGCAGTTGTCTAGCTGTTAGAGTTCGAGCTGATTTTAAAAACTGTAAATTTCGGTGGTCCGTGTAAACGGTCACTTTATGCTTAGCTCCCAAAATGTAATGCCTCCACTCACGAAAAGTTTCTTTGATTGCCAATAGCTCCTTATCCGCAATTGAATAATTTATCTCTGGTGGTGTTAATTTTCTAGAGAAATAGGCCACTGGATGTAATTGACCTGTATCTTTATGACGCTGGGAAAGGATACCTCCTATGGCAACATCTGAAGCATCTGCCTCCACATAATATGGCTCATCTGGATTGGGGTGGAGCAAGATTGGAGCTGAGACGAAGGAATTCTTCAAAAAATTAAAAGCATTTTCAGCTTCTTTTGTCCACTCAAACTTCACTCCTTTCTTCAACAATCGAGTAATGGGTGTAACTGTTTGAGAAAAATTGGATATGAATCTTCGATAAAAATTAGCGAACCCCAAGAAACTCTGGATCTCTTTGACATTGCAAGCAGAAGGCCAATGTTGCACTGTCTTTATCTTGGCAGGATCCATACTAACTCCTTCTGGTGACAAAATGAATCCTAAGAACTCAACTCGTTCCACATGAAATGCACACTTCTCCAATTTTACATAGAGATGGTTTTCTTGCAACCTTGTGAGGATGGATCAAACATGGGAAATGTGCTCCTGTAGATTGTTGGAAAAGATTAAAATGTCATCTATATAAACCACGGCAATCCGGTCGAGGAATTCTCGTAATCTATCATTAACGAAATGCTGGAAGGCAGCGGGAGCATTGCATAACCCATAAGGCATCACTTGATATTCAAATAATCCGTATCGAGTCCGAAAAGCGGTTTTCCATTCATCCCCTGAAGCCACTCGAATCAAATGATATGCTCCTCGCAGGTCCAATTTGGTGTAGATTCTAGCATTCTTTACTTGATCTAATAAAACTGACACTAAAGGCAGTGGGTATCGATTCTTGATGGTAACCTGATTGGGGGCTCGATAATCAATGCAAGTTCGAAGACTCCCATCCTTCTTTGGTATGAAAAATAGTGGGGATGACACTGGAGATTCAGAAGGACGAATAAAACCATTAGCAAGATATTGATCCAAATACTCCTTTAAATGTTGATTCTCTGCTTCGGTCAATGCGTATATTCTGGTACATGGCAATATCATACCTGGCTCCAGTTCAATTTTGCAGTTGTAGGGTCGATGTGGTGGCAATTTCTCAGCCTCCTTTTCATCAAAAACGGCTACTAAATCCTCATATTCTTTTGGGATTTCTGCTGTCTTTAGTGCACAGATCATTGAAGAGTTTGATGATAAACAGGCCGCTTGGGACTTGGTGGACACTTCCACTCCATCATGAAAGCAATTCTTTTTGCAGTAAGAGGAATTCATCTTGATCGTTCTTTTGCTCCAATCAATTTGTGGATTATGTTCTGTAAGCCAGGGCAGACCCAAAATGAGTTGAAATTGTGGAGCATCTATCAAATTAAAGATTATCTGCTCCTGATGTCCACCAAAACCTTGCATCTGAATTGGTTCGGTCTCATGGGAATGGGTCCTTAAGAAAGATTGGTTCCATCCACAGCTCTTACTACTTCCAAAGTAGATTTCTTGATAAATCGAATACCCATTTTACGAGCGTATTTGATATCACAGAAGTTGCCCGTAGCTCCAGAGTCTATCATAACTGAGATCCCTTGAATTTCCTTCTCAAGGGTCTTAACTGATACTGTTTGTACCAAATGTTGCGCTGCAGTTTGTAAGGTATTCGCCACTCGTTGATCTAAAGGAGTTGTCTTGGGTTCTGCTTTCATCAGGGCAACTCCCTCTACTGATGAAGCTGACCTTTTCCCGACTGAAAAGCTTTGGGTTTCTTGGGACAGTTTTTAACAAAATGCCCAGATGCACCGCAATATAAACATAGTTGATTCACTCTTCTTTTCTCTTTTTCTTCCTTAGATAAAGGACCTCGGATGGAACCAATTTGCATTGGTTCTTCTATCGTTATCCCTTCTCCGGCTCTCGTATGATCATTTCTTTCACGATCAATTCTCAGGGGAAATGGTCGATACTCTCTTCTCTTTTCTGCTCTTCGTTCAGTTAACCGGTGGTCAATCTGTAACACAAGATCAATTAACTCCGAAATTTCGGTGGGTCTATTTGGAACTTGTGCTAAGGCATCTTTCAATTCATCTCTCAGTCCACGATAAAATATGGCGGCTCTTTTTGACTCCGGCCAGGCAGTCTCTACAATGAGTTTATTGAAATGAGCCAGATAGGCTACTAGATCTTTATTACCTTGCCTGATTTCCAGTTGTTCATTGTCAGTGGCTTGAGCTGCAGTTCGCCGATCAAATATTCTTAAGAACTCTTCCTTGAAATTTTGGAAATTATATAAAACAGGATCATTTCTGGAAATTATTGGCATGGACCATGCGGCCGCATCTCCTGTCAGATAAGACAATATAAATGCCACTTTGGACAGGTCTTCGGAAAAAATGACTGGTCTACATAAAAAATGCAATGAGCATTGGGTCAGAAAAATCTGCGCCTTATTTGGATCCCCACCGAAGCGCTCGGGTTGAGGCAAAGGAATAATAGGGGAAACCGCATGAATTACTTGAGTGGATATACCTGCAGACTGTGAAGGGCTAGGGATTTGTGAAAACACAGATTCATTTGATTTAGCGGTGTTCCCTAACTCATTTATTCGCTGTTTTATTTGGACTGTTTCTTCTATGGTGTTATTTAATTGTTTCTGTAATCCTTCCAAAACGGTGGCTAATGCTTTTATATCAATTCCTTCTGCCATTCTGCTCAGGAGGAAATCTGTTTTTTCCCTAAAATTAGGGTGATGGCACTTCAATCTGTCAGGATACTTCAATTCGATTTCCTTAGAAGCAGAAGATAACTCCTCAGTCCCGACCCGAGCTACTCACAACGAATATTAATCCTTCGTGCTGAGTACCCCGGAGGGGGAAAGGGGAATGGGATGGTAGAGAGACTGCCACAGAGATGATGAACGCCAGTACTCAGTCTGCCTCTTCACATCAAAGAATGGATACAGCACCTGCAAGAGTCACAGTCGCAATTACTAGGGACATACAACATCAGTGTTTCACTTTCTACGCTCAACACTTAATTCTCTTTAATTCTATTATTTCTTCACTCACCCTGAGTTCTCTGTAGCCTTGCTTCTCTCTATAAATGATAGCTCTTCATAAAAAAATGCTTATTACTAATTCTGGAAGAACTTCTCAACCTTTGTTAGAGATTGGTTTTATGTTGCTATATATATATATATATAGTTGGTGATAATGCGTTCTTCAAATCAGCTGATGTTATTTAATTTCTCCTGTCTTATTGTGACTTCTGTCAATACTTGTATTTGTAAATGCTTGTTTATTAAAGTTCGTTTCTCCTTTCTTACTTCGACATTTGTTGATAATTTGTATTTGTAAATGCTTGTTTATTACAGTTAGTTTCTCCTTCCTTACTTCGACATCTGTCGATAACTTGTAGTTGTAAATGCTTGTTTATTTAAGTTTGTTTCTCTTTTAAACTCAATTTTGGTTTATTGAATTTGGAAATGCTTATTTGTTAACAGTTCGTTTCTCCTTTAAACTTGGCCTTTGTTTATAATCTTGACATTTGTAGATACTTGCTCTTTTAAAGTTCGTTTTTTCTTTGACTTTAATATCTTAAACAAGAACCTTGTAAACATAAGGTTAATTCATACATTAACTCTGTAGCCTTGCCGACTTCCACGGGAACGGTCTACTATCAAACTCTTCGAATAAACCTTGACAATATTTATCCGTTTTCTGTAATATAATCTTCAAATGTAATTTTACCTCACAGGAGTTTCTGTTCTGAAGCGCGCTCTCTCTCCACACAGCTGATTCCTGTCAGACCTCAGCTGAAGTACAAGGCTTCCAGCTGGAGAGCTCGTAACCTAGCAACCAACCAATTGCAAGACTAGAACTGTAACTAACCTTCAGGACTCACAGCGGCCATCTTGGATCTTCTCTTCTTGATTCTTCCTTTGAAATAAGCGCAAGATTACTCTGCAAACCTTCTTCCAGTTTGGGCTTTGCTGTCTCCACTGAGGATATCTCTTTGCTTTTCTCATGCACTTCTTTGATTTGACTTGGCATGTTTGTGTGGTCATGACACTCTGATCCCCTGAAATTTGACCACTGCTAGACTTGGAAAGACCTCTGCTGGAGTAAAGACTGCTGTGCTGTAAGGATTGTCACTCTGCCTGGACTGACTGGGGGTGCTTCTCTGCACTGCTGAGCTGCCTGCTGCCTACTGATTTGTCCCGTGCTCAGGACAAGGACTGGACCAGAGTGTCTCTTACAGCTTGCTGGCTTGCCCCCTGTTCTTCTGCAGTCTTAGGGATTTCAAAGACTGATTCAACTTCCTTAGTGCTGCTGGACCCTGCAATCTGTGAGTCATATCCTTGCCAGAGGTGCCTCTCTTCAGTCCTGGGCCTCAGAAGTGGGTTGTTCAGCTGATTCCTGCAAACATGGATGCATCGCCTCAAATGCATGTACATTTTTCTGACATTGCTCCTCCGATGCAGAGGCTGCTTTGCGACAGCAGATTCACAGCCAGCGTAGCTTGACAACGATGCATTGCATTCACTTCAACAGAGCCTGAAGTCAACGCAGTGATCTGACTGCATAAAAAATACAGACACATTGTGTCATCAATGTCAATGCTTTACTCCATCAAAGGTACTGTTTCAGCAGACCCAGCGTGGGTTCTGTAGCCAGCCTATCCTCCATTGTGGTTGGCCTGAACTTTGGATTTGCACAGGTCCCTTGTGACCTCAAGTAATCTTTTGACAACTTGTGACTGCTAAGCCCTATTTTGTGTTACATTTTTAGTTTAATCTTTGAAAATGTACATCTCTACTTTTACTGATTAGCTTATTGTTGTTTTGGTCTTGTTTTAATCAGATAAATGTTCTCTGTTACTCTAATCTGTGTGTAGTCTTTTTGTGGTGTTTTAATTGAGTTACTATAAGAGTGTTGCACAAATACATTACACATTGTCTCTTAAGTTAAGCCTGACAGCTCTGTTCCAAGCTATCAGACGTTTAGCACAGGTTAATTTAGGGAGCATAAATTACTTACCCTGACAACAATTGTGACCCTTACTTGGACAGGGTGCAAACTTCTGCCAGCTAGAGAACCAATTTCTAACAACTGTCAATCGGGACTATAGTTGCCAGAGTTATCTTTGCTTTGATTGTTCTAGACAAGTTCTGCCCAAACTCTTTTGGTAATATATGTTTTAGTTTCCACTTAATGATAGCTGTAGAACTGTTTGATGACTTTACCCATCTCTAGGTCAAGGCTTTTATTATATCACTCCTGGTCATCTCCAAAAAGTCACCTTTTACTATATATAGTTTTTCCTAGTCTCCATTTTAATGTGCTCAAGATTTTCAAAAGGTACTTCAGTGTTAAAGTAAAATAGGCCAAATGTAACTTATTTCTCTTCAATTTAAACATTGAGCACTTTAGAAATGAACAGATAAACAGTTTGATCAGTGTGGGCATGCCATGGGGATTGTTTTATAATTTGTTGTGAGGCAGAAATGCTTTTGGAACAGCACAAGCTGTATAGGCAAAGTAATAGCTTACAACAGCCCAACACATTGTTTCAGAGAAGAAACTCTTACCTTTGACAAGTGCAACTTTAATGGTAACAAGGGGCCTCACATGGAACTCATTTGTGAGAGAAAATCTTCTAACCTTCCAATTTCTGAGGACAGCGTTAATGACAAAATTCAACAAGGCACTTCTACTCCAAACGTAATGCATTTTTCCAGAAATTGGAGGATGTTTCATTGCCACTGAACTTTTATCCCCTTAAGCTCTACAGTTAGCATTTGACAGTGCCCCTTAAATAATATTTTGTTTAGAGACATGAATTTAAGTGATACAGGGCAATCCTCACATTTTCTGCCTTCATAAATATGAACTCCTACTTGATCACTCAACAGGAGGAAGTAGGGATGGCCCTCTCTTCACAGCCAAGTGGAGGTATGATGTATTAACTAGAACATATTTGGTATTGAAGGGAAGTTGAATGAATCAAAGTGGCTGAGCTTTTTTAGAGGATTTGCATAAATGTGCCTGCGGGAAACTTGGACTACTGTGAACATATATCCTTTGGAGGGTTATAAAACTGTCTTTCTTCCAGCGTTAGAATCTAGGGTGAACAGACCAAAAGGGGAGCTGGTAATCTTTGTTTTGGTGCCAATTAAAGGAAAGTTTAAAGTGAAATCCTTTGTAGTTGCCACCTTGACGGCTATAACTTTCCCTTCAGGTTCAAATTAGTTGTTATTGATACATTTTTATATTGCCAAACCTGTCCTGCAGGGGTCTGTCATATTCAAAGTTTGGGCTCTTTTTTCAGGAACCTAAAAGGTTTTAAAGTATCAAATTCACATATTGTGGTGGCAGGAAAGTTTCACTTGTGTAGGGATCCAAGGGAAATGGGGATCAAAATGTTCATTGCTCTACAATGCAAGGCACACATTTAGATCACAGCCTTCAGAGCATAAACCTAAACGCATTGTTAGACCAATTTAATCTAGTTCATTCAGTGGACAACATGTCCATGATCAGAAAAGCAATCAGCCCAACTTTAGTTGGGAGAGGTTGTAAGTCTTTCATGGATTTTGTTTTTGTTTCTGCATCATTTCCTTCTTACATTTCTGATTTTGGGATAGCAATTAGTATTTTCAGTGATCACAACCTAGTGTTTGTCTCAATGCATTGGTCTCCATTGATTCAAAACTCTAGGGTTTATATCATTAAGGCATTGAAAGTGATAAATGGTGGTAGGAGACTTAGGTGGTCTCAGGTTACCCCTGATGGTTTCTATAAGTTTCTGAACACTAGATGTAAAAAGGAGTTGGCTACCTGCGCATTAAACATAAGTAATCTATGTGATATTTTGAGGGCATGTATAGAGATTTCTAATGATGTATCTAGCTTATTGGAAGTACCTGCATCCCAGAAGGACAAGAAGTAATCTAGATGGTTTGCCTCTAATTGTCCTAGAGCTTTCAGGGATCTCGAGAAAGCCCTAAATGGTAAACCAAGGGAAACAACTCTAGTCAGGACTTGTCGTAACTTGTGTAAACAGGAACAGGCCAGGCTTAAACATTACACAAGGGAGGAGGCCTGGATTGACTTGATCTAACTGAGTAACCTGAAATGTAGCTCAATATTCTGCAGCATTATTAATGGTCCTCTTTTTGGCCATTCATAGCAGCACATATCACTGAAGATTCATGGGTGGTTTATTTTGAAGAAATCTATAACTCAATCCCTGTTGAATCTGGGAAAATGGAGCATGAGCATGAAGAAACTGCTATTCTGACATTTTCCTGTGAGGAAGAGAAAAGGGTATTATGGGTTTAAAAAAAAAAGCTCCTGGACCAGATAGAATTCCTCCAGACCTTTACGTTAATGATGTTGGGGTTTGAGCCCCTATCTTGACAGCTCTTATTAACGTTGCTGTGAGCAGGTCCCTCATAGTCATGGGTGTTGTCCATTGTTGTGCCCATTTTTAAAAAGAGGGATAGAGATTGTCCGCACTCCTATAGGCCTACCCCCCTACAAGACTCAACAGTAAAGGTTGTGAGATGTAATCTTTTTGTATAGACGTTCTGCATGGGCCAAGGAAAACAAAGTGTTACCCAAAGTTCAGCATGGTTTCCGGGCAGGTACGTCAAATTTAGACCTGTCTTTGAACTTGTACCTTATCTTAGGTAAATATGCAGTTGCATGTCCGGGATCCATGCACTTAGGATTAATGGATTTCTCAGCAGCATTCAACCGGGTCAATCTGGTCAAAACTCTACCAGATTATGCTGAATATGTGGGTGGTTTAGGACATTGTTTTGTTTCTAAAAGACCTTCAAAGAGATACTGAGGCTTCAGTGCAAGTTTCTAAAGATCTACAGTGCTCAGGTCGCTTTAGTATTAAAAGTATAACAGGATTGCATTTTGGCCCCTTTTCTGTTTAATCTGTATGTTAATAGTCTAGAAAAGACCGTGGTTGATGTAAAAGCTGATTGCCCGCAAATGGAGTCTCGAAGCCTACCAATGCTACTATACGCAGATGACGCGATTCTTATGGCAAAAACCGCTAAGGGCCTGCAGTTCCCCTTCAGTAACCTTATGGCGGAATTGGACTTATCGGTCAATGAGAAGAAATCTTTTATGATTCGTCATTGGTCCATGTTCCACTAAATCAACAGTTTACCTTGGGATCTTGCATCCTTTTCAAGACTAAGGTGTTTTCTTACTTGTGGATGAAGTTTGATTCAACATTAATTTGGCATCCCCCAATTAATTTAAAAAAAGGAGAACTTTATACTCTCAAATGATGTGGTTTTTAGTTTTGCCTCTAGTCTTTGCAGTAGACCAACTTGTGCCTTCCAGAAAGATGACAGTGCCAAATGTATCTCTAAAGTGACCTACGGAGGGAAGGGAAAATTTGAGGATATGTTAACCAGGTTGAGCTGCAGACAGAAAAAAATACGTTTTTGAGAAAGCCCCTGTGTGTTCCACAAAGCACCCCCTTATTTTCAGTACATGAACAACTAGAAGTAGGATTGTTAATGGACATTCTTGCCTTCCATCCTTTCCCTCTTTCGTTAAATATTTGGTTAAGGCCTGGCATCAAACATAGCATGGAGACTTTTAAAGATTGTTTAGCCCTTGTTTGTGCTCTACACATGCCTTAGCCTATGTGCATCATGGTCTCCTTTCAGAACTTTCAACTTAAAGCCGCATAAAGCAAATTTTGATTTGATGTGACCTCCTACTGGTGCAATACCTATATGCTGCCAACCCTACACAGAGGCACCTTAAAACTTGAATTTAGAATTATGCCACAAACCAAAAAAATACCAACGGTCAGGAATGCGTTTTATTATCTATTTCTATTTTGATACGGACTGTGAGTGAGCTTCAAACCCTTGGATCGAGTTACACGTGTAACCAAGGTGAAAAGTCTTTTAAATGTTCCTGTAGTGCATATCTACACAGGACGTGACACAGGAAGTGATATGAAAATGCCTTTAAAAGATCACTATACAAGGGCAAAGCTCTATCCCCTATGATTGTTAAGGAAGACAGGAGAGATTGTTACTTGTAACTCATCCATACTTGATTAGATCCAGTGAGCCACTTGACAATCGTGTTAAACATGCGTAGGAAAGTTCCAGCACACTTGGAGCTCAACCTTAGATTGGAGAATGTATTATCTCAAACTAAAATTAAAAAGGAGCCTCGTCCCAATGTTTTAGCATTTTGGGTATGAGTATGGCACCATCCTATATGCAACTCAAACACCATGTGATATTTGGTGTGCAGGACAGATACGATTCATATAAGAAGAAAAAATATAAGAAATTAAATGAAACGCTATTAAAAATGCTAGCTCATTAGCACGATGGCAGTGATATGTCCCAAGACAGTACAAAAAGATTATAGCACTGCTCCATTTGAATAACATGGTGGAACCTTACTGAACGCTACTTTGTTTTACAACCATATTTTGTAGAAGAAATAGCCATTCACATGCTTTGAATACATTCCCATTGCATACTACATTTCCTATGAGTTAATAAGTTGTCACATGCCGGAAATGTATTCACATTTGGCTTTTTGTCAATCAAATATTGCCTTCTTTCACAACAGCACATAATATGGCTCTTTGTAAATCAGTAGCGCAGGATTCTGAAAAGTTAGACAGTAGTTATGATAATATTAAAGTGCTTCATATTTCAAAGAAAATCAGCCCCGTTTGTTCTACAATATTTGTTCATTTCTGTCATTTTGAACTGTATCTGAAATTTTCATTTTTGATTCAAATTATACTTCACAACTGCATCCCAGTATATACTTATATTTAAAATTGCTTCTGGAGAATTACAATAATATGATTTCATACTCTTTTTATTAGCTACTGAAGCTCATGAAACCATTTCATGCAAAGAAGCTGAGCAGCCGCTTAAAGATGCAGATGTACTTTTTATCTGGCACATGCAATTTGCAAAGGTTTGGAAAAGGCGACAGTTAGAGAATATCTCATAGTGCACGACCCCCAAACTCCCAACTACCCTCCCCCCACAAGACTCGTTAGCCCGGTGTAATGAAATTCATGTCACTCAGAACTCCTTTATTTGGTTGTTTTCGAAACCTACAATGTCGCATGTTCTGTCAAAAAGTGTAACAGAAGTTTACCAAGAACAAATTCAGGTCTGTTTTTCTCTTATTGCATACATTCAAGTACAGCACGCATATAGCATTCTTAACTTTTATCACATCCTTAAAATTCTAGAAATCAACAAAGTTATTGTTAAATAAAAACTTTCTAATATGCAAGTGTAGGAGGCTGGACTGGCTTGTAGTGAGTACCAAGGGGTACTTGCACCTTGCACAAGGCCCAGTTATCCCTTATTAGTGTATAGGGTGTCTAGCAGCTTAGGCTGATAGATAATGGTAGCTTAGCAGAGCAGCCTAGGCTGAACTAGGAGACGGGTGAAGCGACTACAGTACCACTTAGTGTCATATGCACAATATCATAAGAAAACACAATACACAGTTATACTAAAAAAAAAGGTACTTTATTTTTATGACAATATGCCAAAGTATCTTAGAGTGTACCCTCAGTGAGAGGATAGGAAATATACACAAGATATATATACACAATAGCAAAAATATGCAGTATAGTCTTAGAAAACAGTGCAAACAATGTATAGTTACAACAGGATGCAATGGGGAAACATAGGGATAGGGGCAACACAAACCATATACTCCAAAAGTGGAATGCGAACCACGAATGGACCCCAAACCTATGTGACCTTGTAGAGGGTCACTGGGACTATTAGAAAATAGTGAGAGTTAGAAAAATAACCCTCCCCAAGACCCTGAAAAGTGAGTGCAAAGTGCACTAAAGTTCCCCTAAGGACAAAGAAGTCGTGTTAGAGGAATAATGCAGGCAAGACACAAACCAACAATGCAACAACTGTGGATTTCCAATCTAGGGTACCTGTGGAACAAGGGGACCAAGTCCAAAAGTCACAAGCAAGTCGGAGATGGGCAGATGCCCAGGAAATGCCAGCTGCGGGTGCAAAGAAGCTTCTACTGGACAGAAGAAGCTGTGGTTTCTGCAGAAACGCAAAGGGCTAGAGACTTCCCCTTTAGAGGACGGATCCCACTTGCCTTGTAGAGTCGTGCAGAAGTGTTTTCCCGCCGAAAGAATGCCAACAAGCCTTGCTAGCTGCAAATCGTGCAGTTAGCGTTTTTGGATGCTGCTGCGGCCCAGGAGGGACCAGGCGGTCGCAAATTGGACCAGGAGAGAGAGGGGACGTCGAGCAAGACAAGAAGCTCTCTCAGAAGCAGGTAGCACCCAGAGAAGTGCCAGAAACAGGCACTACGAGGATGCGTGAAATGGTGCTCACCCGAAGTCGCACAAAGGAGTCCCACGTCGCCGAAGACCAACTTAGAAAGTCGTACATTGCAGGTTAGAGGGCCGTGGACCCAGGCTTGGCTGTGCACAAAGGATTTCTGCCGGAAGTGCACAGGTGCTAGAGTAGCTGCAAAAGTTGCGGTTCCCAGCAATGCAGTCTAGCGAGGTGAGGCAAGGACTTACCTCCACCAAACTTGGACTGAAGAGTCACTGGACTGTGGGGGCCACTTGGACAGAGTTGCTCGATTCGAGGGACCTCGCTCGTCGTGCTGAGAGGAGACCCAAGGGACCGGTAATGCAGCTTTTTGGGGCCTGCGGTTGCAGGGGGAAGATTCCGTCGACCCACGGGAGATTTCTTCGGAGCTTCTGGTGCAGAGAGGAGGCAGACTACCCCCACAGCGTGCACAAGCAGGAAAACAGTCGAGAAGGCGGCAGGATCAGCGTTACAGAGTTGCAGTAGTTGTCTTTGCTACTATGTTGCAGGTTTGCAGGCTTCCAGCGCGGTCAGCAGTCGATTCCTTGGCAGAAGGTGAAGAGAGAGATGCAGAGGAACTCTGATGAGCTCTTGCATTCGTTATCTAAAGTTTCCCCAGAGACAGAGGGGGTGATTATGACCTTGGCGGACGGCGGAGGCCGTCCGCCATGGTACCGCCGCCAAATGACCGCACCGCGGTCAAAAGACCGCAGCAGCCATTCAAACATTTCCTCTGGGCCGGCGGGCGCTCTCCAAAAGAGCGCCCGCCGGCCCAGAGGAAATGCCCCTGCAACGAGGACGCCGGCTCAGAATTGAGCCGGTGTAGTTGCAGGGGTGCGACGGGTGCAGTTTGCACCCGTCGCGTATTTCAGTGTCTGCATTGCAGACACTGAAATACACAGTGGGGCCCTCTTACGGGGGCCCCTGCAGTGCCCATGCCATTGGCATGGGCACTGCAGGGGCCCCCAGGGGCCCCGCGGCACCCCCTACCGCCATCCTGTTCCTGGCGGGAGACCCGCCAGGAACAGGATGGCGGTAGGGGGTGTCAGAATCCCCATGGCGGCGGAGCGTGCTCCGCCGCCATGGAGGATTCCCACGAGCAGCGGGAAGTCGGCGGGAGACCGCCGACTTTCCGCTTCTGACCGCGGCTGAACCGCCACGGTCAGAATGCTCGTGGGAGCACCACCAGCCTGTTGGCGGTGCTCCCGTGGTCGGTGGCCCTGGCGGCCACCGGCCGCCAGGGTCAGAATGACCCCCAGAGACCCTAAATAGCCAGAAAAGAGGGTTTGGCTACCCAGGAGAGAGGATAGGCTACTCACACCTGAAGGAGCCTATCAGAAGGAGTCTCTGACGTCACCTGGTGGCACTGGCCACTCAGAGCAGTCCAGTGTGCCAGCAGCACCTCTGTTTCCAAGATGGCAGAGGTCTGGAGCACACTGGAGGAGCTCTGGACACCTCCCAGGGGAGGTGCAGGTCAGGGGAGTGGTCACTCCCATTTCCTTTGTCCAGTTTCGCGCCAGAGCAGGGCTAAGGGATCCCCTGAACCGGTGTAGACTGGCTTATGCAGAATTGGGCACATCTGTGCCCAACAAAGCATTTCCAGAGGCTGGGGGAGGCTACTCCTCCCCTGCCTTCACACCATTTTCCAAAGGGAGAGGGTGTAACACCCTCTCTCAGAGGAAGTTCTTTCTTCTGCCATCCTGGGCCAGGCCTGGCTGGACCCCAGGAGGGTAGATGCCTGTCTGAGGGGTTGGCAGCAGCAGCAGCTGCAGTGAAACCCCAGGAAGGGCAGTGCCAGGGTCTGTTCTACAGACCACTGGGATCATGGGATTGTGCCAACTATGCCAGGATGGCATAGAGGGGGCAATTCCATGATCATAGACATGTTACATGGCCATATTCGGAGTTACCATTGTGAAGCTACATATAGGTAGTGACCTATATGTAGTGCACGCGTGTAATGGTGTCCCCGCACTTACAAAGTTCAGGGAATTGGCTCTGAACAATGTGGGGGCACCTTGGCTAGTGCCAGGGAGCCCTCACACTAAGTAACTTTGCACCTAACCTTTACCAGGTAAAGGTTAGACATATAGGTGACTTATATGTTACTTAAGTGCAGTGTAAAATGGCTGTGAAATAACGTGGACGTTATTTCACTCAGGCTGCAGTTGCAGGCCTGTGTAAGAATTGTCAGAGCTCCCTATGGGTGGCAAAAGAAATGCTGCAGCCCATAGGGATCTCCTGGAACCCCAATACCCTGGGTACCTCAGTACCATATACTAGGGAATTATAAGGGTGTTCCAGTAAGCCAATGTAAATTGGTAAAAATGGTCACTAGCCTGTTAGTGACAATTTGGAAAGAAATGAGAGAGCATAACCACTGAGGTTCTGATTAGCAGAGCCTCAGTGAGACAGTTAGTCACTACACAGGTAACACATTCAGGCACACTTATGAGCACTGGGGCCCTGGTGAACAGGGTCCCAGTGACACATACAACCAAAACAACATATATACAGTGAAAAATGGGGGTAACATGCCAGGCAAGATGGTACTTTCCTACAGTAAGAGAATACATTTCCCCACAGCACACATGGCTCTCCCGATACTTTTACTCGAATCAACAGTGTGACAGGCGTATGTACTATATTCTAAGGAGTACACAATGAGAATAAACAGAGTGGTTGCAGTAATCCCGTAAAGAACATGCATATTTGGTCCTTCAATGATAGCCACCTCTACGATCCTCAACCAGTTTTCAACAAGTCATATGTACTTTTAATGAGTTATACAGTGTGTAAAAATGCAGCTGTTTGTGTTGTACCCCTGATTTTTTGCTATTTTCACATCTATATTTTTGACTTCTGTTATACTGTGAGGGCTGTTTCAAGTGGAATTTTAATACATCTTCCATGCAGAAGAGGCCTACTGACCTGTTCTCATACTACGGCAGAGGTGAATTTTTGGTTGCACGGGTGATTGTGAATCAACTTTCCTGTGCTGAAGGCTTAAAGGGACAAAGGTTGACCCTTATCAAACCCGGTTTGCTGCGCGAGGTACTAACCTATATCCAAAGAGGCCATTTTTGTGGCAGATCAGCACAAACACCCCTTGAACATGACGTACAGTTGTATCAAATAAAATATGCTGTCCTTTTTTTTCGTCAAATTCAAATGCTAAGTTAAACCATGGGCAGTCGGAGGTAAAAAGTATCTCGCTTGTTGTGGCTTTATTTAACCTGTGGTTTAAGAGAAATCATGCATCTTGCAAAGCTTACCATTGTGCAGTTATCTGTGTCTTAGAATTTTACCTCGAAATTGTACACAGAGTAAAACTCCCACATTTGCCCAGACAGGCTCTCCTTAGTGCTGCAGTACAAGGTTCAGAGAGGTGCACAGTCTGTTTTTGTACCCTGCAGGAAATTGGATTACTGGTTGAGGGGAATGAAACCCTACTCAAGCAGCAACCATAGTTCTTGTCAGGGTGAAACACAAGCAACCCCCAATTATCCTGTGCTCAGCCTTCAGGCAGCTTGGCACAAAAAAGTTGGGTTTTATTAGAGGTAATATGTAAAGTGTTTATGCAGCACTTTAAATAGTAATGAAGGGAAAAATATCACACCAAGTTTGAAACATAGAGTTAAACGTGATAGTTTGTTTGGAACCAAAACAACAGAAATTCATTCAGTAGAACTGGATATGTGCAATTTTAAAGATGTAAGTAAACAAGTGCATAAAAGCATAAAGTTCCAACTGTGGTCATCTAGTCACACTGGACTAGGGCAAAGTCACAAGTTCAGTCCCACTGTGGTGGAGTGCAGGTCAGATATAGGGACCAATTAGGGCCTCCTGAACAAGTTACCTTAATCCTGGATGCAAAGCATTGCAAGATCCCGGGTTGAAGACATGTTGGGCAGCTGTTGTGTTGATGAGCAGCAGTCATTCTGATGAAGCCGTTGAAAAGGCTTGTGATGCAAGGTCCTGTGTCATCACTGAGGATGCCATTGACGGAACATTATGTTGTGAAGTTCTCTGTCAGTAATGTATCACGCAGAAGCTGTTCCAATTCAAAAATGTGAGAAGATGCATTGAGCTGTGTTTGTTCTTCCCAAATAGCTACAGCTGGGCTGGTACGGTCCCTTCTGGCCCACTTTCAAGGGCCCTAAACTGGGGTGGTACTACTTGGAGGGGAATGACTCACAGCAGACACAGTCCGGGTGCTGGGTCCAGTGTTGTTGGAGCCCTATCTGTCCCTTAGGCTCTGATCAGGATGCAGGCCAACTAGTCCTTGAAGTCACTCTGGTGGCCCTGGTTCAAGATGCAGGTCCAGACATTCTCACTCAGGCAGCAGGGCAGCAGAGCAATAGAGCAGCATAGAATGTCCTCTTGAGTCTTCCACGGGTCTAGAAGTGTACCAAAGAGTTGGGTCTGAGGGTCCACTATTTTTACCTAGTGCCAACTTTGAAGAAGAAGAATGTTCTATAGAATGTTCTATAGTGTCCACCCCTAATGGTGTTTGGAATTTCATGCCTCCCTGTCTTGGCCCCAGCTCATCTGGGGGCAAAAAAGAATAGTGTGAAACAATTTATGAGTGAGCTGAGACAGTCTTTGTGAAGTGTAAGTGTGGTAGGTGACAGCTCAAGTGTGGTAGGTCACATATGGCTCTCCGGCCAACACCTATACCCGTTTTCCCCACTGTTTGAGAGTAATACACAAAGGCCAGCTACCAGCTACACCCACTCATGTGACCAAGGATACAGGCTTCAGGCACCAATTGGTGAGGACAAGAAAATGCCAACTTTCTAAAAGTGGCATTTTCAGAATTGCGATTTAAAATCAGACTTCACCATTAAAGAGTATTTTAAGTTACAATTCTTTTGACACTAAAATCACCAATTCTCCCTGATCTCAATTGAACATTATCACTTAATAAATGTAATGCCACAACCTAATGTTATTCTTTGAGAGGTCATGAAGTAGTAAAAAACAAATGTTTTTTACGAGCAGTACATATAAAAGTTAAATAGAAGGTTTAGTCCTGTCAAAAACGTTTTATTGCCAGTTTAAAATGGTTGTTTAAAATTACAAACACAGGCTGCAATGACAGGCCTGAAACATGTTTACAAGGCAAGCTATGTGGGTGGCACAAGAAGTGCTGCTGGCCCATCTGTAGCATGTAATATACAGGATACATGCAGCACTTTGTAATAGGAACTTACAAGTGAATTAAATGTGAAAATTGGGTGTAAGCCAAAGTTATCATGTTTCATGGAGTGAGCACATGCACCTTAGCACTGGCTAGCAGTGGTAAAGTCCTCAGACGTCTAGGGCCAATACAAATTAAATCAGAAAAAATGGAGGGGTAAGGGAAAAAGAAGGCAAAGCCCACCCTAAGGCTGACAGGTCTAACATGTGTGCTCCCAGCTGAAAGTGGAGAGACCTACCCAACATCCTGGGAGCTTTCGTCACTAAGGTAAATGAACCCAGAGAGACCTTCAGCACTGGTGCGGTCTGACTTAGGATGGCGTTCCACCATAAAGTTAATTTCCAGTAATGAGATCGACCACCTTAATAGCTTATGATTCTTACCTCTCATTTGCATGAGACAACTGAGGGGCCTGTGGTCTGTCTGAACCCAGAAGTAAGTGACCAGACTACAGAAAAAGTAGTCTTCTGAATAGCACTCCAACTTTGTTCCTGGGGAAGTAACCTCTCACTGATTAAGGTTACAGGTTGGCCTAGGCCAAACTCGTTTCCCTGTGCTAAGACAACACCTATGCCATGCTCTGAAATGTGCAAAATAAATTCCTTTCAGAAGTCAGGAATCTTGAGTACAGGTGCTGTACAGAGATCCTCCTTGAGAGTATGGAAGGCATTCTGACAGGTCTCTGTCCAGGTAACCTTTTTGTGCTGCTTCTTCGAAGTTAGCTCAGTTAAAGTGGCAACAATGGTGCCATACCCCTTAACAAACCTCTTGTAATAACTGGTGAGGCCCAGGAAGGCCCTCACCTCAACATGTGCTTTGTGGGGATGACAAGACAGGATAGTCTCAGTCTTGGTCTGGAGGGACTATACATTGCCTCTGGCAACCTTGTGTTACAAGGACATCATGGTACCCTGCCTTATCTTACTGGCCTTGAAAGCTATGCCCATCTGATGCACGGCCTGAAGTACCTTGTGAAAATAGTACAGGTGTTCGTCCCAGCTGGAACTGAAGATAGCTAGGTCACCTAGGTGGGAAACACAGAATGCCTCCTAACCAGCCAAGAGCCTGTTCACCAACCTCTGGAAAGTGGCAGGGGCATTCATTAAGCCAAAGAGCATCACTTAATCTGGAAATGCCACCCTTGGGTCAAGAATGCTGACCTTTTTCGGCCCCTGTCAAAGCAATCTGCAGTTCCCTGAAGTAAGATCAAATGCACTGAAGAACGTGGCAGCGTCCAGCCTGTCAATGAGCTCAAAAGTTCAGTACATGGGTGAGTGTCAGTCTTAGTGATGGAACTGAGTCCTCAGCTGCCCACACTAAACTTAAATTCTAGAACAGCGTCCAGTGGGGCAATCCAGCATAAATGTGCAGGGCCAGGGACTGCTGAAGGGTTCAATGACCCTTAATGCCAGCATCATGGTGATTTCCTCCTTTATTCTTGCTCTCACCTAGTTTGATAATCTGTAAAATAGGTTTTTAGCAGGAATATTATCCAAAAAATGCATGAGTCCTGGGTTGGGAGAGAACAGTGAGGAAAAATGACCCAATAACTCGTGACAGTCCCCCTGCTGTTCTGGGGTCAGAGCAGGGGACCTCAGGGAGCCCAGCTCCACTAACTGCGTTCTAGTGAAACCACTCTGGAACAAGGTTTCTTTGTCTGCAGGATTGTGGGCAGGGACTTGCTCCTATCCAACAGGATCTGTAAAAATGCTCACTGATGGTAGGAGCTGACATTTATCCCCCTGTCTGAGCTTTGTGGGCATGGAAACTCAGATTGCTCCCACCTAGCATGAGCTAACACAAATAGCTGCTCCCACCTGGGGTGAGCACAGCTGGGTTGCATAGCATGTGGGGAGCCATCTGGGGCTGTTGGGCCCTAGGGCTCTCCCCACAGGCTCCAATGTAGTGTTTTGTTGGGGTTGCTGGGTGGGTACTGGGTCATCCTCATAAAAAAGAAAGGACTCCGGCAGATGGGGTTCCCGGGGCCAATAGTGGTTTTCAGAGGAGGTCATGTCCCACCTCTCCTTACATTAAGGAATTTGGCCCCAGGGGATGGAGTCCCTGAGCCTAACTGGGGCTTGGAAAGTGAAGCTACAAGTCCGCACCACTTTACTTAAACATAAGGGCACAGGGTATGGGGCCCTCCAGGCCCTAAATGAGACACGGAAAGCAGGGCAGTCCACCCCTCCCCTCTAAAAAAGGAAAGGTCTTAGGGGATGGGAATATAATAAACAAAAGGCCCATGGGATGTGGACTCTGGTGCCAATATTTTCTCTGGAATTGAGATCATGCACCTGCTCCCTTTAAATATCTATTTAGGACCTGGAGATTGGGTACCTGTGGCCACTGATGGCTCAGGGAATGGGGAGACATGAAGGCAACATTTGAAATGACATCACTGATGACAACACTGTCCATGGCGGGGTACGAAATATAGTTACCTTAGGGAAAGAGTTATAGTTTGTTAACTATAACTGGTGAATTTCAGTATTTCATTTTAATTTAAAACAGTACGTTGCCACTGAACTTTTCACCTTACTATAGAGTCACTTTAACCATTGTTTTTTTCAGTGAAACATATATACACACACGGACACACAGAACACACATTTATGGAGACAGAGAAAAAGAGTGGGCCTAGCCTCCAACCAGAAGAGTATTTCTCTCTGACCTGCTATTGACCATTTGATGTTTCATTATAGCTTCAATTATATACTTACATTGTAATGCATATATATCTCAAACATTCACAGATTCATCTCACATTTAATTCTTTATGTCAGATGTGCAATGTATATTAAATCGATTATAGTTTTTTTCACTACTGTAGTTTTTAAATGTTTTAATCAGTAGTCACATTTTAACTACTGGTGCAATCTATGTAAATTGATAAACCAGCTCTGTCAAAGCCAACAGGACTGGCTTTAATATGCCAACATAGGCGTACATAAACACTGTTTGCATACTTTTCTAAAATAATGCCAGACATATTAGCATTGCCAGTTCTTGTGTAGATGGGAAGCTTTCAAGGGGTGCACGACATTACTATAATAAAGTATACCACTGAAGTCTTCAATATTGTTTAACCATTTCATCAAGTGTAGAGTTACACCATTATGTTACTTACAAAACAATATTAGTTTTGGAGAATTCAACTCATTTCTCAGCCCCTCTACAACTATCAACTTTCATGCCTTGGATTACCTCATCAATCTTCTTCATTTCAAATATAGACAGCCTTTGCTTGTATTTGCAAGATCTATTGCATCAATTATAGACTTAGAGAGGTTTTTTATCCCTCTCCCCTGATCATGATTCAATGGTGTACTTATCTGTCCCACTTTCCTGCTCCTTATTCAATTACTTTTCTCACCATCTTGCATTTATCACAGCAGGGAGTACTTTGATCTTGATTTGGTTTTGGTTAGATGGCGTACATGCTTCCCTTGCTGATGTAAGATCTTCCATTGCAGTGCATGATGGGTAAATGTATTTCCATCTGTATCACCTCCTGATCCCCACTCCTTTTTTGGATACCTCCTCCTCCCTTTATCAAAACAACAATTACCACTCCTTGGTGCAGTTTTCCTTCAGGCACTTCAAGATTCAACATATGTGTGTGCTGCATTGGTTCATGGCTATTTCTAAATGGATTTGAGACCATTTAAAGATGCCCACCTTTAACTGACCCTGCAAAAGCATGTCTTGCAGCCATCTGGGAATTATTTGTCTTTTGCTTTAACTGATTTCCTTCTTGCATGTTCAGCAGCACTAATTTTTAAAGGATTTTTCTAACGATAAAATGTCACATTTCATCATGGTCACCGTCTATGCAAGCACACACATAGCAGCCATTATGAAAAGGATTAACTTTTATTAAAAAAAAAAGATTCAAAGATGATGGCACTCAATTATGTACATATGAGATGGATATTTAGGAATTATATTTCATAAAACAAGTAAAATCCTGCCAGGATTGCCAGGAATCCGGGGAGGCCATCTCTGAATTTTTTTTTCTTTTAGAAAAGTCTGTGCTAACTGGGCACTGCACCAGCATGTGAATGCACAGCGGCCATCTGAAAAAAAAAGCATCAGCAAATCAGCAAGACCTAAATGCTTTGCCAATAGAGATGCTTTTGGTGATAGATCTCCTCTACTGCGTGTTTCTTTAATGTTACATCAATGAGCTATCAGCTTATAACCATGGTGCAAGGGTGCATGCATTGTAAGGAGAATCACCTTGCACAGGAAGGGACACCTTCATGTTAAAAAAAATAATCCTGGAAGGCTTTTTCCTTTTTCTGTGTGTGCTCCAGAATGCAGCACAACTAGAAGGAGGTAAAAATAAGTAGAAGTAAACATATTTGCTCCTTGTTATGCCTCTCCTGGAGAGGTCGTATCGTTTTGCTGCATTTCCAGGTTTACAAGTTCTTGTAAATTTGGGAATGCATCAAAATGGATGGATGTTGCATGGGACACCTACACAACACCCATGGCAATGCCACCCTTGGCCAGAGTAATGTAATGGAGTAATTTGCACTGCGTTACATTGCTTGAGGTTTATGAAGCACGCAAGACCATGCAAAGTGGCTTTGTGTGGCTTTATAAATCTCACTTAAGGTTTGCATAGCTCCTGCTTCACATTGTGGCCCTCATTCTGACCCTGGCGGTCTTTTCGCAAGACCGCCGAGTTACCGCCGCAGTGAAGACCGCCGACCGCGGCCGTATGCCGCTGTGCGCATTCTGACCGCTGGGAGCGTTCCGCCGGAAAACCGCCAGCAGCCACACTGGCGGTCGGCGGGAAAGTGGAGACTGGTCAACCTCCACCGCCACGCCAGCAGAACACCGCCCACAGAATTACGACCCACATTTCTGTGTGGCGGTCTTCTGTTGGCGGTCTTCTGTTGGCGGTCACCTCCCCATGGCTCCCGTCGCCTCCCGGAGGACCAACGCACAAGGTAAGTTGATCGTCCGTGAGGGGAGGGGGTGGGGGGTGTTGTGTGATGTGGGCGTGCATGGGGGTGTGCGTGTGAGTGTGTAGAGGGGGTGTGTGAGTGCGTGTATGCGGGCGGGGGGTGCTGCTGTGTCTATGGGTAATGTGTGCTGTTCGGCAGGTGCGCATGTCTGCATGTATGTGTGCGGGTATGTGTCCCCGTTGTGTATGTGTGTGTAGGGGGTGTGTATATGTGCATGTTGGGGGTGTGTGCATGTCGGGGTGCATGTATGTGCATGTCGGGCTGGGGGTGGGGAGGGGGTTCGTACCACCGCTGGGGGGTGGCAGGGGGGTGGAGGGTGTGGGGGGAGGACTCGGGTGGGTAGTGGGGGGTGGGGGAGACCCCTATCAGTGCCAGGGAAGGAATTCCCTGGCCCCGATAGTGCTTACCGCCATGGTTCGCACGGCGGTTCCCGCCCGCAAGAAACCGCGGCGGTAGGCAGGGTCATAATACCCTTGGCGGTCTTGGGACGACCGCCGGGCCGGAGTGCGCAAACTCCAGCCCGGCGGTCATGACCGCCGTGGCGGTCGGAGTGGAGAAGTGGTGGTCGGTCGCGGCGGGGAACGCCGCGGTCAGAATGCCATTTTTAATACCGCCGGTCTGTTCGCGGTCCGACCGCCGTCTCTCCGCCGACCGCCAGGGTCAGAATGAGGGCCTGTGTGTCTAAATTAATCATTAATCAGTCTTACATTTTTGCATACAAGGAACAGTTTGCCTACCTGATGTGATATTTTGAAATGTATTAGTGTCCTGATGTGCCAACAGATTTTGTGATTCAAAAACCTGCCATACACAATACCAAATGAGTTTTGACCACAGAATCCAAAGCCAAATTGTATCAAAGGCACATTGCTATTTGGAAATGTCTTTGTAATTCAAAATATAGATTCTGCAATGATTCATAAGGAAAAGGCAACATGAAAAGGGTGCCCTCATGCTTCCAAATGATATGTGGTTACAGTCCATTGATGCAATACCAACACCCTAAAAGGGTCAAGTTATAAAGTGGGAGCTGTCTGTGAATAACAGCTTTCAGTTTGTCAGTCTGAAATTTGGGCACAGGGTGGAGGACAAAAAGCCCTAGGTAAATGCTGCATGCTGCCCCAACATTCATCCATCACACCATTGTTGATATTTTTCAGAGTGCAGGTCCTTCACCTCTTTACATCCCCCTCTCTGACTCTGAGGCTGTCAGAAAACCTACTCCATGATGACAACTATCCACATGGACAGCATTTAACTGTCAATCACAGGTTTACCTAGAGTGTCAGTGACCAAACAAGTGCAATTTGACAGTGCCAGTAAGCAGAACTGTGGGTAGGGTGAGAGCACAGTATCAACCAGGACAGAGGTGCTCTGGGCCATATGTTGTATGCTTCCAGGCAATCCCATACCATGTGGAGAAATCTCACATTTAGAATCCTGGATCGTGGGCATCTTAGGTTAGATGCAGGAAATATGTGCGATAAGCGGTGTGGTGTGAGAAACATCTGATGCAAGAAATTAAATTGGAGGAAACAAAAACAGGAGTTCTGTGAAACATCCTTAACCATGCTCAAGGCCTGGTTCCACTTCGTGTCAGTCAGAGTGAGTGAAGATCAACCACCCAGCGGTCTCTGGATTTGGTGAACAGCTTCCTCCACTGTCCCAAAAGAGCTGCAAGCATTTCTTTAAGAAGTCTACCAGTGCCCCCATATGTCAACATAATGTGGAGCGGGAGCACCAGCCCGATCAGTTTCTGCCCCCAAATCAATGCAAGTGCATGGTGGACAGCCCCATAGGTCATGGGCTGCCCGGCAACTGTATCACATTTATTGTGAACCTCAGAAAACAAACAAATCACCCCTTAATCATAAACACCACCTGTTCAGGTCACTCCCACCTCTTTCCAACAGGTCACATAATGAAGATGTGTAGAATCTGAGAGAGCTGGCCACACTGCCACACCGGAGTTAAGGGCAAGTACCGGGGAGGGACTCCAGGGCCCTGGACATATTTTAGCCAGCATTGCCTGGTCAACATCACCTGTGACGTCTTCTTAGGAGCACCCAGCCCAGGGGTCTAGAACCATGTGCATATGGGGAATTCCAGATAAAGGATACACGATCTCCAGTCAATGACCACAAGGAGATAAACTGTGCCACCTTAATGGCCGCTGTAGCTGGGCAGCAGCAAAATATATTTCAAAATTGGGCACACTAAGTAAGGGGTTACACAGCCTATCTAAAGCCACTTTACGCCTACCTTCACCTTAGATCAATCCCACAAATATTAATTTAAGGTTGATAAGAAATGTGAGGGGGTATAAGCAGATGGGCTGAAAGGTAATAGAATAAGGGCCATATTTATACTTTTTGACGCAAAACTGCGCTAACGCAGTTTTGCGTCAAAAAAATTAGCACTGGCTAACGCCATTCTGAAGCGCCATGCGTGCGCCGTATTTAATCAATGACGTTAGCCGGCGTTAGCCGCCGGCGCAGCCTGGTGTGCGTGGAAAAAAACGACGTACACCAGGCAGCGCCGGCGTAGGGGGATATGGGGCTTGGGCGTCAAAAAATGGGGCAAGTCAGGTTGAGGCAAATTTTTCGCCTCAACCCGATTTGCGCCATTTTTTTCGACTCCCAACCCCCATAGAAATGACTCCTGTCTTAGCAAAGACAGGAGTCATGCCCCCTTGCCCAATGGCCATGGCCAGGGGACTTCTGTCCCCTGGGCATGGTCATTGGGCATAGTGGCATGTAGGGGGGCACAAATCAGGCCCCCCTATGCCACAACAAACAAAAAAAAAAAATGACTTACCTGAACTTACCTTAATGTCCCTGGGATGGGTCCCTCCAGCCTTGGGTGTCCTCCTGGGGTGGGCAAGGGTGACAAGGGGTGTCCCTGGGGGCATGGGAGGGCACCTCTGGGCTCCTTCAGAGCCCACAGGTCCCTTAACGCCTGCCTTTTCCAGGCGCTAAAAAACGGCGCAAAAGCGGCCGTATGTCATTTTTTTGGACCCGCCCACTCCCGGGCGTGAATTATGCCCGGGAGTGTAAATACGGCGCACATGCCTCGGAGTCAATTTTTTAGACGTGAACGCCTACCTTGCATATCATTAACGCAAAGTAGGTGTCCACGCTAAAAAATGATGCAAACTCCATGGACTTTGGCGCAAACGGAGTATAAATATGCCCCTAAATGTGGCAACATTAACATCGTTGAGTTGGCCACATGGCCCATCGGTGACAGACGGAGTGACTTTCAAAACAAGAGCGACCCATGCACCAAACCAAAGGCCCTGCACAGATTGCCCTCCAACATTTTTTTAAAGAAGGCCCAAGTTGATTAGTGCTGCACCTTTCCACCTTAGTAGATATATAAATTTCAAAATTCATCCAGGTGCGTGGTGCCAGAGTCTTGAGGACCAGCCCTCCCAGTCCTCAAATCACCAGGACAAAGTCCTGGAAAGACATCATTTTCATTCGTCTCAGCACTCATGTGTTCCCCTCCAAAATGTCTGCATTAGAGTGATTGATTCATATTCCCAGCTATTTAAATGTATCACATTGCTATTGAAAATGTGACAACACTAAGACCACCTCTCTCTGGCTCAGGGACAGCCAGGTCCTAGCCCAGTTGACAAGAAGACCAGATATCCTCCCAAACATGTCTAACAGCGTCATCACTCCTGTAGCATAGCCTCCAGATCCTGCACATTTTCTGCATACAGCAAATATCATCTTGCTTCTCCCTTGAGCTCTAACTCCCCAATCCTCCACCCACATACACAACCAGCTAGTCAATGGTTCCATGGTAAAGGCAAAGAATAAAGAAGATAATGGGCAGCCCTGCTGGGTGCCCTTTACAGATGTCACAGGTGTCAGAAATACACTGGCCCATCTTGACTCTAGCTCTGGGGCACCAATAAAGGGTTTTGAGCCAATGAAAGTAGCCTGACCGAACCTGCACAACCTCTGAGTTGTAAGTGCTGAAGGCTTTCATAATGTCAAGAGACGTTGCCAGCAACACACCATTGGTGTCCATATCCATTCAGAGAAGCCGAGGAAATCAATAGACTTTGAGAAATGTACTTTACCCCAGAATAAAACCTGATTGATCTTCATGCATGAGGGTGCTGAGTAGCAGCAGCAACCTATTTGATAGGACTTTCACTAAGATATTACAATCAAGATTTAATACAGAAAGCGTCTGGTAGGAGTTTGCATCTAGAAAGTAGCGGCTTGGGATGAACTACAATGAGATTCTCTCAGAGTGCAGCAAGGAGGTGCCCAGTGTCATAAGTTGCATTGTAAACCTTCAAAAGCTTGGGCATCAAGATAGTTCCATAGATAGAGTAATATTTTATACTGAGGAGACCCAGCGTTTTGCTATGCGCTATCTGTAAGATGGCCAGACGCACTTCATCGAGTTAAAGGGGAGCATCAAAATCAGCTGGCTGGGCCGCATTTAGCTCAGGGAGTGGCAGCTCCTAAAGATATTCACGCAGGTTGGATCCAAAAGGACCCAGCACAGACACTTATGGGGAGCTATAAAGTCTCACAAAGGTAAGTGATGCATTAATGGAACCCTGTAGAGTAGGGATCATGTCCTCATCTACGCACCTGGGGTGGGGAGCATTAATCACATAACAGTCATACCAGCATTCTACCTGTGCAGTAACTCTCTCTGTGCAGCATCTCAAGGTAATGACTGTAGTCAAGTCTCCCTAGCTGCTGCTTTAAGTCCTTGTGTTCCCTAAGCAGTTGCAGCATTTAGGCAACCCAAGCAGGGAACAGTGGTTGGTCCAATTCTAAGCCAAGCATATCATGTTTTTTAATCAGTATGTGTTTTCACAGCGTCTGCTAAATGACCCAAGTGGTAGCAGTACAATGCCTACATAAGAAGGCCTTCTGAGTGTCCCACTCAGGCTCTCTATCATAAGCAGAGCCAATTTTGAGCTCAAAGTAGTCTGACAGACACTCAGTCAAGCCCTCACAAAATAGGGAATCAAGGAGGGAGGCTATCTGTAACTGCACAGCCCCAGCACAGGGTGCCCAGAAGGAGGCAGTGGTCGAGGATTGTGCATTCAAGCTATTCCGTATGGAGGATCACAGAGACAAGAGGAACGCTGCAAAGAAACAGGTTTCTACAGCTATGTTTGACATGTGCAGGGGAGTAACAGGAGTACTCATGCTCCTCTGGATGCTGTAGGAACCACACAACACACACTTCATGATGGGTCAGCCAGCCACCTAAATGGGAAGTCGTTCTGCAACAAGCTGTCCCAGCAACAGGGGACCAAGCGGTCCACATCTACATTTAGGACTCAAGTGAAGTCGCCAGCCCCTATAATATAAATCTGCAGGTTGTGCAGCAAGGACTGTGAGTCCATCCATAAACACCGGATGGCCCATATTGGGGGCATAACCACCACCAATGGCAAGGGTCTATCGTCTAAGTTCCCCGCAACTACAACATACCTTCTGTCCGGGTCAGTCCTGTGGGCATCAGAAACAAGAGGATCCAGATAAGAACCTCCCAGGCATAAGCTGAAACAGTAGTGCCAGAAACCTGTCTCTTACATTTAGCATGCAATTTAAGGAGTTCTTTCTTGGTCAAATGTGTCTCCTGGAGGGATGTCAGCTGTAAAAGCTGTTGTCTAAGATTACTGTGAATGAGATAGCACTTAGCCAGTGTAGCCATTTCTCATACATTCCTGGTCATAAAGTTGTATGGGGGTTCATTTGTGAGTTTGGTGGGGCCATGCAGACATTGACAAAGAAGACAAGCTATGGCAAGCTGGACCATCTAACACTGGGGCATCCCCAGTGAGAACGCTACCAGATCCATATCCACAATTCTCCATTAAGAGGACACATAATGAAGAGACAAGAGATCAGACAGCCAGAAACCCTCATTCCAGGCAACAGAATGAACAGAAACATAAGAAACAGAAACCTCCAGAGTGTAATCTCCCCTTGCATACCATTTGCTTGATCACCCACGATTAGCAAGTGTCCCAGGGTCAGTCATGTCAGGGTCAGCAGAGTTAGCTGCATAGTTCCAGAAGTGGGGCCTCATCAGGTGGCAGTGTAGGGAGTCACAACAAGGAAATGGGAAGGCTCCCTACACTAATCAATAACATCAAAAAGCCCTGAGGTGAACCCACAGTGGGTGACTAAGCCACTGTTGCAGAGGGGCCCTTGATAGGCATGCCACCACTGACTCACAATACACTTTCAGGGGGCCTTCAAGTTATGGGTTAATAGGCTCTTCAGGAGGCCTCCCCTGTTTGTATGCGGCCTCAATCACATTTTGGCCCCAGTATCTTGCAACAGTCACCAGGGCCCAGGTTCCGACAACATCCAGAGTCCACGCAGCTACCATTTGCAAAAACAACACACATCATCCCAGTCTGGTACCTCTCACTCTCAGTGGCAGCTGCAGCTGGATCAAGGCTTCATGCAGAGGAGAGCCAGTGCATGACTCATGTCATTCCTGAGGTCAGCACTCCTCCCTGCAGTTACCCTGATCCAGTACAGGCCATGCAGACCAGCACCTCTGAGTGCCAGGGCCCAAGCTCTCTCGATAGGCAGATTCTTCAAAGCACCACTCAGCCTCCCAAGCCAGTACTCTTTGACCTCAGTGACAGCGCTAGCAGAACCACAGCTCTGGCAAGGAGAGGGCCGGTGTGTAACTTTTGGTGCCACCGAGGCCCACCCTTCACTCCTCTGCAGTTCCAGCCCATCCAGGCCAACAAACTTGGGCCCAGATTTATACCTTTTGATGCAAAACTGCACTAACACAGTTTTGCATCAAAAGGTTTAGCGTCGGCTTGAGCCATTCTACAGCGCCAGCCGGGCACTGTATTTAAGGAATGGCGCAATCAAGTGCTAAGCTTGGGCTAGCGTCAAATAGAAAGATGCTGGCCAGGTCGGGGTAGTGATATTGGAAAAGGAAGTAGTGCAACAGAAAATGACAGTAGGCTGGTTAACGGCAAAAATAATACTGGTAACCAGTCTAGCATCATTTCCTGATGCACAACCACCCAAAATGACTCCTGTCTTAGTAAATTAATTCCCTGCATTCGATGGACATCACAGGGGACCAGTGTTCCCTGGGCATGGCCATTACACCCAGTGCCAGGCATGGGGCCCCATGTGAGGGCCGCCAATGCCACTTAAAAAACAAATACTTACCTTGCTCACCTGGAATGGGGTCCCCCATCCTATGGTGTCCCTCTGGTGTGGGCGGAGGTATTCCTGGGGCTTGAGATGGATACCTGTGGGCCCATTCCATGGTGTTTGGCCATGGAAATGGGTCCACAGGTACCTTAATGTCTGGTCTGACTCAGGCATTAATTAATGACGTTAAGCAAGTTTAGCATCATTGTTTGGGTCCGCCTCCCACCCGTGTGTCATTTTTTCAAAGGGGGAAAAATATGGAGCTAAGAACTTAGCATCATTTTTTAGATCGGAATGCCTACCTTGCATCTCATTGACGCTAGGTGGGTTCACGCATCCAAAAAATGGCGCTAACTCCAATATTTTGACGCTAGATGGGTCTAGCATCAAAATATAAATATGGAGTTATGTTTGCGAAGCTTTGCCGTAAAAAAATATGATGCTGAAACAGTGCAAAAATAGTACACATATGCCCCTAAGTGCCTCCATCCATTAGGGCCCAGGCTTCTGCATCAGTCAGGCCTTAAATCTGGCAACGCCCACAGGACCACACAGGTTGCAGGTAGGACCTATAAAAACCTCATGTGGCCTCTCAGTCTGCAGTAACAGAGCATGCCACATCACCAGATCAGGCCAGACTTAGCCCTTGTGGCTGCTGGAGATGACAGGCACCCAGCAGCAGGATATGATGATTAGCAGTGTACTATCCATTCAGGCAGATGTGCAATCTAAAGGACTCAGGAGGGCTGAGGATAAAACTGGGCTCAGACGGAGCTCAGACTGGAACGTCCATCTCTGCCACCATCTTGGCCACACAACCCCACAAAAACAATCCTTTATGACATTTTCCTTTTTCTATGTGTGATGTGGAATGCATCACACAAAGAAAAGGAAGTAACAATGAGACATAAAGTTATTTCTCCTTGCTACACCTGGGTCTGAGAGGCACACCTTTTTGGTGCAACCCAGGATTACTGACCTTAGTAAATCTATGATTGCATCAAAATCCATGGCTGATTGCATGCGAATGCCCATGCTCCACCCATGGAATACCTTCATGACAAAAAGTAATGTAAGACAGAGCTATGCTCTACTTTGTTGTTGGACCTGGCCCTTTTTACAGGGTCATCCCCAAACTTTTTGCATTCCTCCTCCTACTTGTTCTCACCTCTTTTTGTTGGCTATGGGACTCTGAACACTTTATCACTGCTGATCAGTGCTGAAGTGCATATGTCCTCCCTTCTAAACATGGTTTATTGGGCTTACACCTGATTGGCACATTTAATTTATCTATAAGTACCTTGTACAGTGGTATCCCTGTACCGAGGGCCTGTAAATTAAATGCTACTAGTAGGCTTGCAGTGCAGTTTGCGTCACCCACAGAAGTAGCCTTTCAAACCTGTCTGAGGCCTGCTACCGCAGAGCCTGCATGCACAGTTTATTTCCACAGGGTTTTCGGGCCTAAATTTACTTGCCAGACCTGGAACTCCCTTTTTACTACATATAAGTCACGCTTACGGTAGGCCCTAGCCAGCCCTATGGGCAGGGTGCTGTGAGAGTAAAAGGCAGGACATGTGCCTGGTTGTGTGGCCTGTCCTGGTAGTGACAAACAACCTATTTGGTTCCTCACTACTCCAAGTGCTTCCTTTGCCAAAGAAGTGCATTGGGAATGCCCTAACATACATCTAAGTGGTATTGCCTGATATATGAGGGATAGCGTAGGCATGTTTGATATGGTTCTAATGGTAGTGATCAATGCTGCTTACTGGTGTAGGTGAATTTTGTATTACCATGATAGAAATGCCACGTTTAGAAAGTGAGTGTTTCTCTCTGCTTATGACTCTAGTGTTTTGCAGCCTGCCTCCAATCCACGTCTGGGGCAAAGTGACAGCTGGGCTTTTTACATACTTTTCATACAGCCTGTAGACAGAGAGGGTGAAGGTGTCATAAGAGTGCATCTGAATATTGAATGGTTTTCCTGGGCTGGGAGACGAAGAGGCGGGGCACACTTGCATTTGTAAAGGTTGTGCCCTGGCCTCACACAAAGGGCTTGTTTACCTGCCACTGATGTCTGAAGCCGGTGCTAGAGGAGAAAGGGCCACTCCTGGAAGCGGTTAGTACTGGTTGGAGGCTCCTTCCTCTTTTTGGGGAGGCTGTGCAAAATGAGTATAAGTACAGGGGGTTTTCTTTCACATTTTTAGAGCACTTTTGGAACTGGGACCGAGCCTCTGCCAGAGAGGATACTGGAGTGCACAAAGGATTCATCTGGACAGCCCTTCTGTTTGTTGCCCTCCTGCCTTGCTTCTAATAGATGGCACAAAGGACTCATCAGGATCACATTTTGTGCTTGTTGCCCTGCTGACCAGATGCCCCCCTAAGCTTGGACTGAACTGGCATTGCTGGACTGTTGTTGTTTATTGCCCCTACTTGCCTTTAGGGTGCTGGTCCCCACAGCTGCTGCCACCTGTCTTCATGTCCCCCGGAGTGCCTCTGTGAATCCCAGCACTGTGTGTGGCTTCCTGCTCAAATCCCAGTGTGAGGTGAGTGCTTTTGGGGGAATCTGAAACAGCACGCGAAGAGCGCTGTTTGTGCTGGATATGGTGCGATTGGAGGGTGTCCTTCCTGCTTGGGGCGAGGTTCTCCCCCATCCTGAGAGGAGTGTGCCCTACCTGCTTCAGGCTAGGCACCCCCACCCAAGAGAGGGTGACGAGAAGCCCATTTGCAGATTAGTGGGTAGCGCAGACGCTGGGTGCTGCCTGTAGGGCCCAAGGGCACCATCCCACCTCCCTTTTGTAACCACGTCAGCACCAGGCCTGGGAGTCCTAGGAAGTCTAGGCCTTATAGGAGAATACACCACCTGGAGCACTCCGTGATTACACAAGGTGAAACGCCTCCACCATTCATGGCCTGGAACAAAGGGAGCTAGGATTGCATTGCCCGCGAGGCTGGCCAGACCTGATTGCCAGAGCAGAGAAGCTGGCTGGTAGAAGTGGGAGGCTCCTGGGCTGGGCTGCCTCATGGAGGAGAGGGTAGCAGTCCAGGGGGCCCCGGACACGCTCCTCTGACAGACACGGCTGAACAGGTAGCCACAGTTGGTGACAGCTGCTCCTGTGTGGAGTTTTGCCCTACGTGAGGAACACTGAAGGGTCTCCCCGCCTTCGAGGGCAGAGCGTGTGCCCCCATCTGTGGCTCCCTGCCAGTACAGGGGAATAACTCAAGTTAAGCCATACATTGGTACCCAAGTGCTCGGGTGCCCCAGCACTCTAACATGTTTATGCCCTCATGTGTTGTGGTCATTTTTTTGTATAACCCGACTAAAGATTCTGTTGTGCACTGTCTAGCCTTGTTGGAACGGGCAGGGTTCAGGGTTTACCTTGCCTACACGGTGGGTAAGGTTTTATAGGATCTGTGCCCTAGTGTAGCATTTTCATGCCATGTGCATTTATGTTGGTGTCAATGGTTTGCCATCTGGAAAACGTTCCATTCTAGAGGAAGTCATGGTGATGTCTTAGTATGTTTATTCTGACATGTGCATTTCTTTTTCCTTAGTGGTAAAGACAACCTCACTGCTGCATGTGTTGCAGAATGTTAGTGACCTACATGTTTACCTGACTAATGCTTATTTTTGCAGAGTACTAGTAACCACTGTAATGTTCTGGCAACTGCGTGTGTAGCAGGGTATTATTGACACATGGTTTGTTTTATGCAATACAGTCTATATTGTATGCCGTTGTTGTGTCTCCTTTGTGGTGCCTTTATTGTGTCACATGTGTTGTTAATGCTGTGCAAACAATTTACCCATTGCCTCTGGAACAGGCCTGACTGCTCATGCCAAGCTACCAAGGGGGTGAGCAAGGTTTAACTTGGGTGTATAGCTCCCTCACTCTGACTAGAGTGGGTGGGTTCTGCCTGGCTTAGGTGCATACCCTAACCAACCAGAAACTCAATTTCTAACATTTGTGTTACTTTGCATTTATTAAACCATCAATGGCACACACAGGGGCTTTGTGGGGTTGAGTAAACCTCAGATGAGGACTTGCACAGCATTGCAACAACTAGCATCACTCAAGCACAGCACAAGTCGATAGTAAGTGTCTGCTAAAGTCTGAAGAGACAATAAACTGCATTGTGAATACATTTTAAGGGAATATTTACAGCATGTTTGTCTAGTTTAACTTTCACACATCTCCTACAATGATAAATCAATCAGAAGAACAAGAACATTATAATTGCCTTGTCAATCTATTTTCCAAGGGGACACGCAACCTTTATATCTAAAGTAGATAAGAATGAGTAAACCTTGAAAAGTAGAGAAGGCAGTGAATATTGAAAAAGAGTCTTAGATTTCAGTTTTTCTATGCATAAAAAATACAATTTTGTGAACCAGTGGTTTAGAAAGACTAAGGGGCATATTTATACTCCGTTTGCCCCGAATTTGCGTAGTTTTTTTCGACGCAAATTCGACGCAAAACTAACTCCATATTTATACTTTGGCGTTAGACGCGTCTAGCGCCAAAGTTCATGGAGTTAGCGTCATTTTTTTGCGTGAACACCTTCCTTGCGTTAATGATATGCAAGGTAGGCGTTCCCGTCTTAAAAAATTACTGCGATGCATATGCGTCGTATTTATACTCCCGGGCAAAAATGACGCCCGGGAGTGGGCGGGACTAAAAAAACCACATTTGCGCCGGATTTTAGCGCCTGGGTCAGGGCAGGCGTTAAGGGACCTGTGGGCTCAGAATGAGCCCAGAGGTGCCCTCCCAAGCCCCCAGGGACACCCCCTGCCACCCTTGCCCACCCCAGGAGGACACCCAAGGATGGAGGGACCCACCCCAGGGATATTAAGGTAAGTCCAGGTAAGTATTTTTTTTATTTTTTTTTGTGGCATAGGGGGGCCTGATTTGTGACCCCCTACATGCCACTATGCCCAATGACCATGCCCAGGGGACAGAAGTCCCCTGGGCATGGCCATTGGGCAAGGGGGCATGACTCCTGTCTTTGCTAAGACAGGAGTCATTTCAATGGGGGATGGGCGTCGTAAACAAATGGCGCAAATCGGGTTGTGGCGAATTTTTTGCCTCAGCCTGACTTGCACCATTTCTGGACGCCCATACGCCATTTTCCCCCTACGCCGGCGCTGCCTGGTGTACGTCGTTTTTTTTAACGCACACCAGACAGCGCCGGCGGCTAACGCCAGCTAACGTCATTCAATAAATACGGCGCCCGCATGGCGCTTCAGAATGGTGTTAGCCGGCGCAAATTTTTTTGACGCAAAACTGCGTTGGCGCAGTTTTGCGTCAAAAAGTATAAATATGGGCCTAAATGATTGGGTTTAGGAGTCAAATAAGACGCCTATTAAATGCATCAGGGAAATGCACTTTTAGGTTCGATGCCATGGTTTAATAGCAAACGTAACAAGTGGCAATTAATAAGTTACTCTATATAGTTTTTTTTACTAGGTTTCATGTTAGCATGTGGCAGGAATCAACCCACCTTACTTATAAGTTAAAGTGAACAGAATCCATTGTCAACTTGCCCTCAATTAACCATGTACATGCAGGTTAATGTGAAATACAATACACACATTAAAGTATTCCATGTATTCTTACAAACTCCCAAATTAAATGTCTACACCCTGAAAGGAAAATATGAATTTCTAATTTAAGAATTTGCTTCCTAGATCTTCTCAAACACATTTATTTCACAGTGCCATAATGCAAAGCATTAACGCGACCTTGTTAATACGGTGCAGAGGCATAGCGCCATTGGAGCTTCATGAAAAGAGACACTCCGGTGGCACTAGGGGCTCTTAAATATGCCCCTTAGCATGCTCAGCCTTTCATTAAAAAAATATTTATTAATGGTTTCATAACCAT
Source organism: Pleurodeles waltl (assembly GCF_031143425.1). NCBI lineage: Eukaryota > Metazoa > Chordata > Amphibia > Caudata > Salamandridae > Pleurodeles > Pleurodeles waltl. The sequence continues at coordinate 876,848,406 of NC_090438.1, read as the reverse complement.
TATAAGGATTGATGTTTTTGAACTGTAATGGAAACTTATCCAGGAATCATAAATTCATTTTAAATCCCAAATCGACTAAAATGTGCATGAATGGAGTTTGACATAACAGCAAGTGCCCATTCTAAGTACACTAAGCATAAACCTCATACTTAAAAGATAGATCCCTCCATATGCCCCAAAGAAAAAACACACAGTTATCAATGGCACCAGTTACGAAAACACCAGCAAAAAGCTCAGCAAGTAAATCTTGTGTTAGCAACATGATTTCGGACTCTTCCAGAATCCGGCCCTGTATAGGCCTTCTAGACCCCTTGGCAATAAGAAATTTGATAAGGTAACACAAGACAAAGTCATTTGAACTGAAACCATCCTGTAACCCACTGTGAAGTAGATGAGTGGCATGCATTTCAGGTAAAAATCAGTCCTGTGAGATACCACAGGGCTGATCCATGGAAACCTTTGATAATAGAAGGTGGATTAGGAGAGCACTGAATCACAACACAGCACAGTTCGCTCCTTTGCATGATGGTAAATGTGAGACACAATTAGCACTTACTCAAAATGTGACTGTAGTTTTTCACCAAAGATGATACAGATAATGCTTTATATCTCTAGACACATGTATGTGTTTCTGGATTTTGCCCTTCGTCAGTAGAGAGCAATGGAAATGTATCTGGGTTTTCCGGAAATATTGCCTAAATCTTAATTGGTCACAGTACCACTTACGGTCATACAGGCTCATCTTCAATGCTGGTCAGATAAGCCTTTCAACAAAAAAGGGGTGGGGCGCACACTGCCTCACTGCCTCACATCCCAGCAAGACCCCCCCTTTCCATTATGGTAATTAGTGCTGCCTTCACATTTGCCTGTGGTTTTTCACCAAAGTTCGTGCAGACAGAGTTGTATATGTCTAGACATATATGTGTGTTCTGAATTTCTTCCTTCATCAGTAGCGAGCAGCACAATTTCATCTGAGGTTGCTGGAAATGCCGCCTAAATCTTCACAGGTCACAGTACCACTCACAGGCACACAGATGGACCTCCCAAGCTCATCAGCTTGCTGGCAGCTCAATGGAGGCTTTTAAACAGAAGGAAGATTGTGAGCATTTTCTCACAATTCAGCAAAGTTCGCCATTTTGCAAGTTGACCGATGGGATACACAATCAGCACCTTACTTCACATTTTACTGTAGATTTTCACCAAGTTGGTGCTGATAGAACTGTATATTTCTAGACAGGTATGTGTTTCTGGATTTTGTCCTTCATCAGTAGAGAGCAGTGAAATTTCATCTGGGGTTGCTGGATATGCTACCTAAGTTTTCACAGGTCAAAGTAAAACACACAGGCACACAGCTGCATATCTAAACCGCATCAGCTGTCTGGCTCAAGGGAGCCTTTTAATCAGCAGGAGAGTTCAGAGCACACTGCCTCACATCCCAGCTCAGTTTGTCCTTTTGCATTATGGTAAATGTGGTACACAATTAGTGATTACTTCAAATTCAAGTGTAGTTTTTAGCCAAGGTTGGTGCAGATAGTGCAGTGTATCTCTAGAAACATGTATATGTTTCTGGATTTCGTCCTCTATCAGTAGAGAGCAGTAAAATGTAATCAGGGTTGCTGCAAAAGCTACCTAAATCTTCACAGGTCACAGCACCACCCGCAGGCACATGTGCATTTCCAAAGCTCATCAGCTGCCTTGCTCAAGAGAGCCTTTTCAACAAAAGGAGGGTTGGGAGCACACTGCCTCACATCCCAGCACAGGTCACCCCTTTGCTTTATGGTAAATGTGGTACACAATCAGTGCTTACTTCATATTTGGCTGTGGTGTTTTACCAAAGTTGCTGCAGATAGTGCTGTATATTTCTAGACACATATGTTTCTGGATTTTGTCCATCATCAGTAGAGAGGAGCAAATTTTCATCTGGAGTAGCTGGAATTGCTCCCTAAATCTTCACAGGTCACAGTACACTCACAGGCACATGTGTGCATCTCCAAAGTTCATCAGCCTTCAGGAATAATGGAGCCTTTTAAACAGAAGTGGGGTTGGGAGCACACTCCCTCTCATCCTAGCACAGTTCTCCACTTTGCATTATGGTAAATGTGGTGCACAATTAGCTCTTACTTCAGATTTGACTGTTGTTTCTCACCAATCTTGGTGCAGATAGTGCTGTATATTTCTAGACATGTGTTTCTGGATTTCACCCTTCAACAGTAGAGCTCAGTGAAATTTCATCTGGGGTTGCTGTAAATTTTGGCTAAGCCTTGATAGGTCACAGTACCACTCACAGGCTACAGGAGCATCTCCAAAGTTCGTCAGCTTGCTGGCTCAAGGGAGGCTTTTAAACCGAAGGGCTTTTGGAGGCACACTGCCTCACATCCCAGCACAGATCGCCCTTTTGCATTATAGTAAATGCGGATACACATTCATAGCTTACTATTAAATTTAACTGTAGTTTTTCACCAAAGTTGGTGCCGATAATGCTGTATATTTTTAGACATATGTATGTGTTTCTAGTTCTCATCCTTCCTCAGCAGAGAGCAGGAAAATGTCATCTTGGGTTGCAGGAAATGCTCCCTAAATTTTCAGAGGTCACGGTACCACTCACAGGCATACAGGTGCATCCCCAAAGCTAATTAGCTTGCTGGCTCAAAGGAGCCTTTAAGCAGAAGGGTGGTTGGGAAAAAACTGCCTTTCATTCTAGCATAGTTTGCCCATTTGCATTATGGTAAATGTTGTACATCAGTGGTTCCCAACCTGTAGTCCGGGGACCCCTGGGGGTCCGCGAAGCCTTCTCAGGGGGTCCGCGACTGCTTAGAAAATTAAGAAATATTAACAAATATTGACAAATTAGGTCCCCAGCTTCCAGTAATGACTCAGGCGGGGGTCCCCAGATTCCAATGATGATTCAGTGGGGGTCCCTGGGTTCCATTAATGTTAAAAATATGGGGGTCCACATAAATCAAAAGGTTAAGAACCACTGTTGTACATAATTGGCGCTTACTTCAACTTTGACTGTAGTTTCTCATCAAAGATGGTGCAAATAGTACAGTTATATCTCCGGACATGTATGTATTTCTGGATTTTGCCCTTCATCAGTAGAGAGCATGGGCAACATTTAGGCATCACTAGGAGTCGCAGCCATGACCCCTGTCTTGCCTCTTGTGCCCCCTGGCATTGCATTTGCAACCCTGAGCTCAAAGGTGGCAAAATCAGTTCCAGGAATACAAGGGCAGCTTGTTTTAATGGATGTCAGTTGCTGCTCTGCTTTCCTTGTCATCTAGCAATTGTTTACTACAGTGATAGTGAATAATAGTTGATTATTCACTATTACTAAAGAATGGGTTACAGTTACTTTGAATATAACTCTCCCTGGTAGCTGAGGTAGATACGAAATGTTCTAGAATGCATCTTATGTTTGTGATTGTGGGTGAGGCTGTGTTTAAGTAAGAGTGAGTGTGTCTATGAGTGAATGGCTGTGTGTAAGTACATGTGTGTGAGTGGAAGTAAAGGTTAAATGGATTGTGATGCAACTTTTGCTACCCCTGGAATTTTGATGAATTGACATTCTAGAAAGCACCAAAATTTCATATAGGTTTGCTAGAAATGCTGCCTAAAACTTCACATGTCACAGTACTACCCAGAGGCAAACAGGTTCATCTCCACCGCTTGTCAGTTCTCTGGGTCAATGGAGCCTTCAAATCAGAAGGAGGGCTGAGAGCACAATACCTCGCACCACAGCACAATATGCCCCTTTGCATTATGGTAAACGCAACATTCAGAGCTTACTATCAGATTTAAGATCATCCCTATACAATTCTCCTGTTTGCATTAAAGTACATTTGTAGCTTACTATCAAATTTGACTATAGTTTTTCACCAAAGTTGGTGCAGATAATGATGTCTATCTCTAGACACATGTATGTGTTTCTTGTTCTCATTCTCCCTCAGCAGAGAGCAGCAACATTTAATCTAGGGTTGCTGGAAATGCTGTCTAAATCTGCACGGGTCACAGTACCACTTACAGGCACTCAGGTCATCTCCAGGCTCATCAACATGCACGCTAAAGGGAGCATTTTAAATAGAAGGTGTGTTGGGCAGTGTGCTACAGCAATGTTCATCCATTTACATTATGGTAAATGTCGTCCACAATTAGCACTTACTCCAAATTTGACTGTAGTTTCTCACCAAAGATGGTGCAAATAGTACATTATATCTCTGGACACGTATGTTTTTTTCTGATTTTGTCCTTCATTAGTAGAGACAATGGATGTTATTTAGGAGTCACCAACGGTCACAGCTGTGACCCCTAGTTTGCCTTTTCCGCCCCCGACACTGTATTAGCAACCCCTGGCTGGAGCAGATAGTGATGTATATATCCAGATACATATATTTGTTTGTGGATTTCATCCTTCATCAGCAGAGATCAGCAACATTTTATCAGGGGTTGCTGGAAATTCTGCCTAAATTATCACAGGTCACAGTACCACTCACAGACACACAGGTCCATCTTCACAAATTGTTGGCTTGCTGGGTCGAAATCCCAGCTTTGAGGAACGTCCAGAGTTGAATAAAAAAACTTAATTTTGTACCACAGTTTTGTGACTTTTCCTAAGAGGTAGTCCATTTTCTCCATTTTTTGTGCTCTCAACCTATGTCCAGTCTGAGGTAAAAGCCAGTGTGAGTCTTATTGGTAATCCAGACAAGCTATATATTTCTGAAAAGAAGACAACATTAAGCAAAATCGAATTGGTAATAACATATGTTCTACTATTAGATGCTCCTGCAAGTCTCCCAATAAAAAAGGTTGCCTCGATTGTGTGGGTAGGCCGTATACCCGCGAACATAAATGGCCCAAAATGCAACATGGATGCAGCTAATTGTTTCACTGAAAACTGACCCTATTTTCAATGCGAGCAGCTGTAAAATGTAGGCCCTTGGTCTGCTGGTACCTAGGGGAATGTAGCCAACCTGTGTATTTTTTAAAATTAGACACCTAGGAATCTACAGGATTGACTTATTTTTTGTGTCTCTCACCACAGAATCTCTTGCAAACCTCAAACACATTTTCCTCACATTTCTGTGTTCTGGAATATGCGGGGAACCATAAACTTCCTTCCCTCCAACATTTCCATCAAGTCTACTGATAAAAATAGTGCCTCATTTGTGTGGGCAGACTTAGCGCCCATGACAGGAAACGCCCCAAAACCAACATAGGTGCAGCTAATTTTTCCTCCAAAAACGGACCCTCTGTTTCCGATGTAGGTAGCTCTAGATTTTGGACCCTAGCTCAGCTGGTACCTTAAGAAACCTAGCCATCCTGTATTGTTTTTGAAAATTAGACACCCTTGGGTATCCAAAGTGGGTTGCCTTGTGTGGCTCTCACCACATGTTTGTACCCAGAATCCCTTTCAAACCTCAAACTTTGACTAAAAAAGCACATTTTCCCCATATTGCTGTGATGGAAAGCTCTGGAATATGCAGGGAACCACAAACTTCCTTCTACCCAGCATTCCCTTCAAGTCTCCTAACAAAAATAGTACCTCGCTTGTGTGGATAAACTTAGTGCCCACAATGAAAAACAACCCAAAACGCAACATAGTTGTAGCACATTTTCCCACTGAAAACTGACCCACTCATTCTGATGTGGGTAGCTCTAGATTTTGGACTCTAGATCACCAGTACATATTTTTAAACTAGACACCTATGGGTATCCAAGGTGGCCTGACTTGTGCGTCTCTCACCACATGTTTTTAACCAGAATCCCATTCAAACCACAGACTTTCACTAAAAAAGTACATTTTCCTCATATTTCAGTGATGGAAAATTCTGAAATCTGCGAGGAGCCACAAAATTCCTTTGACCCAGCATTCCCAGAAGTCTCCTAATAAAAATTGTACCTCACTTGTGTAGGTAGACCTAATGCCCACAACAGGAAATGGTCCCATACGCAACATGGACGCAGCACATTTTTCCACCGAAAACTAACCCTCTTTTTTCAATATCATTAGCTCTCGATTTTGGACCCTAGCTCAGCTGGCACCTAAGTTAACCCGACCAAGCTCTACATTTTTAAAAACTAGACATCTGGGGAGATCTAGGATAGCATGACTTGCATGGATTAGGCTTTTTTACCCACAATGCCCAGCAGACCTTCTAATTTGTCTGAAAACATTAATTTTCCTTAAATTTCTGTGATGGAAACTTCTGGAATACACATGAATCCACACATTCCTACCACCAAGCATTGCCCAATCTGTGCCAAAAAAGATGCTGCCACACTTGATCAAACCAAGGACACTGAGAGCTCCTGAGTGGAGACTGCTATTGACCAAAGTATGATCCCTTCCTTTCACTGGCACTAGACCCAGCATCACAAATGGGACAGCCCTTTTATCAGTACAGATGGGGCAATGCTGAGTGGTAGACATTTTGTGTATTTGTGTGGATTCAGGACATTTCCATCACAGAAATCCAGGGATAATGTGTGTCTTTAGCCAAAGTTTGAAGTTTTCTGAGCATTGAGGGTACAAAAATTGTATGGGCATATGTGAAGCACCCCACACTGGACTTGCCCGGATGACTAGTTTTCAGAAGTGTCTCGGTCTGGTAGGTTTTTACATGCAGCAGCCTATCCAAGCTAAAAAAAGTGCAGCCATTCATCATTGTAAGAGGGACGATATTTGCAATTAGTCAAGTTCTCCTGACCCATATGTAAAATTAACACCCAAAATTGTCAAATATACTTTTGCTTCCCATTGAAATGAGATGCTTTAGCCTGCAGGGGGAGCAAAAAGGCTGTTACCCCGTTCAGTTGGGCTGGGGGCATAACCATGCCCATTTTGGTGGGTAGCCCACACCTCTCTCTTTTTTACTCCCTGGCATCTAATGGGCTGCCCGTCCCACACCCCCAGGGAAAATCAGGTGTAATAACCCTCATGTGCACCCAGGTGAGCAGAAAGACTGTGCCCAGTTGTTTCTGGGGGAGTGAGGGCATTTCCATGCTCATTTTGAGCAGCCTCCACCCAGGCACATTAAAAGTAAAGCAGCTCTTTGTTCCAGTAGGCTTTTGTAAGAGGCTGACCTTCTATGTAGTGTGCAAAGCTGGGCACACTGTGCAGAGGGTCCAGGCAACCACATATTGGTTTACAGAGGTAAAAACTAGACCACCTTATGCTCTAATTTGTATGGTAGCTTGGTCGAGCATTTAGGGCACTCTTGGAGAAGAGCAAGGCACTTTTGTACACTCAGTATCAATAAATGAGACCACACACTCCAAAGAATAGCTCAGAACCAATTTATGAACATACTTTACATTTTCATACAAATTTTAGGACCAAGGTCATCAAAATTGGGTATGTACTTTTTAAGTTATGAATTTTTGAAGTTTTATTAAAAAGAATCTTTTTGTGCGTAATTGCGCACTATTGGAATCACTGAAAAAAATACTTTGAAAATGCATATAAAATCAGGCAATGCGTTTACCAATGTTTCCTTTTTCAGGTAGGGCGAGGTCATTGGTGGGCACTATGGACTAGCTGTAGTAGTATTGGCAGCTCCCGTTTTCAGTGGGCGTAGCTTCAGAAATTCATTGGAGCTGGTGCCAGACCACTGCGGGGGCCACTTGGAAAAGTACTGCACAGGTGTACTTAAAGATAAGTCCTGTTGGTCCCCTTGGAGTAAGGAGGTCGCAAGGGGTGGGGGACCCTTAGGGCACAGTAGGATATTTGGTGCAGGGAACAGGGTGGCTGAGTGCAGAGTGAATTGATGGCTTAGGATCTGTGCGCAAAGGTGCCCTTGGAAGCAGGAGCTAGGTCTCTTTGAGGGTCGCTTTCAGGTCAGCAGGGGCACTCTGGTGGGATGTCTAGGTGGTTCCTGAAGTCCCTTGACTGGGGCTTTCTCTGGGTGGTACTTCTTCAGTCCAGAATGGACTGTCCTTCTGGATGTCCGATGTGAGGTGACCAGTACCTAGGGCTATTGCACTGTCTGGTCATTGGAGGGTGAAGTGCCACCAAACTTGGCCCACTGGCAGAAATTTGCCCTACAGTCTGAAGGGCAAAGTTGTACCAGCTTTGGTGTCCACTTCCCTGTTCAGCAGCCGGTCAGCGAAGTGACCTTCACTGGGTCTGTGGTTCCTTGGTGTTGTACAGTGATGCCTTCACTCTGGAGAGAGATCATTGGTGATTTGTGAGGAGTGGAGGTCCTCTGGGGGTTTTAGAGTCTGTCCAACATCCAAGCAACACCTCAGGAGCGATTCCTGGGTCCAGCAAGCAGGGTTTGCCACCTTTCCTTGGTGCAGCAGCACTTCTATTCTCGAGCCTTGGTCTCCTTGTGTCCTTTCTGATCTTGTTTTGTCCTTGTAATCTGATTTCTTGGTCTAGGGATGCCCAGTAAATACTGCATTTAGTGGACATTTTAGGGATTACCCCTCTTAGTAACCAAGGGTCATCTACCTTAGGTTTGTTACACCCCCAAAGTAACCACTTCCTGTGGACAGAGGTCACTTCCCTACACTTGACTGGCTATTTTCCTTCAATGCAAAATGGAAGAAAATAAAATGGAGAAGTCACCTCACATGCAACACCTTAGGCGTGGTGCAAACCAGGACAGACCACTCCTCCTGTCCTTTGTCTGGTTTCCCATTATTGCTCCCACCAAAAGTGGTGGCTTGCAATAGGGGTAGCCATCTGCTGCTAGCAAAAGGCCTGGGGGTCAAGTTTCAAGGGCGGTAATCCCTTTGAATCTCACCAGCAGGGCAGTGTACATTTCTGAGGGATGGGTTCTTAACACCTCCATCAAGGAAGGGCTTTATTCTGATTCCCAGAAAGCAGCATCTCTCACCCCAGGGGGTCGGAATCTTGTCTGGTGGTGGCAGACTGGTTATGACCAGCTAGCAACCATGCAAGAGTAGTTAGCTTTTGCAGGTGGCACCTCCAAGGTGACCACTGGGTCCATTTTGGGATAACTCCATTACTAGTACCAGTTATCATTCTGAGTTGTTTGATAACAAACAACCAAGGGTTCAGGGTAGCCATCATGCAGCTGTGGAACTTATACTGACCAGTGTCCAGCATATACATTAAAATGGCTGCTCTATTCACTTACTATGTCCCAGGCTTGGTAATGCTCATGCATCTATGCCCACACATACAATATAGTGCACCCTGCCTTAGGGCTGGAAGGCCTGCCAGAGGGGTGACCTATCTATAGTGCATGCAGTAAGTAGTGGGCAGGGTGCACAGGTAGTGTGCCATGTTGAGTTTGTCTTTTAAGATTGCATCAGAATACTCAGCCTGCAATGGCAGGACTAGGAGCTTCTGGATGCATGGCCCTAGAGGGTGGCACAATCTGTGTTGCTGCCATCAGGGTGCTTACTCTTAGTACCCTATCCCTTGGTATGTAAGTACCATTTACCAAGGACTTATGATGGCAGTTAATGGTGTTGCCAATTGTGCCAATGCATCACAACTATTTTAGGGAAAACAATCTGGCACAGGGAATCTGGTTATAAGGGTCCCTAGACACTAACAACTTGAGACTACATCAAATACCAGGCAAAAAGTGGGGGTCAACCATGACAAAAGAGGTCTATTCTCACAGCTTTCTTCACCCAGTGGGACAGATAATGGGATATTGCCCCCATCTGCCCCCAGGGGATGTAAAAAAGACTGTATTTCCCAAACTAATGTTAGAGGATAAAAAGCCCTTACCCAATGGGTCCATCACCTCTCCCTGGCGTCTAATGGTGGATTCCTGCGTGATATTTGGCCTCCTGTGGTGCTCCCCATGCAGGAATCCCCTAGGGAAGAGTAGCATTAGAAAGGAGAGATTCTCCCTTTTCCAATGATACCTCTCCCGTCTGCATCAGTGCTTAGGGGATTAGATAGCCCCATGAGAACCAATGTAGAGAAAGCAAATTGACCCACTTGGCTCATTTCACTTTCATTTTCAGTGAAATGGAATCAGGACCCCATGAGTGCTGATCGGTATTTTACTGAAAACCTAAAAACAGCCTTGGTGCTTGATCAGGTCTTCTCTAGCTCCTGAGGCAATTTTTTGTGAAGAAGAAATCCCTATGGTGCCCAAACCAAAGGGATTTATTGTCTCATGTGCCAGGATGGCTTGGAGTCATCCTGTGGACACAAGCACCAAGGAGTCGGGTGGCTTGGAGCAATCCGATGTATAGAAAGGGTTAATCGGAAGTAGGGCTGGGAGCACACTGCCTCACATCCCAGCACAGTTCACTTCTTTGTATTATGATAAATGAAGTACATAATTAGAGCTTACTTCAAATGTTACTGTAGCGTTTCACCACAGTTGGGGCCAGCTTGTGCTGTATCTCTCTCGACATGCATGTGCTTCTGGATTTTGTCCTTCATCAGTAGAAAGCAACAGAATTTCATCAGGGATTGCTGGAAATGCTGCCTAAATCTTCACAGGTCACAGTACAATTTACAGGCACAAAGGTGCATCTCCTTCATTTGTCTGCCTGCTGGCTTAATGGATTCGGTTAAACAGAAAGGTGGTTGATGGCACACAGACTCACATCCCTTCACAGTACACCCCTTTGCATTATGGTAAACGTAGTACACAATTAGCACTTACTTCAGATTTACTGCAGTTTTTCACCAATGTTGGTGCAGAGAGTGCTGTATATCTCAAGACACAAGTATGTGTTTCTGGATTTCATCCTTCATCAGTAGAGAGCAAAATTTCCCATGGCTTTGCTGGAAATACTGCTAAAATCTTCACATGCCACAGTACCACTCACAGACACACAGGCACATCTCCAAAGTTTGTCAACTTTAATTAAGTTGCGTTACGTAACAGTTTTAAACATTTTAAATGTGTTAATAAGAATATATGTATATGGAGATATTCATAATAAAAAAATGAAATTGTAATAATATTGATATAACGTGAAATACATATTTTATTAATTATGTTACATTATATATGTATATATGTATGTCTTCATATATATATATATATATATATATATATAAATATATATATATATGTAGATGTATAATCAAGCAATCTAAAAAACAAACTGTTGAATAAGAAATAAATAAACATTAATTAATTTAGTCAATAAATACAATAATTTAAAATGAAAAATCTGAAAACAGATGTAAAATACTGTACAACATTTTATATTAAAAAACATTTTAAAATCCATACAAATAATATACATTATAATAAATAAAACAATTCATGCTATAAAATCTATTTAATCAATATAATGAAAGCTATTGGATTTTAAGAATATTAAATATACATTCCCACTCTTTTATTTGCAGCAATAGGGAAAGTTTTGGACTTTGGAGGGTATGGATTTACTTTTCTTCCCCAAGTCTGTGTTACAGTAAGGAAAGTGTTGGATTCTGGTCAATTCACTAATCCACCTCCAGTCTAAGCTACAGTGGGGAAAGGGTAGGATTTCAGATGAGTGAATTTTACTATTTCCACTGCAGTCTACACAAAAGTGAAAAAAGTTTTGGAATTTGAGGGGTTTAATTCACTATTCTAACTCCAAACAAAGCAACATTAGGGGAATCTTTGGATTTCAGAGGGGTACAATTTACTACTCCCCCTTCTAACTGCACAACAGTAGGTATAGTCTTGCATTTTAGAAGGGCAAAATTTACTATTCCCATTTCAGTATGTGCAACAGTAGAGAAAGCATTGGATTCCTTGGGGTGAAATTTACTATTCCCACTCCAATCAGGGCAAAAGTTAGGAAAGTGTTGAGCATTGGACGGGTACATTTTACTATCCCACTCCAGTTTCTGCAAAAGTAGGGAAAGCTTTGGATTTCAGAGGGTGTGAAACTACTATTTCTACTCCAGTCTGTGCAACAGTAGGGAACGCATTAGATTTTGAAGGGGTGACATTTATTATTCCCACTCCAATTATCTCAACAGTAAGTAAGGTGTTGGACTTTGGAGGGGTAAAATGTACTATTCCACCTTGGGTCTCTGCAAAAATAGGGAAAGCATTGGATGTCATAGGGGTGGAATCTACTATTCCCTTTCTAGACTCCGCCACAGTAGGGAAAGCATTGGATTTCAGAGGGGTGAAATTTACCATTCCCACTCCAAACAGTGCAACACTATGGAAAGAGTAGAACTGTGAAGGGGTTAATTTTACTATTCCTACTGCAGTCTAAGCAAGAGCATGAAAAATACTTCACTTTAAACCCATTACATATGTGAGTAACTCTATGATTTTAGTAGAAATAGTACATTATCAATTCAAATTAACATTAACTGCTAAAACCAAAGTAAAGCTAAAAAATGTTCCACCCTTAAGTCCTATAAACCTAGCATTGTGCAACTAAAATAAAAAAATTAATAATTTTCCGCATTTCACATATTTAAAATTCTATTAAATAATTATTTTACAAACAATAATCGTTATGTTTACTTAGTTAACTTGCAGTCCTATACCCCTCCAACCCTAGTATCTCCCAATTAAAATATAAGTAAAATAAATCAGTATTCTATATTTTACATAATTGAAATTCAATTGAATAATTAAAGAACAATAAATAATAATTAATTAACTTCCCACCCTACACCTCTACAAACCTAGAAGCCTGCAACTATAACATAAGCATTATAAAACAGTATTCCATACACTACACAATTAAAAGACAGTTAAGGAATTCGTTAATAATTAATTATTAATAAGTTATTGCTTCCCACCCAAATAACATATAAAAAAACATTATTAATTAACTTACATAGTAACTATCAAGCATATATTTAAATAAATGTATTAAATAATTCTTAATAATGTATTAACTAAATAACGTCCCAACCTATCCCCCTACAAACCCAAAACAACATGCTACAAAAGTATAAATTGCTATTAAAATGAATAAAACATTCAAAACCCAATTATAAGCTACATGTTAAACAAAATTAATAGCATTTGTGTCAATAGTAATATATACAATGAATATTTTAACTAAACCACATAAAAATATTTAAAAACAATATTTTAACCAATTTATTGAGAAAACGATATTTACAACATCAATATAATTTACAACACTATTACTGATATCAAAAAATGATATTCTTGTCAAAGGTATTTGTTAATTGCAATATTTGTATGGCATCATATTTAATTTCAGATTTTTGTTATTCACAATATTATTAAAAAATGTTTTTTTCAAACAACATTTTGAACCCAGGACCAACAAACTGACTTCGGTGTCTAGTTTGCTGCCCTCCTGATCAGAGCCCTTAGAGACAGAAAATGCTCAACCACCTTGAGCCCTGCACCTGGACTCTGTCTGCTGTGACTCTTTATTGCCAAGTGATCTCTCCAGCCCTAGACCCTTGAATGTGGGCATTGAAGCCTCTCTGCCATCACAGCTGTTGCCCAAGCAGAACCAACCCAGCATGACACATCACCTCCCACCCTCCCATCAGAGTCACTGCTGTGCAACACATCTCCAACATAGAACCTTGTAGCTCCTTAGAACTGCCACTGCACATTGAATTCTTGATGGAGGACCTTGAATTGTAGCCCTGCAACTCCTCTAAACCATTGCTGAGTGACGATTCCTTGATGTTGGACCTTGCAACTGTCTGCAACCAGGACTTATGGTACTTTGTTTATTGAGCCTTACTTGGTTCCAGTGTCTGACCTATGTTCCATCGTGGTCAGGATGAGCTTGTTACTTTGACATGGTCTGGCATGACCAGAAAACACCAGTTAGTGCTTTGTGCTTTTTGTTGCTATTTACATATAAAACTTTAAAATGCGTATCTCCAGTTCTACTCTTTGGATTTATGTCATTTAGCTCTTGAATTATGTTTCAAACTTTACTCTATTTTTCTAAAATGGTGTGGGATTTTTATTGTGTCATGTTGTATTTTATTACTGTTTGAAGTGTTGCATAAATGCTTTATACATTGCCTCTAAGCAAAGCCTGACTGCTCTGTGTCACGCTAGCACAGGGTTGCGCAAATGCTAATTTGGTATTTGCTTGTAACTTAACACTGAAAAGGTTTGCAGTTGTTGCTTGAGTAGGGGTTCATCCCCTCAACCAGTAACCCAATTTGGGGGCGTGGTTTGGCACCGATGAAGTAGCACACGCTTAGCTGCACTCCCAGCTGAACTCCACCATCTGCCATAGTCCCTTCTCCTTGTCTGACAAAAAAGTCCCTCGGGCATTAGTAAAGGGCCCCCCTTGCACACCAGCTGTGCAAAGACATTGGACCAGTATCATGGCTGCAAGAAAATGCATTTGCAAGGTGAAACTCAACTGAAACCCTAGGATACAAGATGGCTGCACCCATTGGAACTCATCCCTGCAATTAAACAAACTGACAAGAGCAAGGCGACAAGGGGGCTTAAGGACATAACACATTGGGCCCTGATACACACTGACATCCTCTGAACTGTGCAAGAAGTGAGGCCGATGACAACATCACACGCGCTGCCCATCATGAGAGCCAGATGGGATTTGCTGCTCTCTCGACTCTGATCTGCTTGACGTGGGTCAGAGGGCCTGCCGGCCCCCACCCAGGGCAGTAAGGCACCAGACAACCAGGAGCCTCAGAGTCAACTGGAGGGCAGGAGCAGTGGAGATGTGAGCCTGAGCTGTACTTGGAAGGAAGGGAGCAGGAGTAAGCACCTCAGAGCGTGAAGGACGACTGCGACATTGCTCTCAGTGGTGAACAGACCCGGACCACCAGTGGAAGCCTTTGGGCAGGCGGATCCTTGCAGGCTCAGGAAGGACTATGGAATTGACCTTGGCATTTCTCTTTGGCTACAACTTGCACTCACTCCCCATACCTGACCCAGAATGACCTTGATCTACGGCACTCACAGGTGTTTAATGCTTGATTTGAAACAAGTATACTAGAATAACTTGCTCACCACATCAACCCTGGAGCAATTATTTCAACATATTCAAGTGCTATAAATACTAGGCCGTACTCTGAATAGAACTACACTGAATCTGCTTTCATAAATCAAACTGTGAAACAGGGATAAGACCTTCATCCTAGGCCAGTTGAGAGAGCAGAGACATAGCCGTACCAAAATCATTACTTTCCCTTAAGAGAGACGAACCTCTGGGACAAATGGCACTCTTGAACATAACAAAGAGGTGTAATTCTATAACTGCCTTCCTCACTGTTGGGTCTCCCACACAGACAACGGCAGTCTCCATCCCTTAATTAAGTTTGTGGGAATAGTTCTCTCTGCCTGCCCCAGATCAATCCCAGAAAGCATCGCTGAGTCCAACTGCATTCAGCATAGGAGAATACTCCCAAGCCGCGCTGGGCATGCAAAGAAACAGATAAAGGGGCATATTTATACTCCGTTTGCGCCGGAATTGCATCGTTTTTTTTTACGCAATTCCGACGCAAAACTACTCCATAATTATACTTTGGCGTTAGACGCGTCTAGCGCCAAAGTCCATTGAGTTTGCGTAATTTTTTTGCGTGGACACCTACTTTGCGTTAATGAGATGCAAGGTAGGCGTTCACGTCTAAAAAATTGACTCCGAGGCATGTGCGTCGTATTTATACTCCCGGGCAAAATTCACGCCTGTGAGTGGGCGGGTCAAAAAAATGACGTCTACCCTCGTTAGCGTCATTTTTTAACGCCTGCTCAGGGCAGGTGTTAAGGGACCTGTGGGCTCGGAAGGAGCCCAGAGGTGCCCTCCCATGCCCCCAGGGACACCCCCTGCCACCCTTGCCCACCCCAGGAGGACACCCAAGGATGGAGGGACCCATCCCAGGAAACTTAAGGTAAGTTCAGGTAGGTATTTTATTTATTTTTTTGGGTGGCATAGGGGGGCCTGATTTGTGCCCCCCTACATGCCACTATGCCCAATGACCATGCCCAGGGGACAGAAGTCCCCTGGGCATGGCCATTGGGCAAGGGGGCATGACTCCTGTCTTTGCTAGGTCAGGAGTCATTTCAATGGGGGTTGGGAGTGAAAAAAAATGACGCAAATCGGGTTGAGGCGAAAAATTTGCCTCAGCCTGACTTGCCCCATTTTTTGACGCCCAAACTCCATTTTCCCCTACGCCGGCGCTGCCTGGTGTACGTCGTTTTTTCCACGCACACCAGGCAGCGCCGGCGGCTAACGCCGGCTAACGTCATTGATTAAATACGGCGCCCGCATGGCGCTTCAGAATGGCGTTAGCCAGCGCAAATTTTTTTGACGCAAAACTGCGTTAGCGCAGTTTTGCATCAAAAAGTATAAATATGGGCCAAAGTCTTCCTAAGGGACTGGAAGTCTACCAGTTGGACTGTAACTGTAGCCCATTGCTCAATATTAGCACTTAAACTCTGGTGGCCTTGCTGCATTCTTAGATCCTTTCAACATGGGCAAATCAGTGAAAAAAAACACAGAACAAGGGGGCTTGAATTGTTCACTCTTTCTGAACATGCAAGATGGAATGCTTACCTCCAACACTCACCCTGGACAACAACATGAGAGACCACTAGACACCATACTGCAAGCTATTGCTACCTCCTGGGTAGCTTACAAACTAAAAACAGACATGGTAGCTATGACTTGGGCATCCTAAGGGATGACCACTGGAGGCCGTCAGATA
The DNA here is from genome assembly GCF_031143425.1 of Pleurodeles waltl. Classification (NCBI taxonomy): domain Eukaryota; kingdom Metazoa; phylum Chordata; class Amphibia; order Caudata; family Salamandridae; genus Pleurodeles; species Pleurodeles waltl. The sequence continues at coordinate 876,831,815 of NC_090438.1, read as the reverse complement.
GAGTGACCTCCATGGAACATGCCCTTGAAAACATATCTTTGGACATCTGACAAAAGCAGCATTGAATGGCTGTGAAGGAGAACTAAGTGAAAAAGCTGGAAACATAAGCAGAAGATGCTGAAAACTGGGCCAGGAGGAGCAACATATAGATAATAGGACTATGGGAAAGAATCAAAGGGACAGGAACAAACATGACAGACTTTCTGGAGCAATGGATCCACAACAAAGCAGCTCCAGAGGGACTTTCCCCATACTACAAGCTTTATTGTGCCCAGGAACAAACATGACATACTTTCTGGAGCTATGGATCCACAACAAAGCAGCTCCAGAGAGGCTTCCCCATACTACGAGCTTTAATGTGCTTATCGAGTGCCATCTCAACCCCCTTTGCCGGGAGCCCCTCTCCAACCAGTAGTTACTAAGCTATTACACTTCAATAACTGGGATCATATCTTGTGGGAAAATAATGGTAGAGGGTCGCTGTGTCATGATTTTTCCGGATTCACTAGAGAAGTTTGGAAACAGAGAGCCTCATACACAGAAGCTAAGAAAAAACTGAGAACCATGGGGATCTGATATGCCATGCTAACGCAGCTAAACTCTGAGTAATGTGCAACAATGAAGTGCTCTTCTTTACGTCACACCAGCAAATCTGGGACTGGATAGACTCGACCCACACAAGAAAAACTGAAGCACCAAATGGTACACAAACAAAAACCATGAGCCACCTGGGAAAGACCATGAGGGAAAGGATTGATTCAGTACCTTCACACAATCAAGCTCTACAAGAACGTCAGAAGGTAGTGAAGGTGGCAGTAGCTCACAACATAGCAAGTCTGAGCCCTCCCCAAAAAACAAAAAATGTCTCTGTCAGAATGTGCTTTAATCTCCTCCTTTGACTCTGCGGAACAACCCTGGTGGTAACTCCTGGAACATCACATGAAATTATCTGAGTGGGTTAAATTTCACTGAAGTAACAAGGGGACAAATGATTGATGTAAACAATCAGGATGGGGGAGGCCCAACCAAGCACACTTTTACCTGCCTCTTGGGCACCAGAACTTCAATTGCCAACAATGTTTGCTGTTATTTGAACCCTTGGCATGCAGCCTATCTACTGTAACTGGGGGGCTCAACAATGGCACAGTTGGGGGAACTGCCATAATACTGACAAATTGGATGGCATGATGTGACACCAAGAGGGCCCAAACTGGGAGCTCTCCCCCATACGTTTTAATAGTTGTGCATTTTGAAAAGTGCATGAATGTTTGCTGATTAGTAAGCTGGTTTGGAGGGGGTGTTCCATTTCCTTGTCCAGGGGAAAAGGAGTTGGGTTGTTCGAGTTGATGTTGTGTTTTTTGGGAAATGTGCTAGATTTGCATCTGCAAACCTGTGTCTGGCAAAACATAAACTAGTTGTCCCCTGAATTATTTGGGGGGCCCATCTATGCTGCCCTCGCCCCTGTATGCCCTGTGGAAATGAGACTCTATGGCGTCCTCCAAAGTATATAACTTTATTAGTTTGAATGTTAGGGGGCTTAACAATAAGTCGAAACATTATAAGGTATACTCCTACCTGAAGCGGAGAGGCTGCATATAACAATGATCTAGGAGACACACCTCATAGCCCCAGAACAAAATGTCATGCAAAAAAGATGGAGTGGTTGGATGCATGCCACAACATAGAGGTACTAATATGGATTCACCCAGGGGTTCCTTTTCAAGTCACAAGGGAATTAATAGATCCAGGTGGCCACTATGTACTGGAATCTGGTTGACTGGTGGGCCAAGACCTTACAATAGTGGGAATATACGTACCCAGCCAAGACCAGGTGCCCTTCTTCATTAGGAGATTATCTGGGGCAATGGCCCCATTTCTGACCCAATCTATACACCTGGGGGAGATTATGACTGCATCTCAAAGTCCCCCCTTGATAGATTTCACTCTCCATTAGGTAACTCCCCATTTACATGCATGGCTAATTTTTTTTTTTTAAGAATAGCAATGTAATTGTAATAGATTCTTGGAGATAAATGCACCCCAATATGAGAGATTATGCATCCTATTTAGGGCTACATGACCTCCATGTCAGACTCGACATTTTCCAGGCATCTCCTGGTGTTCATAGGACTATCAATGCTGCAGGATACTTGTGTCAAACGGTATCAGATCACAATCCCCTATTGATATCACTGACATGGCACGCGGAGTGCCCTTGCATCCCGGACTAGGGACTAAAATTAGAAACCCTGAAAGACACAACATTTTGCTACTCCATTGGGGAAGCCATCCAAACTTACTTCTTAGAAAATGCAGCTTTCACTGACGTCTATGCAACAGAATGGGGGGCTTTTATGTCAGTAACCAAAGTTAGATGAATAGCTGAATTGGTAGGAGTTAGATGCACCCTGGTGAAAAATACTGAAAAGAAATAAGAGGCTCTACGAGCCTTGGAATGTGAAAGACCAGACAACCAGAACTAGGACCACCACTATTAGAGGCAAAAGAAGTGGCGGTCTCCATGGAGAAACTCTTTTGATTTGATCACAGGGTCTACAAGACAAGGGTGCATGCTGAAAGGGAAAAAGCTGGGTCCCTACTAGCATGGCTGGTAAACCTTACCCCTAGTAACTCACTGACATTGGAAACAGAGGCTGTAAATGGAGAGTGGCTATATTGGCAAGAAGATATAAAGACTAGATTTACTGAATACTATCCTGCACTACATGCAACTCCTAGAGGGAATGACCCTCCCACAATTACAAGAAGAAGATGAGTTGAACCTAGGAGAACCCATTGCAATTCCTCAAGTCCGGGCAGCCATGAGAGCAATAACTAGGGGAAAAGTACCAGGAGCATACGGACTCCTGTTGGAGTTTTATGCCACATATAGGGACAAACTGGCCCCCAAATTGATTGACCTCCACACAGAGGTACTGGAGATGAGCAATCTACCCCCACAACCAATGATGCCATATTAATACCCTTATTAAAATGGGGATGTTCCGCTGAGGAGGTGTATTCATACCGTCCATTATCCATGTTGAATATGGACTACAAAATTCTGAGTACAGTTTTGGCTACACACCTACTTTCACACATGCCTAAGTTGATCCACAAAGCTCAAACTGGCTTTATACCTCGTCAAAATGCAGTAATTAACATTTGATGTCTCATCTCCCTTCTAAACCCAGTGCTGCCGGGGACACAGGAGGCAATGATCATAGCCATCAATATAGAAAAGGTGTTTGACAGCAGGGATTACCTTTACCAGGCAATGGAGAAAATGGGATTGGGGCAGGGATTCATCAAATGGACCAAATTACTATACACTCCGCCAAAGGCCCGGTTCAGTACAAGCAAAACAATGTCTGGGTCCTATATGGTAAGAAGAGAAATGAGACAGGTTTGCCTCCTTTCTCCACTCCTCTTTGCAGTAGCATTGGAACCACCTGCACATGCAGCTAGAGTGTGGGATAATACAGGGGACTGGAGGCACATGGACGACTATATAAAATTGCATTATATGTGGATGATATGACCCCCTTCTTCTGTAATGCAGATTCAGAGCTGCAAGGGGCTAGCTCCCTACTAGAACCCTTTGGTGCTTTATCGGGCCTTTGCATTAACTTTTCCCATGCGTTGACATACTTCCCACCACACAATATACAGGGTGTAATATGGGAAGAGTCCACTTTCAAGTACCTTGGAGTACAAATTTGCCACAAACCCTGCAACCTGCTGAAGGGTAATGTGGGCACAGTAATCATAAAACTTTGAATGAATGTAGCTTTCTAGAGAACGCTTCCACATTCTGTAGCAGGCAGCATTGTGGTCACTAAAATTGTGACCTTGTTTCAGCAGCTCTACTTCTTTATTACCCTATTAATGTATCTTCCTCGATCTCTCTTCCGTGAATTAAACTCCATACTGATAGTAGACATTTGGGAAAAGGGAAAGAGCAGAGTAGTTCTGGGCAAACTACAGCACCCAACTGGGGAGAGAGACCTTGCAGCACTAGATATGGAATTTTATTATCAAGCCAGTCAGCTCCAATGGTTAGCACAATGGCTTTATGTAACAATCCAACCGGACAGGGAGATACAGCAAAATACTCCACCCTATCACACATTATTTTGCATCCTAGTGGCACTTAGATGAACATATCCCGAACACTCAGCAAAATTACAGGTAATAAAGTGCAGTTGGTTATGCAGTTTGCAACACACCGGGACCACATCACCCTATGCCCCAGAACTCCCATTGAGCTGTTTAGCAACCCTGCCAGGATGCCGAGCCCTCAGAGGGATATCTGGGTGGATGGAATACAACATTACAAAAATGGTGGACTTATATAGGGATGGGGAGCTCATACCTTTTGGGAACCTAACTGAAGAATACGGGATTCCACAAGGACAGGTCCTAATGCATAGAGCACTTGTTGCTAGGATTAGATGATATTGTGAACAGGGAACAGCAGAACCCCAGCTCCACTTAGGCTGTCAGCGAATATGCACCATCAGTGGCAAGGTAAAAGCAAACGCGCTCCTATATGGGGCACTACGAGCATATACACTGCTCGCACTAGACACCTTCCATCTAAAATGGGAAGGTGCCCCTGGCTCCCCAATTATCAATACTATATGGGCTAATATCATTTCACACACATACACAGTGTCTAGAAATGCCTGTGTTAAATTGATAAATTATTACATACTAAATCAGGCTTACCTTCCCCCAAGTAAAATAACCCAAATGTTTGGAACGGAGTGTTGGGGCACAGCCACTCACCTGAAAACCGGACTGTCTGCAGGGGCGATAACTGTTCTCCCAACCTCCTGGGGCACCTCTCGGTACTGCTGATTGCACCAGGAGCCCCGGCAGATGCCCCAAAAGGGAAGGGGATTCAGAAAAATAAATGCTGTTCTCCTTTTCACCAGGTCCAGCCGTGTGCGGTTCTTCGGGTTACGGAGGACTGTCAGTGGAGCCCCTGGAAGTTGCCTTTCTGTGATGGATTATGGTTTTGGTAAAGCTATGTATTATTAAGAGACTGTTTCACAACATTCAATAAAGAATGGACTGGTCTCATTAAACAGCATTCAAAAAGGCATGCCCTACCTCATTAAATTTGTCTAATTTCGTTATCACAGCACATTCACCCGGTAATGTCAGCAACTTGGCTCTCTCTTGACCCTCTCTCTCTTCTAACACTGAATTACGTAATCACTATTAGTACAAAAATAAAAAAGTTGAGGATAGTGCAGTTCTGTCACAGTTCTCAGTTACAAAACGAAAGTTGTCAAGGCCCCCACGCTAAATCTGTTATTCAACCTTCATCAAGGCTCCACTCATAAATCATGTCTGTGTCCTTAGAAGAGACCTTTCACAGTCTCAAGAAGGCTAGAGTGCAATCAGTCTCAGTTTTCAGCTTCCACCAAAAAACAAAGCAACCATAATACACAATCAGATTCCTGACAACAGGCTCCACTTAGCTGACAGAAGTATGTTCTTTCCAGAATATCTCTGCTGAGGCTCTTTGCTGCCAACTGAGTTAAGAGAGCAGCAGGTGGGGCCTGGAGGGAATTCCAAAGTGGAGAGGGCGTTCCTTGCCAGACAGGAAGAAAGCCATGCAGAGTCATGTGCACAGCAAGAGTATTTATAGCCAGCATGACACATGTCTTTGAAAAGACGAGGCAGCTGCTCCCTGGAGACCTTGGGGTCATGGTAGTTGCCTTACAATTAATAAACAAGTGAACCTGACACATTTAGAAGCACGAGGAATTGACACAGTCATGTGTTCAACAAGAATTGGTGAAAACAACCATATAGTGAAACACGCATTGGTTATATCAAGTACATATCAAACAATGGCAATATCTATCCTGAAAAGCAAATAGTACAATGATGTTTCAAGCAACCCAGTGGTGCTACACACATGAGGGTGTTGACAAATTAGGCAGAGTTGTTGAGTACTGACTCGGAGGAAGCCCTTGCCCTTGTTACAATGAAGAGGGAGCTGACCTTCTTCACATGCTGGGGTCCTGTCCTCATTTGATAGAGTTCTGTATAGGAGTATTTCACTGCATACTTGAAGTGGCAGATAGAAGGATCCCAGCTACTCCCTTGGCTGACTCACTGGAAGGATTCCTGCACCCTGGATCACTGGAAATCACCACAAAATGCATAGATCCTTTTCTATTAGCTAAATGGGAAATCATGCCTTGCTGTTTTGAGCAGAGATGGAGCGGCGGGTACTATTTCAAGAAGCAGCAAAAAGCCAATGTACTCCAGATAAAGCCAGGGCCTAGGACCATCCAGTTGAGTGTCTAAAAGAACCAGTTTCAGATACCCCTGACAACTCCATGAAGCTTTCACAGAGTATTGACAATGGAGAAACTTGGGAAGCTTGATTGACACTACTCAATCGCAGAGCTCTAAACATGGTGGAGCACCATTGGGGATGCAGTATTGCAAAATAAAAAAATACATGGGGAGCAGATGCAAGGAAGGCGAGGGAAGATTTTTGTATTGTTGGATAGTTTTCCTTTTGTTCCTAATTTTGTTCAGTTCCATACTAAGTATGGGGATAAAGGCCCATATTTATACTTTTTGACGCTAAACTGCGGTAACGCAGTTTAGCGTCCATAAATTTTGCGCCGGCTAACGTCATTCTGAAGCGCCATGCGGGCGCCGTATTTATTGAATGGCGTTAGCCGGCGCAAGCAGACCGGCGCTGCCTGGTGTGCGTGGAAAAAAACCACGTACACCAGGCAGCGCCGGCGTTGGGAAAAGTGGCGCCAGGGCGTCTTAAAAATGGTGCAAGTCAGGTTGACGCAAAAAATCGCCTCCACCCGATTTGCGCCATTTTTAACGACGCCCAGACGCCATTTACATGACTCCTGTCTTAGTAAAGACAGGAGTCATGCCCCCTTGCCCAATGGCCATGCCCAGGGGACTTATGTCCCCTGGGCATGGTCATTGGGCATAGTGGCATGTAGGGGGGCACAAATAAGGCCCCCCTATGCCACCCAAAAAAAAAAAAATTATACTTACCTGAACTTACCTGATTGTCCCTGGGATGGGTCCCTCCATCCTTGGGTGTCCTCCTGGGGTGGGCAAGGGTGGCAGTGGGGGTCCCTGGGGGCAGGGGAGGGCACCTGTGGGCTCATTTTGAGCCCACAGGCCCCTTAACGCCTACCCTGACCCAGGCGTTAAAAAGTGGCGCAAATGCGGGGTTTTTTGACCCGACCACTCCCGGGCGTGATTTTTGCCCGGGAGTATAAATACGACGCATTTGCGTCGACGTCATTTTTTTAGACGGGAACGCCTTCCTTGCATCTCATTAACGCAAGGAAGGCGTTCACGCAAAAAAATGACGCTATTTGCCCATACTTTGGCGCTAGACGCGTCTAATGCCAAAGTATAAATATGGCGTTAGTTTTGCGCCGAATTTGCGTCGAAAAAAACAACGCTAATTCGGCGCAAACGGAGTATAAATATGCCCCCAAGTGTCTAAATATATAGGGCCTCATTATGACCCTGGCGGCCGGCGGTAAGCTGGCGGTAACGCTGCCAACAGGCTAGCAGTGTTCCGCCACCTATTATGACCGTGGCGCAATAGCCACGGCCATACCGCCTGCCCCTCCACTATACTGCCAGGCTTCCGCCTGGCGATCATAATCCTCAGGGCAGTGGTGATGGGGATTATGAGTCCCTGACCGCCAGCCTGGCCACGACTGTAAACACCGCCATGGAAAGGCTGTCGGTAAGTGGGACTTGGGGTGCTCCTGGGGGCCCCTGCACTGCCCATGCACTTGGCATGGGCCATGCAGGGGCCCCCAGGCATAGCCCCGTTGCGCATTTCACTGCCCGAATTTCGGGCAGTGAAATGCAGAATGGGTGCTACTGCACCCTCTGCACGTCAACATTGCAGCTGGCTCTATTACAAGCCGGCAGCAATGTTAATGTGACTTTTCTGCTGGGCAAGCGGACGGAAACACTGCTACCCCCTGTTAGTCCAATGGAAAAGTCATAATAGGGAGCCAGAAATACTGCCAGCACTGGCGGTATTCTGGCTCCCGCAGCCTCGACGGTCTTCTGAAAAGAAATTATTAAAGAAATTACATAATAAATTGGAAGGAGATCAAGTAAGTAATACCAATTCCTTTAATTGAACAACAATATGGAAATCTCCTTTTACTTGCAACCTTAACACAAACCAAATACATTCTTACACATTGGTCTTTTTGGACCCTGTTGGAAATGGGGTATCTGGCCGCCAGTCAGTTTACACTCTGTCAAAGCAGAGACCCTCACTCTTGTAAGGGTAAGGAAGATGCACACCTAGAGTAATCCCTGCTCAACCTCTTGGTAGCTTGGCAATAATTAGTCAGGCTTATCTCAGAAGTAATGTGTAAAGTATGTGTACCAACACACACAGTAACACAGTGAAAACACTACAAAATGAACACAACACCAGTTTAGAAAATTAGCCATTATTTATCTAAGTCAAACAAGACCAAAGCAACAAACATTCAACATACACAAGCAAAGTTATGAATTTTGAAAGATTTAACTTCAATATAGCACTTAGAAACACAAATGCTTCAATTTGGTGACATCACAGCATCGTTACTGAGTCAGTCGCAAGAATCCGGCGTCAATGGCACCGGTCACAGAGTCACATGGACCCCCATGTACAGTACCATGTGAAAATGGAGAAACAAGCCAATGCTCGAAGTTGGGGATTGAGGAGTTGCTGGATTTGGTAGAGCGTTGGTTCTGATGCTGAGGAAAAGAGGAGTGGAGGTGCTGGTGCACGGCGTCAGGTCCTTGCTGTGGAAATAAGGCAGCATCTGGGCAAAGCTTCAGTTCCTTACACTTCCAGCGGAGACCGGTGTGATGGACGTTGGTGCCACAGCACTTTGGGATTCACAGAGTCGTGGACGTCAGCAAGGCAATGGCGGGGTCAGACCTGCGGGGTCGGTCTGGGTCATCACACTGTAGCGGGGACCATGGTTTCAGTTGCAGGCAGAGTCGAGGGATCCAGCAGGGACATCAGTCCGTGCGTCGTCTGAAGTCAGTGCACTTGGTTTTTCTTTGTTTTTCACAAGCTTTCACTAGCAAGGGCAGAGAAACTTAAATAGGGATTATCCAGTAAGCTGGTGTCCATATCAAGTGAACCCAGAGGCTGGTAGGTGAAGTCTATGATGGCCCTGAGACTTGTTAACAGGAGTCAAACTCAATCCAAGCCCTTGGAGAAACTTCACAAGCAGGATACACTGCAAAGTCCAGTCTTTGCCCACACTAAAGAAGAAGCAGCAACTGCAGGTCAACCCAGCAAAGCACACACAGCAAAGGGAAAGTACTCCTGCTCCAGCTCTTCAGCTCTTCTCCTTGGCAGAGGAGTTTTGGGTACACTACTGATAATCATTTTTGTCTTTGAAGTAGGCAAACTTCAAAGGAAAGTCTCTATTGTTCATAAGATCCTGCCTTGCCCAGGTCTGGCCCCAGATACACACCAGGGGGTTGGAGACTGTATTGTCTGAGGACAGGCACAGCCCTTTCAGCTGTAATTGTCAGCTCCTCCCTCCCCACTCTAGCCCAGGAAACTCATCAGGATATTCAGGCTACACCACAGCTCCATTTGTATCACTGGCTTGAGGGAATTCACAACAGCTCAACTGTCGGTCTGATGCAGATGAGGAATTCCACAAGTGAGCAGAGGTTCTGAGACCCCAAACTCCATTTCTCTATCTTCTCCCAATGGGAAATTGCATTTAAAAGATAGTAAAAGGCAGTCCCCATTTTAACCTATGATAAAGACAGGCCTTGCAACAGTGAAAACCGAATTTGGCAGTATCTCACTGTTGAGACGTAAAAAAACATCAGTATATATCCTACCTTTAACATACACTGCACGCCACTGCCCTACTCGAGGGGTCCCTTACATGTAGTAAAAGGGAGGGTTTGGGCCTGGCAAGTGGGTTCACTTGCCAGGTCAAATCAACAGTGCAAGACTGGTTTCAGACATGTTTACGGGGCAACTGATGTGGGTCGCACAATCAGTGCTTTAGGCCCACTACTAGCATTTGATTTACAGGCCCTGGGCACCTCTAGTGCACTTTACTAGGAACTTAATAGTAAATCAAATGTGCCAATCATGGATAAGCCAATCATCAATACAATTTAGACAGAGAGAATATGCACTTTAGCACTGGTTAGAAGTGGTAAAGTGCCCAGAATCCTAAAGCGAGCAAAAACTGGTCAGAAAAAATAGGAGGAAAGTTGGCAAAAGGTTTGGGGATGACCTTCAAAAAGGGCCAGGTCCAACAGACCCCATTCGCTTACTCAATATGAACGCCAGTCAGAGTCCTGTCTCTTAGGACTAGAATGATAATATTGGTGATCTACTGCATATGCATTTCTATTGCCACACTCCAAAATATTACGAAAATACATTTTTGACTTCATTAAATCAACACTCCAAATTTAACCAAGATGAGAAATTACATACCTCATAACATGACCCCTTGAAAACCACTTTCTTTACGAAATGGATAGACATCTTTTAGACCTGCTGCTCACTCTAGCATGTAGGGTAATCCTTATAAACGGGGAAAGAACCTTCCAGTGTTAGGTTTGCTACCTGAAAATAATGGATTTCATGTATTCGAGCTTCAGATAATGTTGCCTTGCAATTCTCTCCTTGGAAGGATCATGATAAATCAATCTTGTATACTCTAGACAATTTTATGGCAAGTACAAAACCACCTTTAAGATCCAGTAAGCCAGTTCATGATTTATTGGATTGAGACTTCTGATGAATATTGTTCCTTACAATTACTCTTCATTGTTCTATTTGGGATTTAACTTGTTTACTATCTGATTTGCTGACGATGAAATTCTGCTATATGATTCAATCATTATTATTCTTGCATTCACTTTGCTGTGGATGATATATTCTTTTTTCTACATTTATGAATGTGTAATGTGAAGACTTCAGGACCAAATCAATCTTTATAACGCTCACTGCACTGTGCTCATTTGACATCCTACTGTCATTTCCTACTGTGACGTTATAAAATGCAGTACAATTGTTTTGAACAAAAAAGAGAGCCTTTAAATTACAATCATCTAGGCACCCAACTTGATCCATCAGCCTGCTCCCAATTGAAAGTTATCACTTATTAAATCTAATAAGAAAACCCAATGTTAACCAATAGGAGAGTTAGGCCTTGCAGTAGTGAAAATGAATGTAAGAGTTTTTCACTAATAGGACATGCAAACCTAGCACTGCACTCTGCCCTTTGGGCTGTTTATGGTCTACATCAGGGGTGAGGTATGTATTTTAAAAGGAAAGTTTGGGCCTGCAAAAGGTAGCTTCCGTCTGCACACACAGACTGTAATGGCAGGCCTGGGGCATATATTACAGGGCTTAGGTTTCGTGACACAATCAGTGCTGCAGGCCCATGAGTAGAGTTTAATTTACAGGCATTGGGTATATGGGGTATATATTGTACCACTTTCTAGGACTTTTAAGTAAATAGTAACTTAAATGTGCAAATTGTGTATAAGCTAATTCTGCTCTGTCTAAAAAAGAGAGAACAAACACTTTTGCAATGGTTTTCAGTGCTAATGTGCATAGAATCCCAAGGCCAACCAAGACAAATTCAGAAAAAATAGGCGAGATGAAGGCAAAAAGCTTGGGGTTGACCCTGCATAGAGGGCCAGGACCAACATACCATAATCTTCAATAATTGTGAGGTGGATAGTATCTTTGACATTGCCTCAGCTGACCAGAGGATGAGGAATGGCACTTTATTAATTGCCTTAGAGCCTACTTAATGAGATGAATCTGAATCAGCTATCCTTAATACTAATTATCGCCCTCATAGGATCCTTGCATCTCCCTTCATACTTTAAAATTAGTGTCTTTAACAGTGAGTCTAACTATTAATTGCTGGTGCAATCAATCTTTGGAATTAGGATGTGTGCCCTGCAGATGGAAGAAAGCACAGGTTGAGCTTCTGTTGAAAAACCTGAACCCTGCTCCCAGTTTTAGAGAAAATGCTGCAGAAATGCTTTTGATACTGTCTCCACACTATCCTGTTGGAGTGTCCTTAGACAGTAGAAGTAGATGGGATAGCCACACAATGGCTTTAAAACTCCCTACCTTAATGGATGCAAGCTGCTGACTTCCCCCCTATAAATCAAGTTACAAAGAGCTGAGACATGAGGACCCTCAAGGCTCGGACCTCAGTCTCACCTTATTCAACTTTTTTATGGTACCTTTGGCCAAGGTGGAGGAACTTTGAGGTTTCAATCTGTATAATATGAAGATGACACCTGTTAGACCTGGCAGCCTTATGGTAGTCTTCTGGTAACGTTTCACCTACCTTTCTCCATTTTGCTGACTTGTTCTTATTGGTTTTAGGACTCTGTGCACTTTACCACTGCTGACCAGTGCTAAAGTCCTTGTGCTCCCTCCTCTGAACATGATAATATTGGCCTATACTCAACTGGCATATTTAATTTTCTTGTAAGTCCTTGTAGTGTGGTATATCATACACCCAGGGCCTGCAAATGAACAGGGGCCTGCAGTAATGATTGTGCCACGAACACAAGTAGCCTCTCAAACCTGCCTCAGCCCTACCATTGCAAGGCCTGTTTGTGCAGTTATCCTGCTTTTGGACTTGGTATTTAAAACCCCTTGCCAAGTCTTAAACTCCCCTTTTATTACATATGTCACCCCTAAGAAAGACCCTATGTAGCAAATAGGGCAGAGTGATGTATAAGTAAAAGGCAGAACATATACTTTTGAATTGCACATGTCTGGTAGTGATACACTTCTAAAGTCATTTGGCACTATTGTGAGACCAGCTCCTCTCACAGGCAAGCATGGGGAAATCCTAAACACACTTCTAAGCTGTAATTTCTGATCATGAGTAGAAACATAATTCTTCACATCCTTTGAATGGTAAGGCTAAATCCTCTTTACTGGTAAGGTTGGATTTAACATTACTATTTTGGAAATGCTACTTTTAGAAAGTGGGCATTTTTCTGCTCTTACAGTTTTGTGTGCCTGCGGCCTGTCTCTAGTACATATACAGAAGAGAAAGGGGGTTGATATTGGAGAAATGGCGCTCAAAGACCCAGTATACAATGTGTATGGAAACTGAAAAGTTAATGAAGCAGTGCACTCATAAGGGGACACCCCAAACCCCTAAACTGAATTACCAGGTAAAATAGACAAACAATAACAGTAACATATGAGGCACTCACTATAGTAAAGCAAAAAATTAAATAATTGGTATCAAATCTAAGTAAAACAAATTCTTTGGAACCTGTAAAGGAGAATCAAATGTACATTAATATAGACAAATGTCATGATCTTCACATGGAATCCATTCAAGAGAAGAGAAACATATTGAGTCTTTAGTATGATCCATCAATCTTTATGATTGATTCCATTCAATTGCACAGTTCGTTCTCCAATGTGTGTACATCTATGTTGCTCCACTACATCACAATATCCCTGTGCCACAGCCCAATAGCATATTCTCATCTCCTTCTGTTACAGAAAAACAGCCAACAGGCCTGGAAGGTCAGAATATTGAAAGTATTTCTTAATTATAGTCCCAAGTATGTTGGTCAACAGCACAATCCATATGCTATAAAGTGGCTGTTTGTCGCAACTCAATAGCAGATTCACATTTCATGACGTGTAAGTCTGTATATCCATGACAGAAAAACTAGTGAAAAAAGTCCATGCCGAGTATATATCGGTCGAGAGTACACTAACCAAGCGTATGGATATGCTGTGTGTGTCCTGTAGCCAGCCTGCGCTCCATCGTAGTTGGCCTGAATGTTGACTTTGCCCCGGTTCAGCTCGACCTAAATTAACCCCTAGGGGCGCTGTTTGTTTCTAAGCACTATTTTGCATCTATTATTTAAAAATTCATATCTCAGCTTCTATACATTGGATTTTTGTTGTTCTGGTCTTATTGCATTTAGCACCAGGATACCCTCCTGGGTGATAGTGTATTCTACAGATTAACATAACATAACATAACATAACATAACATAACATAACATAACATAACATAACATAAAATAACATAACATAACGTGACATAACATTACATAACATATAACATAACATACACATATTGGTGGCTTAGGTGTGGAATGAGTTGCCGTCTGAATTAAGATTGATCAACTCAGAAGCTTTGTTCAAAATGAGGCAGAAGGCCTTCCTCTTTAGTTAAATGGATGCTTAGGACTGGTCGCCTGCTGGCTAGCAATGTAACACTTCCTTGGAAGCCTAGCACTTTTTTGAGGGTTTTGACCAAAAGTAACTTTGGAAATGGCATCATGAGAAGGCCACACTGAACCTTAAAATCCTGAAGATGTGGAGAAGGGAAGCTGATGCCTTCCCAAATCAATCATTTGGGAGTTCTTCTAAATTCCACCAGACCAGAAGGTCTATGCAAACTAAGCCATGGCCAAAATCTATGGGAAGAGTGAAGCATAGAATTGGGGAAACCTACTCCTTTGGTACTTCTGGGATGCATAAACAACTCCACACATGGTATTCCAATCAGTACACTGTGGCTAAAAGAAGAAGGAACAAAGGTCACCTACATCTTGCACTGTCCTTCAGCATGGGGTGGCTGTTGAAGATACACTCCGCCTGGGTGTGCTTGCAGCCCAACAGGTGTACTCATGATTTGGCAGTTGCACTCTATTGCCTTGACTACATCAAAGTAATATCTGTCAGTGAGTATTACTGATTGGAAGAACCAGGTGCTAGCTCATTAGGTCACTCATCTATTTGGAGTGGTTCACCCCATCATTGTAATTAGTTTTGATTCAAACAGTTTAAAAGTAGTTGCATTAATGAATGCATCCTATATATTCAGACAGAGGCTGTATGTACAACTAGTGAGTCATAGATCTATTGAGGTACTCTATGTATACAGGATTTTGCTTGTTATGACCTTTTCACCTGATACATTTTGCCAGGTCTGACCTGCAAGAGTCTCAGAGGGGAAAACTGTGGGAGTGTGATGATTATCACACAACTTGTAGCTCCAATACCTGTTCAAACATCTGTTCTCACAGAGTTTGAAATCTAGTTTTGAAGTTATAATCAGGGACTAAATCTCATATGTACCCCAGTGACTGTTTGGAAAGTGAAGGTAATCCACTCAACTGGAGAATACAGAAATTCCCAACTTTTGGCACTATTGAATTCTAAAATCTGAGCTAGATATCTTCTGTTTATAATGTCTCCTTACTATTCTCTATATAGATAATCTGTGAAAAGATTATAACGAGACTCCCTAATTGTGCCATTCATGCTTTTCTGGACTTGACCCTCTCAGTTCCTTACTTTATGGCAATCTGTTAAATCCACTGTGTGCTTTGTTAAAAGGGTTTGTTTGTTTTGACATAAATTATCTGTACAAGGCCCACAAAATCAACAAGGCTCTCACCCTTTTGCACATGCAGTGCCTTATTTCATTGCCAGTTCCTGTTCACTTGTGTTCACATGTTCTGTGATCTACAAGGTTCTTTGCTGGGTGTGGTAAGTTTGGGGCAAACAAGGAGATATCCCATGTTCCCCATTCTTAAATATTCCCTCATTTCTACGAGTTTGCATGGGCAACCATGATTGAGAAAGGACTACTGGGCCTCCACTATTTTATTCCCTTCATACAAATCTAGCCAACCTATGATATCCTGAATGTGCTAGAGTTAAAAAAACTTAGTACTTATGTTAACTGTTCCCTTTGGTGTACCTTGAACATCTTAAAGAGCTTATCTTACTTGAGTGTCTCCTTGCATACCTTGAGAGAAATAAGTGTCTCTAAGATCAAACATATCTCTTCCTGTTACCACACAAATAAGTAAGTTGTAAATCTGCTATGTCAGATTGCAAACAGAGTTGAAGGACTCCCATACTTTCAATATATAAAATTTACACCTTCTTGTAATAAACCACATTTACAAGTAGAAACAATGTCTTCTATACGTAAAATAATGTTTTAAAAATAAATAATTTTCAACCCCATGTAACATCCGAAACCTTCCTTGATTAGTATGGCGATTGAGACCTACTTTTAGACTCACTGGTATCTCTTTTCATCCCATGTACCCACCATGATAAACTCTTTTATACTTTCTGAGAGACCATTGTCTAAGAAAAATAATTTTAAAATCTCATTGACTTCAAGAGTCCTTCCCATTCAACTCCCTCAATTTAGGCCCAACTGATTAGAAATTAAACTGAAAATGATCAATTATTCCCTTCATTTCCATCTTATATTCTGACGTATTTTCTTTAGTTTGGATTGTATGATTTTAAATATATTTCACCAACAATCTTTATCTGTATGGCCTAGTCTTAGAAAATTAAGAGAGTCTCTTCTTTCTTTCATTCTTCTTTCTTAGCTCAGCTGATTAAGAAACATAAAATCTGAAAGTATTCCATTAATATCTCAAATTCACCAAGAAGTTGAGATAAAATAAAGAATACCCTAAAGCGGGTGGAGGGTCTTTTAGAACATTAGTGAATGGAGTAAATATAAAGTAGGGGAGTAATGATGGCCAGCCGGACACAGTGTGAATATGTCTCCCTGGATCCTATGGAATGTACCAAGTGATTTATCCTTAATATAAATAACACCTCTCAACTCTAATGCACTCTGTGATCTTGCCTCACTGCCCCTATCTCACTTGCACTTATGTTGCACTGAAATATAGCGTGCTCATTATTGTACTGTGGGGGAAAAACATAGTGAAGTTTATATTTGCAATAGTGTCTGTTTGTATGTTGTAGCGATGTTTGTGAAGTACTAAGAGTAATTGATTTTACTATGGAAAGTTGTTATTAGTAGTTTACATATGAAGTACTGTGTAAGCTTGTTAAGTCCAGAAAAATGTGTAATCATCATTTGGAACTACCTATGTAGCATCACATTTAAGAAAAAGCACTATTGTTTAATTACTGTTTAAGCATTTATACTCGGAGATAGTCTAAATTCATTCTGTAATAATGTGTCTTAAATATACATTTGTCTGTATTAGTAGTCCTGAGAAAACAATATTGTTAGAAATGGGGTCTTTTTTGGCAGTCAAGTTGCCCCCTGTCCAAACAAGTACCCTCACTCTATTCAAGGTAAGTCACACACAACCAAAATTATCCTGTGCCCACCCTCTGGTAGATTGGCACTGAGCAGTCAGGCTTAACTTAGAAGGCAAAAATGTAAAGGATTTGCACAATAAATCATGCAATAACACAGTGGAACACCACAAAAATACACCACATAGTGTTTAGAAAAATATATAATATTTATCTGATAGGATGCAGGTCAAAATAATTAAGATGCAATAAGTATATGTTGAAATATCATTGTAAACATTATATAAAGTGTATTTAGGGGCATATTTATACTCCGTTTGCACCGGAATTGCGTTGTTTTTTTTGACGCAATTCCGACGCAAAACTAACTCCATATTTATACTTTGGCGTTAGACGCGCCTAGCGCCAAAGTCCATGGAGTTAGCGTCATTTTTTAGCGTGGACACCTACTTTGCGTTAATTATATGCAAGGTAGGCGTTCCCGTCTAAAAAATCGACTCCGAGGCATGTGCGTCGGATTTATACTCCCGGGCAAAATTCACGCCCGGGAGTGGGCGGGTCAAAAAAAATGACGTACGGCCGCTTTTGCGCCGTTTTTTAGCGCCTGCAAAAGGCAGGCGTTAAGGGACCTGTGGGCTCTGAAGGAGCCCAGAGGTGCCCTCCCATGCCCCCAGGGACACCCCCTGTCACCCTTGCCTACCCCAGGAGGACACCCAAGGCTGGAGGGACCCATCCCAGGGACATTAAGGTAAGTTCAGGTAAGTTTAAAAAAAAAAAAAAATTGTGGCATAGGAGGGCCTGATTTGTGCCCCCCTACATGCCACTATGCCCAATGACCATGCCCAGGGGACAGAAGTCCCCTGGGCATGGCCATTGGGCAAGGGGGCATGACTCCTGTCTTTGCTAAGACAGGAGTCATTTCTATGGGGGTTGGGAGTGAAAAATAAATGGCGCAAATCGGGTTGAGGCGAAAAAATTGCCTCAACCTGACTTGCCCCATTTCTTGACGCCCAAGCCCCATATCCCCCTACGTCGGCGCAGCCTGGTGTACGTCGTTTTTTTTATCGCACACCAGGCAGCGCCGGCGGCTAACGCCGGCTAACGTCATTCAATAAATACGGCGCCCGCATGGCGCTTCAGAATGGCGTTAGCCGGCCCTAATTTTTTTGACGCAAAACTGCGTTAGCGCAGTTTTGCGTCAAAAAGTATAAATATGGGCCTTAGCCTCTTAAAAAGCAACAAGTGTCTATTGCAAGCACAATGTACATGGTTTGCGTTCAAATTCTGTACAAGGGCCTACAGTGGAGGAGATGCATGGAAAACTGGGAGGTGTACGTCGATTTCACAAGCTGCTCACAGACGATGAGCTGTTTATTTTCCATGCAGGGAAGACTTTGCGTCGATTTCCAGTGCGCGGACTTGGATCCTCTTCGGGATGCGGGGTTTTCAGACAATGTGTTGAAATTTGGTGCTTGCAGGACAAAGTCACAGGGGCTGCGTCGATCCGGTGGGTGATGTGTGGAAATTTCTACCGCACGCCAGGCGCTGTGTCGATTCCTCCCAGGAAGTTGGGCTGCGTCGTTCTGACTTGGCTTTGCATTGATCCAGTGGGCCATGGGTCGAATTTCCAGTCACAACACTGGCTCTGCGTTGATCTTCTCCTTGCGAAGTCGGGCTGCGTCTTTCCGGTTCAGCGTGCAGTGATTTTCTCACTGCGATACAGGCTGTGCATCATTTCTTGCATGCTGTGCATCGATTTTCACTGCACAAGGAGTTCTTTTGCAGGAATGAAGTCTTTTTGGTCCTGAGACTTCAGGGAACAGGAGGCAAGCTCTATCCCAGCCCTTGGAGAGCACTTCTTAGCACAGTCAGAGAGCAGCCAGGAGCAGGGCAACAGCAAGGCAGCAGTCCTTCTCAGAAAGCAGTCCAGGTGAGTCCTTTGGGCAGCCAGGAAGTTCTTTTTGGCAGGTTGCAGGTTCTGGTTCAGGGTTTCTTCTCTAGGAAGTGTCTGAGTTGGTAGGGTCAGAAACCCTGCTTGAATACCCAAATGTGCCTTTGAAGTGGGGTAGACTTCAAAGAGTGGCTTAGAAGTGCTCAAGGTCCCCTTTCAGTTCCATCCTGTCTGCCAGGGTCCTAGTGGGGGGTGTGGCAATCCTTTGTTTAAATGCAGATGTATACAAGTGTGACTGAGCATCCTGTGTTTGGGGCTTGTTTGAGTGAATGCACAAGGGAGCTGTCAACTAAACCTAGACAGACGTGGATTGTAAGATACAGAAGGATATAAGTGCAGAGAAATGCTCAGTTTCTAAAAGTGGCATTTCTAAAATAGTAATATTAAATCCAGCTTCACCAGTCAGCAGGATTTTGTATTACCATTCTGGCCATACTAAATATGACCTTGTTACTCCTTTCAGATCAGAAGCTACCGCTCAAACAGTAAATGAGGGTAGCCCTAATGTTAGGCTATGAAAGGAGCAGGCCTCACAGCAGTGTAAAACGAATTTAGGAGTTTTACTCTACCAGGATATGTAAACTAGACAGGTATATGTCCTGCCTTTTGTCTACACAGCACCCTGCCCTATGGGTTAGCTAAAGCCTATCTCAGGGGTGACTTATACATAGAAAAAGGGGAGTTTTAGAGTTGGCAAGTACTTTTAAATGCCAAGTCAAATTGGCAGTGAAACTGAACACACAGGCCTTGCAATGGCAGGCCTGAGACATGGTTAAGGGGCTACTTAAGTGGGTGACACAATCAGTGCTGCAGGCTCACTAGTAGCATTTAACCTACAGGCCCTGGGCACAGATAGTGCATGTTACTAGGGACTTATAAGTAAATTAAATAAGCCAATTGGGTATGATCCAATGTCACCATATATTAAGGGAAAGAGCATATGCATTTTAGCACTGGTTAGCAGTAATAAAGTGTGTAGAATCCTAACATCAGCAATGTTGTTTTGCTCTAATAATAACCTTAGTATATAATACATTTCTTCCTTTGGTTACTAGCACTAAAATCTAATGAGAGTTCAGAGGTTCCAAGACACTTTTTCTTTTTGCTTTAGCTTACAAGAAATGTTGCTACCTTAAGATGAACTCAAATATTGGTTTACATTGTGTCAGAAATTGATTGAATTTTGGTACACAGAGCCCTTGACTGATGACATAATATAAGACACATAAATATTGCTTTAAAAAAGTATTTTAAAAACATATTATTGAGAAAATATTGTAATCCCTTACTTAAACAAGAAAAACAGAAATACTATTGCTGTTAATAATATCTAAAATACCCTTTTATAAGCAACAAAAATAAAGAAACACAAAATACTGTAATCACATTCAACATATAGAATACTACACAAATATCAAATATCAATATCAATATCAAGTCCAAAAATATAATTAACATTATAATTATATATAAATACATTCCATTAATCTAAAATTGTATTTTAAAGTGAATTGATACTCTACAACAAAGTAAATATTACAATGTATTTATTAAATATAGAATCATAAATGATTATAACTATAATACACTAATAGAAAACTAACAATCATTAAATCAAAAAGAACACCTAGATGTATAATCAAATTCAAATAATCAATAATCAAATCATAACATTATCCGAAATATTTCTAACTTTAAAAATAAAATGAACATATAAATATAACAGTAACTTGTAGACACTAATTAACATCCACCAAATGAGGACTAAAGTGACAAAAAATCAAGCATTCAGCAAAACACAAATTTACAATACAGTTTCCACTATAAAATGCATACAGCAGGGAAGCAAATTCAAAAACTCAAAGACTGAAATAACGGATTCATCTTTGGAAACAACAAATTAAACTAACACACCAGTACAATTAAAAATAGCTTAACAGTAAGAACCCTTAACCCTCAAAAACTAGCATAAATAAAATTTAGAAATATTCCAAACTACGTTTAAAACATATAACCATAATGAAGCTTTTTCAATAGGCAAAAATAAGGTACTTGTACTACAATTTGGAAAAAAGTGTCATCCACGAAAATAAGTATTTATTTTTGCATCCTGCAATCACTGGAACATCAGTCCTTCACTGTAACAACTGTGCCACTACATTGTTTAGGTACAGAAAAAAGCTGTATCCTCAATCCAAGATTCAAGGATGCTTAGAATCTGCCCTCAAAATATCTTACGCAATGCCTACATATAACTAATCAGTCTATAGATCAGAGGTGAGTCTTTGGGGCTCTTTTTGCAGATAGATACCATTTTTGCTGCTTTCCAGGAGGGAGGATCCACCACCTTCTACTATTGCTCTTGTAAGTTTGTTAAAATATAAGGTCCAGCTTTTTATGTCAGATTTAAAGAGCTTCCTCTGTATCCCATCCAATCTTTCTCTTTTTGCCTGACATGATACTAGTGATGGCACTCCTACTGACTACAGGATCTATAAATGCTTCAGGTTTGGTTATGACACACCATATCTTTGTCCAGTCATGAGGGTCAAAGCGATCCTTTCCTCCTGGGTTGTATAGGTCAGAGAAGTGTTGCCACCATACCTTAGACTAAATGAAATTGTTTAAGATTCTTCTTCTGCACTGGCACCCATTAGCCACTAATGCCCAGAATCATTTTTCATCCTTTGACTTTGTGGCATAATATATTGATCCCAACTTTTGGAATCCCAGTACAGAGGAGCCTGCGCCTGTTTTATTGTATTGTTCCCTCCTTAGCCTTATGAGATCACCACCAGCATTTGAAGCAGTTCAGTTTTTACAACCATGCACTTTTTGTTCAACCATGAAGAGCTTTTTTTGGCATAGGAGTGGACCTCCCTGGCATCTTGACAAAAACAGTCACTTACTTTACAGAAAACAGCACTCGGAACATCAGGGATGGCAATTATTCTGGTCTCAACAGTATCTACAAATTGTCTCTAGGGCTATAAAGTCCCATTGAACAGTGCAAGGTATTATGGTTACTATCTTGCCTTTCTATCACCATCAGATCATTAACAAACCTCCATAAAGGCAGAGAATCAAAGACATAGGGCCTGATTCTAACTTTGGAGGACGGTGTTAAACCGTCCCAAAAGTGGCGGATATACCACCTACCGTATTACGAGTTCCATAGGATATAATGGACTCGTAATACGGTAGGTGGTATATCCGCCACTTTTGGGACGGTTTAACACCGTCCTCCAAAGTTAGAATCAGGCCCATAATCTATTCTACCAGAGTGTCCTGGGTGATTGAAAGTGTGATGAGATTGGAGGTCAATTCTTGTGGGGCCATTGCATGCTCTAAGGCAATAAAACAGAGACAAAGACATCAATTGATATGCAGCAATTGTGTGCTGCTTCATTGGAGGGATTGCTAGGGCAGGGATGCCACATTTGTTAAAAACCCTGCAAAAATCAGGGCATCATGTGTGTCAAAGTTCCACCTGTGTCACATAAACTGCTTCATGGTAGGCGTTTCCCTAGTGCCTCTCATCCCTCTATTGTCTATATTATACATATGGGTTGACTTTATAAAGAATCAAAGTTGATCTTCCCTATAAAGTAAGGACATCCAAAGGGTGGCCTGTCCCAGTATGGCAAGCAGGGAGGGAAAAATGCAAGTAGCGTGACCTGTGGGTGGATTCCAAACACCATATCCTCTGCAATAAGCAGATATCAAAATAATCTATAAAAGTACATCAATCCTGAAAGGCAAGCTTATATTTCAAGGCCAGAACATTCCATGGTACAATATTTCTGCTTTTCTGACATTTGATTTGGTCCTGTGGCTGAACTATTGTCGCTCCTGGGTCACTGGTTAGCTGGGGATCAGCTAGTACTGAGAATCTCTTCAAACATATTATCACAGGTTTTAGTGGTACAGCAACACTTTTTTTTAGACAGCAGTTTCAGTGTTCATTACATTTACCCTCAGTGGCTCAGTGGATGGGGAGGACGTGCTCAGTCAGCTTTGGTTTTGATTTGGCTGGATTGTTTTCACCTTGAGTGCCAAAAATGGGAGTAATCCTACTCACAAGTCCCTTCTTGTTGTGGTCTCTAGCTTTGCTGCACTCCAATAGAGACTCAACCTTCTCAGTCAGAGTGTCTATGTTGTTGAATGTTGAGTGGGCTTTTATTTCTTTTATCTGGAAGGGTCTTGGTGGCTTTTCTCTTGCCAATTTGTATGGAATCCTAATTTGGTCCCAGAATTCAGGCCCTGGCTGTTGGGGGCACCACAGAAGTGATGGGAAGTAAATCAAGACAGTACCTTTGAGGTGAGGGGTGGGGTGGATGGCCCTGACCAGTCTCTTCCTGGTACTGATGGGCACAGGACATGCCCAACCTTGGCCTGGACTTTATTTGGGTGCAGACTGCCATGTCCTACACAGTGGGAATGTCAGGAGTGCAAAGAGAGTGTTGGTGAGATGCCCGCTCCCTTTTGGATCCACTCAACCATCGCACCTTTGGAACATGGCACATTGGGGGATAACATTCCTTTAGATCCTGATGGTTGTAGGAGACCCAGAACACCTTTTGCTGCAACCCAGCTGTCCCACACACTGAGAATGTCAAGAGAGTTAAGAACACGTTGGCGAGAGTCCCTACCCCCTTCTGGGTCCACTCTGTAATAAAACCTCCTGGTGCACAGCACGTCGGGTGATAAGGTACGTGGAGGACCAATCCCATTTTGCTGCCACCAAGTTGTCCTGCAAATCCGGAATGTTAGGAGCACTAATAGTGTGTTGGTGAGAAGCCCCAAACCATGTGGGCCCTCCCTGAAGTCCCACTTCCAGCACGTTGGGGCAAGAAGTCCCTTTAGGTGTTAAGGGCTGTAGAGGGCCAGGAACCCCTTTGCTGCCACCAAACTGTTTTGATTTCCTTCAGCCAAACAAAAAATCCAAACAATGTGTAATCCATTTCTGGGGCACAGACACATCATTTTGCACCCTGAAAATAGCCAGATAAAATATTGGATGGTTTCTTATTCTAATAAAAGATCCAAACAATGTCTGAGTTCTTTCCAGATGCAGGCCCACACATCTGCGGAGCTGGGTGGTGTTTAGAATTGGCACTCGCATGTATTTGTCCGAGCAAGTGCTTAGCTCCTCTCTGCCGAGAAGACAAAAACATATCTGTGCCCCAATGAGGAGCCCTGATTTTCTTTGGATTATTCTTGCATTCAGAAAAAAAAAACATAGTTCCTTGCTATGGTGCAGGCACACAAATGTACGATCCCTTGTAAAAAACGTGGATGCCATTTCTATTTTTCCTTAACCTCCTAAAAAAATCCAAACAGTGTTTAGTTAAGATACAGAGTTGCACACAAACACACACACACAAATATCTGCACCGCAGTGTGGAGACTGGATGGCTTTGGATTATTTTAGCCTTAAAAAGAAACTCCAGAACTAAAAATCCAAATAGCGCATGACTCTGGGCTGCCCAGACAGACAAAAACACACACCTCTTCAAACCTGTGAGGAGTCTGGATTCTGTTTGGATTATTTGTCAGTCTCAGAAAAAAACAAAAAAACTATTCACTTGGGAGCAGAGCCACGCATACAACTGTAATCTGGTGAAGAGCACAGAGCAGTGCCCAGCTACTCGCTAGGGCTCAGAAACAAGGCCAAGATTTACACTGCCTTAGCACAACAATTTTTTGTGCATTGGTGGCAAAAAATGAATGTCTTATTTAGAACGTGGCACTACATCTATTTAGTGCTACTTTCCTGGACCTTCCACCATTTTTTTAGTAGTGGTACCTAACCCTGCACCATTTAACAAAAATCATATGCAGGGTAGGTGTTCCCTACTTAAAAATGGTGCTAGCCACCTAACGTCATATTTACAAGCCTGTTGAAAAATTGAATGCAGATCGGAAAAATGGCGCCAATACCCATTAGTGCTGGAAATATGACACATGCTCAGACCAGGCTTAAAAATGATGCAAAGGCACAGGTTTAAAATAAAAACACACATTAAGCACTCTGGCAACTACCAGAGAAACATGGACCTGTTACTGCTCCAGCTAGGTACCAGGAGAAGAAGACAGGGACCACACCAAGCTCTGCCAGCATCACCGCAGGACCCTCTATCACCACTACACCAACCACAAAGCAGAACATGAGGAGAGCATGAATCTATTCACAACAGATATCCATCCTTGGCCAAACAGAGAGAACTGTCATCAGATACTACCAGCTGAAGCCAAAGTCCATTATGAGGCTGATTAATGACATAGCATCAGCAATCACACCAAGGATTATTACGTCAACCAACATACCCACCCATGTGCAAGCTCCTCGTTGTGGTGCACGTGCTGGCCTCTGGCACTTTCTAATCAACTGTGGCAAAAATGGGTGAATTATCTGAACCCTCCTTCTCAGCCCTACTGCCAAGTCTGTTGAATGCTATCATCCACCTCACTCCTCGCCATATCCTGTTCCCTAACAGCCAGCAACTGCAGCAGGAGATCATACAGGGATTTTATGCAGTTGACGGCTTCCCACGTGCTGGGTGCCATGGGCTGCGTGCATGTGCTACTTGCCCCTCCTGCAGAATCCGAACACCTGTACAGGAACAGGAAGCACACACATTCAATCAACATGCAGGTCATTGCGGAGCACAAGGGACTATTCACCAATGTGCTGGCCAAGTATCCTGGAAGTGTGCAAGATGCCTACATCTTCCAAAATTCCACCATCAACCAACATTTCCAGGATGGAGAATATTGCTATGACCTACTAGTAAGTAAGCAAAGAGCTATCACTTGACACCTATAAACACACAACACACGTTGTGCAAACTATGCACACACAATACTCCCCATGCATGGTTAGAGACACATGGATCGACAATCAGCAGCACACATGCAACATGCATCACAGCAAACTTTCAATACACATCTCCAGCACATAAGGACCTCAGTACAAGACCCTAGTGCCACTTATGTGACATTTACAATGATGCTCCTGTATAGCAGTGCCTGCTCTGCAATCACATGGTAGTGTTCAGCAACTCATATGGCTCTTTAAGAAGGTTTGTCAACATAACCGTATCACATGCACCCCTGAGTGTGGAAGGGCCTTATATTGGGTCATGATGTGGGTGTGCCACCACATAATATATTGCATATTGGCATTCGCACACATATACAACAATACGTACACCTGAGGCAGTACCACAAAATGAGCCTGCCATAGGGTCGCAAATAGTAGTGTGCAAAAAAAGAAACAATCCACACTACAATTGTTTTTCATCTCCCAATGTGTATACCAGTCTACACCACACATAGAAATATCTAATTGTCCACATTGATTTGTCATGTGTAGAAAAGGAGACAGTCATATGTAGAAGAAATTACACCTGCAATGTTGGCCTCATTATATCAAGGTGCCAGGGTGCCTGTGTTGCAACCTGGAAGCTAAACAAGTGTCAGCTCAGTGGTTGAGGAGAGCAATGCTTTATATCTAGTAGTCATGGCACACTGCATGATGCATTCCAGATGCAGGACCTCGCATCACAGCCCGCAGCTCATCTGAACTGCCACAGTGTGATCTATCCCCGACCCAAGACTTCATGTCACAAGTCTCCATTGATGGCATTCTCGATGATGTAACAGGACCCCTGCAGCTCCATCTGATATACCACTGCATGATGCATCCTTGATACATGCCCTTGCATCTCTGCCAGCAGCTCATTAGAACTGCTGCTGCTCAACGCATCCTCAATGCGGGATCTCATAACACTCCTCAACCAGGATTGAATGTACTTTGTTCAGCAGGATTAACTTGGTCCCTGTATCCAGTCCATCGCAGTGGCCTGAACTTATGACATTGTCCCAGTGGTGAAGGGTTGGGTTTCAAGACAATTGCTGTCACATCCTGTGTCATAAGGGGCTACCCCAAAAACCACAAACAAGCCAATACCTCGCAAGCTATTATGCCGCACCTTGCATGATGCCCACACACACACACAGACACACACACATACACACACAGAAACACATGCATGTGAGTCAGGTAACATGGAAACTAGCCATTTGGGAAGAAGAAGAGTACCATGCTTAGAAAGAAGTGTACACAACTTTACATCACACTCCCACTCTTAGGAAATCCCTCAGTGTGATAGCCCAGCACTAACAAGTATGAGTGAGGCATGTTGGCACTGGCACTCTTTGTTCTCCAAGTTGCAACACATGTTCTTGTCCCAATGTCTACTAATGAGGTGTAACAGCGCAGACGGAAGACATGAGAACCATATATCACAGTATCCTGTAAGTCCTTAGTGAATAACATGGTATGGCTACCACCAATTGACCACTAAGTCCCAGGAGATAATTGGCATAGCTGACATCAATTAACCTGCAAGCCCCTATTAAAAACGAGGGCATGGCTACTCCCAATTGAGCACTGAGAGCCAGGAGATAATGAGTATGGCTGACACCAATCAACATCTAAGTCCCTAATAGATAATAGGGCATGGCTACTAACAATCAGCCACTGAGTCCCAGGAGATAATGGGTATAGCTGACATCAATGGACCTGTAAGTCCCTAGTACATAGTAGGGCAGGAGGCTGTAAGCAATGGTTTCGTGTCACTGCACATCATTGTGCACTGATGTGTATCCTGCACTCCTTGTCTGACAACAGCCCTGCCATACATAGTATGTGACAAAACTAAGCAAAATGACACATGAAGAGCAAGGCCACTGTTGGATACCTTCACACAAATTACTACCTAATTGTACTCCCTTGTTGCCCCCTTGTCAAACATAGCATCCACGGTGTGGTCTCCCCTAATGTTTTGCCTCTGCTCCCAGGTTTTTGCTATGTGCTGGACTCTGGTTTTGCTGTTTTTGTTACTGTTGGCACTTTACCACTGTTGACCAGTGCTAAAGAGCAATTGCTCCCTATGTGAAATTGTATGTGTAATTGGCTTTTCCATAATTGGCATATTTGATTTACTAGTAAGTCCCCAGTTAAGTGCACTAGAGGTTCCTAGCACCTGTAAAACAAAAGCCACTAGTGGGCCTGCAGCACTTGTTGTGCCACCCACATGAGTAGCCCTATAAACACGGCTCAGACCTGAGACTACAGTGACTGTGTGCAGTTTTTTTAAACTGCCAATTTGACTTGGCAAGTGTACCCATTTGCACACCTAAACCTTCCCTTTTTGTACATGTAAGGTAGCCCCGTGAGCACGGTACAGTATATGTTAAAGGTGGGACATGTACTAATGTCCTAACAGTGAAATACTGCCAAATTCTTTTTTCACTGTTGCAGGGCCTAGCTCTCTCATAGGTTAACATGGGGGCTGCCTTTAAATATTTTTAAAGTGCATTTTCCCTTTGAGAGCAGATGGAAACCTGGAGTTTAGAGTCTCTGAAAGCACAATTTAAAAATACATCTTTTAGAGAAGTTGGTTTTTGGATTGTTAGTTTGAAAGTGCCACCTTTAGAAAGTAGGCATTTTCTTGCTTAAACCATTCTGGGACTCTGCCTGCTTGTGGATTCCCTGTCTGGGTCAGACTGACAGTTGGGCTGTTTGTGACTCTCCCCTAGAAAGTGACACAAAGGGAGCTGAGGTGTAGCCTGCATATCCTGATGAGCCATCTGGGCTTGAGTAGAGGGAGGAGTGGTCACTTACGCCTAAATGGGATGTGCCTGCCCTCAAACAATGCATTTGTCTGGGGCCAGGCCTGGGCAAGGCAGAATCATGTAAACAACAGAGACTTGTCTTTGAAGTTGGGCAACTTCAAATGCAGAAAGGGGTATAAGTATTGGACCCAAAACACCAGACTTTAGATTACTTCAAGGATTCAAGAGTAACCTCTGCCAGGAGAAGATCTGAAGAGTGGCAAAGACTGGTCTTTGTTGTGCATTCCTGCCTGAGAGATATCTCCAAGGGCTTGGACTGAGCTTGCCTCATGTTTTTGAAACATCAGGGACAGCAGAGGCTTCACCAACCAGTCTCTGAGTCTACCTGTTGTAGACTCTAGCTTGTCAGAGGGTGCCATTCCAGTTCCTGGGCCCTTAGAGTGAATTTCTGGTAAAATACCAGTGAAATGACATCAGACAATGCCATGTGGCTTTGTAAGGGCGCCACCTCACAGAACTTTTGACGCTGCCTGCATCTGAAGCCATGAGCCTCACAGAAGCATGACAACTCCACTGACATCACAGGCCCGCATCACCAATGCCACTGATAACCCAAGAAAAAGCAAGATCCTAGCACCAATGTCCATGACACCCATCACCGTCGCAGCACCTGTGACGTGACTGCGATCCGTGAGGTCACCCTGCAGCATTGTGACTTCGCTGGACTTTGGCTTTGCCAGAGGTGCCCAGGGACCGACTCCTCGCAACTGCCGCTGCCTCACCTCCACTGCACAGCAGCAAGGACCCGACACCTATTTGTGATGCCTCATCTCCTTTGCCCTGCAGCACCAGAACCGATGCCACCTCAGCTCCAGTGACGCCTAGCTCCCCTGACTCTGTTCCCTGGCCTGTCCTTCCACGCTATTGCTAAGATACTGTACCTAGGGTCCGTGTGACTCCATAAACGGTGGCAGTGATGTCGCCTTGTGGGAAACAACTCCATCACAACACCACTTTAACACCAGTTTGTAGCATTTATGTCTCTAGACACTATTTTTGTGTTTTTAAGTGCTAGAGTCATATTTTTACTTGCATATGGTGGATTTTTATTGTATTTGGTCTTGTGTGATTTAGACAAATATTTACTATTTTTCTAAACCTGTCTGATGTCTATTTTGTAGTGTGTCACTGTATTACTGTGTGTGTTGGTACAAATACTTTAGACATTTCATATGGCTTGAGCCTTTCTGCTCATGCCATGCTACTAAGGGGGTGAGCAAGGGTTAACCGTGTGTGCTTCTCCTTTACTCTGCCTAGAGTGAGGGTCCTTGCTTGGGCAGATGGCAACCTGTCTGCCAGTCAAAGACCACATTTCTAACACCCCTGCATTGTATGTATCACTAATTTGAACATGCACAAATGCAACGATGCCGCAAAGAACCTGGTGTGCGGTCAAACCACCTCTGCATCCCTAGGTACAGGAGAGATGTCTTAACATAGACCAATATGTAATACACCATTATGCACAAAGAGACTGCACAGAAGGACAACATTGACCCATAATTCAGTTAATGGGTTGTAAACTTTCACACCCACAACACACAACTGTAGTTTGCAGAAGATAAATGTCAGAATCACCAGATCCTCGAGTCTGCGCATGTTCCCAACATGTCCATCACAAGACAGCTCCAATACTCTGATTGGAATGTCACGGAGTCTAAGAGAGTCCAAGTGGGGAAAGGGGATTAGGTAGCAAACAGCTGGTAAGGAGACCTGTAGGAAGCAAAAAGTTAAACAACACAACATCAGAATAAAATCACATTTAGGTTTATAAAAACTCTCTGTTGAATCTAAAGGTTAAATGATACTCAGAACACGAAATAACACTCTGCTGAATCTAGGGTTCAATGATACTCGGAACGTGAAATAACACTCTGTTGAATCTAGAGTTCTATGATACTCGGAACATTAAATAACTCTCTGCTGAATCTAGGGTTCAATGATACCCGGAACATGAAATAACACTCTGTTGAGTCTAGAGTTCAATGATACTCGGAACATGAAGTAACACTCTGTTGAATCTAGAGTTCAATGATACTCGGAACATGAAATAACACTCTGTTGAGTCTAGAGTTCAATGATACTCGGAACATGAAGTAACACTCTGTTGAGTCTAGAGTTCAATGATACTCGGAACATGAAATAACACTCTTTTGAGTCTAGAGTTCAATGATACTCGGAACATGAAATAACACTTAGGTGGTCATTACAACCCTAGCGGACAGTGCTAAAGCGGCGGTAAGACCGCCAACAGGCCAGCGGTAAAAACTTTGGAATTACGACCGTGGCGGAAACCTCCAACAAAGACAGCCACTTTAACACTCCGACCGCCACAGCGGTACAGACAAACAGCTTGGAGGTCACTGCCAACAGACAGGCGGGAGACAATGTACAGCCCACACTATTATGACAGGCCAATCCGCCACCTTTTCCGGGGCGGATTCACCGCGGATAAAAACACAGCGGAAACAGGCATTTCGAAGGGAAAACGCTCACCTCTACACACTCCATGAGGAAGGAGGGCACCATGGAGCCGGAACTCCATATTCTTCCTGCGATAGTCTTCCTGCTCCTGTACCAGGAGCACCAACGCCGGCGGTGAAGACCACAGTGAGTACTGCACCTACGACATAGGGGAGGGTGGGAGGGAAAAAACAGGGACACACGCACGCAACACCCCAACCCCCACCCTCACCCACTACAACACACACACCAATGCATATCCAAACATTACAGTAACGCCCCCCAACCCCCCTGGATGAATGCAAAGACAAAAGGCAATGAGTGTAACCATTGTATAATATCAAAATAGAGTACATATATACACTATTAACAAAATATACACCACAAATTGTAGTCCAGGTAATACACCATTCATAGTCCGTGGACCACTGGGCCCAAAATGCATGGGCGAGGCCCACACAAGATACCCGAACATGACGGAGAGAACACTGCAGGGGCATCAGATAGAAATACAGCAGGCACCTCAGGGGGAGGGGAAGGGGGGGCACCTCAGCCGGATGAGGGCACGACGCCAGATCCACGAGGGGGCTCCATGCCCATTGATGTATCCTGGGGAGTGCAAAGCCACAGTCTCTCAAGTCTCTCCAGTGGGCGGTTTGCCCACTGTACCATTGTGGGGAGTGCAAAGCCAAAGTCTCTCAAGTCTCTCCAGTGGGTGGTTTGCCCACTGTACCATTCTGGGGAGTGCAAAGCCACAGTCTCTCAAGTCTCTCCAGAGGGTGGTTTGCCCACTGCTCTATCCTGGGGAGTGCAAAGCCACAGTCTCTCAAGTCTCTCCAGTGGGTGGTTTGCCCACTGTACCATCCTGGGGAGTGCAAAGCCACAGTCTCTCAAGTCTCTCCAGTGGGTGATTTGCTTACTGCTTTATCCTGGGGAGTACAAAGCCACAGTCTCTCAAGTCTCTCCAGTGGGTGGTTTGCCCACTGTACCATCCTGGGGAGTGCAAAACCACAGTCTCTCAAGTGGATAACAGTATTCACTGGTTCTGGAGGGGGCTTTGTGCCCAGAGTGCTTCATCCTGCCAAGGACTGAGGTAGTGGATGCCTTACTCCACTGGTTCTGGAGGGGGACTGGTGCCCAGAGTGCTTCATCCTGTGCAGGACAGACGGAGTGGATGCATGTCTCCACTGGTTCTGGAGGGGGCTTTTTGCCCAGAGTGCTTCATCCTGCCAAGGACTGAGGTAGTGGATGCCTTTCTCCACTGGTTCTGGAGGGGGACTGGTGCCCAGAGTGCTTCATCCTGTGCAGGACAGACGGAGTGGATGCATGTCTCCACTGCTTCTGGAGGGGAACTGGTGCCCAGAGTGCTTCATCCTGTGCAGGACTGACGGAGTGGATGCATGTCTCCACTGGTTCTGGAGGGGGACTGGTGCCCAGAGTGCTTCATCCTGTGCAGGACAGAGGGAATGGATGCATGTCTCCACTGGTTCTGGAGGGGGACTGGACGATTTTTCACAGACCTCACCCAGGGGTTTTGGAAACCCGGGCATTGGCCGATTAATAAGGCATGTTGACCGCTGTGGGAGTGACCTTTATACCAAATCATTGGAGCCTCATACAAGTGGTGCTCCCTGGCTAGTCTTAGCCCCCGGTATGCTCAATACATTGAGCCTCCGAATACTGGAGTTAAGTGATCTTTGACTCTCCCATCACCACAAGTCGACAGACTGATACAGATACCCAGAGTCCGGGACTACCTTTCCTGGAGATCACAGCCATTACCTGATTTAATCCCCCACTGGAATTTAGGTGCTTCCAATGCAATTTTCCCTGTCCTGATGATGACCCCATCCTGACTTACCCGAATACGGAGTCGAAACGTCAACACATTTCCAAAGAGTGGATGAGACAAATAGAAAGTTTTTGACACTCCAGGGCCTCCTGGATTTTAGGAGCCACTGGAAGTCGATAATTTGCATACCACCACACTCTGCACTACTTGTATATATCACCATCACTCACTTGCACCTCAGCACTTTCACTGTTTTTTTAGGAGCACCTACCCAAACAAATGTAGATTACATGTTATGACAGGATTTATACTGTTAATCGTCTGAATCAACATGATATAAAATATATGTGGATAATAAATCTCGCTTGTTTTACATTTATAGTACATAGAGATTGTTTCAAATTCTTTTTAAGTTGATTACATGCCGTGAAAGTCTAGGTTACTTTCCCCTTGCACTGACCTTAAAGACTATTACATTTATTACCCTGGTCATGAGGGTTAGTGGGCACTTGCCTCATTGTATTACTCATGTTTCATAAAAGGCTTTTCATAACATGTCACATAGGGGGTCATTACGACCTTGGCGGTCTTTTTGCAAGACCGCAGAGGGACCACTGTGAGGAAGACCGCCTGTGCAGGCGGTTTGCCGCTCAGTGTATTATGACTGTTGGCTGCTCTCCGTCGTTCTTCCGACGGAGAGCCACCAACAGCCATACTTGCGGGCGGCGGGGAAGTGGAGGTTGCGCCATCTCCACCGCCACACCAACAGAACACCGCCCAGCGAATCACGTCCTGTGATTCGCCGTGGCGGTGTTCTGTTGGCGGTGTGGTGTCGGCGGAGCTGCCTCCATGGCTCCCGTCCCCTCCCGGAGGATCAACGGACGAGGTAAGTCGATCGTCCATTAGGGGAGGGGGGTGGGGGGGTGTTGTGTGTTGTGCGCGTGCATGGGGGTGTGCGTGTGTGTATGTAGAGGGGGTGTGTGAGTGCGTGTATGCTTGCAGGGGTGTTGTGTGTATGGGAATGAGTGCATGTATGGCTGTGGGTATGTCTGTATGGATGTGTGCGTGTATGTTTGAATGTGGATGTGCGTGTCTGACTGTGTGTGTGGATGTAGGCATGTATGTCGGGGTGTGTGCGTGTGTGTGTTGGTGGTGCCTGCATGCGTGTCAGGTGTGTGTGAGTAATGTTATGTTGGGGGTCGGGGTGGGAGGGGGGCCCTGGCACCTTTGGGGGGTGGCAGGGATGGTGGGGGGTGTAGGGGAGGGAGTCGGGGTGGGGGTGGGGGGTGGGAGAGACCCCTATCAGTGCCAGGGAAGGAATTCCCTGGCACTGATAGTGCTTACCGCCATGGATTTCATGGCAGTTCAAACCGCTGGAAATCCACGGCGGTAAGCCGGGTTCAAATACCGCTGGTGGAATACAGGCGGCCGCCAGGCTGGAGACCCAGGTCTCCAGCCCAGCGGTCGTCTCCGCCCTCGCGGGCGGAACGGAGAACCGGCGGTTGACCATGGCAGTAACCGCCATGGTCATAATACACCAAGGTAAGACCGCCAGCCTGTTGGCGGTCTTACCGCCGGTTCTCCGCCATCCGCCAGGGTTGTAATGACCCCCATAATGTCTAGAAATATAAGAACCTTCTAGGATACTGCTTCGGAACAAACACTGCCTTTGTAACATGAGGACTAAAGGCTGTCTGAAAACCATCCGTGGAAAACAATTGGAATTATGCTAGGAACTTAATATGCACAAGAACAACACATTTAGGATTTGTCATCTTCACAAAAGAAATGTGTGCTCATTAAATAACATTACACTTCAGAGTTTTTTTTTGTATGGCCATGAAATGATTGTACACACTGTTTCCGATCTGGGAATCAAGTTTTACAATGAGGGAAATGAATCGTGGACTCTGACGATTCCAACAGGAATATGTAAATGTCTTGAAATGATTGCACAAGCCTTTGCCGATCTGAACACCAAGTCTAACATGTGGGAAATGAATCACGCACACTATCAATTCCAACAGGAATATCTAAAGGCCATGAAATGATCGCACAAACCTTTGCCGATATGAACACCAAGTTTCTCATGCAAGAAATGAATCGCGCACACAGCCAATTCTAACCAGAATATGTAAATGTCATGAAATGATCGTGCAATCCTTTACCGATCCGAACACTAAGGTTGTCATGCAAGAAATGAATCGCGCACACAGCCGATTCTAACCAGAATATGTAAATGCCATGAAATGATCGCGCAAGCCTTTGCCGATCCGAACACCAAGGTTGTCATGCAAGAAATTAATCGCGCACACAGCCAATTCTAACAAAGTATGCAAATGCCATAAAACGATCGCGCAAACCTTTGCTGATCCGAACACCAAGTTTGTCATGCAAGAAATGAATCGCACACACAGCCGATTCTAAAAGAGTATGCAAATGCCATAAAACGATCGCGCAAACCTTTGCCGAACCAAACACCAGGGTTGTCATGCAAGAAATGAATTGCGTGCACAGCCGATTCTAATAAAGTATGCAAATGCCACGAAATGATTGCGCAAACCTTTGCCGATCCGAACACCAAGATTAACATCCAAGCAATGCTTCGCGTACTCTGAAAGTTTTCAAGAGTCTTTTTAGGGTGGGGTCGGGGGCCCAGCCCCACCACCGTCTTCCCACCCTGCTCCAGGATGCTGTGCAGGTCTGGAACTTCAAGGTAGGCCTCCGGAACAGGAGCTCAGGAAATTGCTGCTGCTCTGTACTGGTACCTCTTAATAGTGAGCACGTGGAGCTGGGCTGGCTCCCTTATATAGAGTCTGGCCCAGCCCGCAGACCAAACCCAGTCATGCAGCAGAGAAAACTTCTAGAAGGTCCCAGAAAGGGACCACACCCTAACACACTCAATAAGTCTGCAGCAATACCTTGCAATTGAACAGTTACTGCAAACATCATTAAAAGTGTTTTTCAAGGTTAAAGTCTGCAATGCAAAAAGTTGACAAACTGCATATAAACACAATGCATGAATTATGCTCTTGCATAAAGGCTGGGTTTTTGCATTTTCGTCGCCCGTAGAGCGAGCACTGTCCTGATGTTGACAATAAAGATACACTAAGAACAAATGCCATTCACATGCATGAAATGTCAGTAAACAGCAACATCACAAAACAAAACAAAAAAGGTGGACAGAGCAGTGAATCCTTTCAAACACTCACCCCTAAACACAGATCTGGATTTAATATGTTATTATTTTGCTTGCCACTTCACCCTGGTTTAGCCTCAACCATATGCAAATCAGCCTTGACCTTATTCCCCAGGGTAACAGTCCAGCCCGAACAGTCAGGCCCTCCTTGCAAAAAAAACAAATGTCCTGAAAGTGGTTTAGAATAGTACCCTTCATCAGCCAGGCTAGATTAAACCCAGTGGTGCCACGAGCAAGGGACCCACGTATGGTCATACCCTTGCAACTTAGGGCGCACAAAGCAACATCACAAAACAAAATAAAATGATGGATGGAGAGTTGAAACTTTTCAAACAGTCTCCCCCAGTCACATATCAGGGTTTAATCCATTATTATTTTGCTTGCCACGTCACCCCAGTTTTAATCCAGCCATATTCAAATCAGTCTTGACACTGTTCCCCATGGGAACAGTCCATCCCAAACTGCTAGGCCAAGTCCTACTTGGGCAGGAAACATGCATCCTGGTACCGGATTCAGGGTATTACCCTTCATTATCCAGACTAGCTTGAATCCAATGGCGCAGCGAGCAAGGGACCCACGTCTGGGCATACCCTTGCCATTAGGGGCCTGATTTATTTAAAGCTAGCGCTGCCTTTGTGTCATTTTTTGATGCAAAAGCAGCACAAACATATGAAATATAATGATATTTTATAAGTTTGCGTCGCTTTTGAGTCAAAATATTATGCAAAAGTGGTGTTAACTTTTCATAAATCAGGCCCTTAATGCGTGCAAAACAACATCACGAAACAAAATAAAGTGACAGACGGAGTGTTGAAACTTTTCAAACACTCAACCCCGGTTACAGATCTGGGTTTAATCTATTGTTGCCTTGCTCGCCACGTCACCCCAGTTTGGACACACACATATGCTAATCAATCTTGACCCTGTTCCCCATGGGAACAGTCCAGCCCGAACTGCCAGGCCAGGTCCTCCCTGGACAGGAAACAAGCATGCTGGATACGGTTTCAGGGTATCACCCTTCTTCAGCCAGGTTAGCTTGAATCTAGTTGTGCAGCGAGCAATTGACCCACATCTGGGCATGCCTTTGCCACTTAGGGCGCAGAAAACAACATCACAAACCAAAGTAAAATGATGGACAGAGTGTTCAAACTTTTGAAACACTCACCCTCAGTCACAGATCTGGGTTTAATTAATCTTTATTTTGCTTACCATGTCACCCCAGTTTGAACCCAGACATATGCAAACTAATCTTGAACCTCTTCCCCATGGGAACAGTCCAATCTGAACTGCCAGACCCAGTCCTCCTGGGACAAAAAACAAACTTCCTGGAACCGGTTCAGGTTATCACCCTTCACCAGTTAGGCTAGCTTGAATCCAGTGGCACCGCGAGAAAGGGACCCATGTCCGGGCATACCCTTGCCACTTAGGGCGCACAAAGCAACATCACAAAAAAAAAAATAATAATGGTCGGAGTGTTACAACTTTTCAAACTCTCACCCCCAATCAAGGATCTGGCTTTATTCATTGTATTTTGCTTGTCACGTCACCCCAGTTTGGACCCAGCCATTTACAAATCATTCTTGACCCTGTTCCCCATAAGAACAGTCCAGCCCGAACTGCCAGGCCAGGTCCTCCCTGGACAGGAAACAAGCATCCTAGGACCAGTTTCAGAGTATCACCCTTCATCAGCCGGGGTAGCTTAAACTCAGTGGGGCAGCGAGCACGAGACTCATGTCTGGGCATACGTTTGCCCCTTAGGGCGCACAAAGCAACATCACAAAACAATATGAAATGATGGACAGCGTGTTAAAACTTTTCAAACACTCACTCTCAGATACAGATCTGGGTTTAATCTATCATTATTTTGCTCACCACTTAACCCTAGCTTGGACCAAGCCATATGAAAATCAGTCTTGATACGGTTCTCCATGAGAACAGTGCAGCCTTAACTGCCAGGCCAGATCCTCCTTGGACAGGAACCAAACAACCTTAAACCGGTTTAGGGTATCACCCTTCATCAGCCAGAATAACTTGAATCCAATGGTCCGCGAGCAAGGGACCCATGTCTGGGCATATCTTTGCTACTAAGGGCGCACAAAGCAACATCACAAAAGAAAACAAAATGATGAACAGAGTGTTGAAACTTTTCAAACTCTCACACTCAGTCATAGATTTGGCTTTAATACATTGTTACTTTCCTCACTATGTAATCCCAGTTTGGACCCAGCCATATGCAAATCAGTCTTGATCCTGTTCCCTATGGGAACAGTCCAGTCCAAACTGCAGGCTAGGTCTTCCCTGGACATAAAACAAGCATGAGGGTGTCATGTCAGTGTCATTATTCACTACATTGGTAACATATGTCATCCTTAGATATCTTGCACTGCGTGTGAGATTAGGGTTGTCCATACAACTGTGTCAGACCACATTCCATCTTCTCATACAATCTCTGTTAGTGATGGACCTATAAGTGTCCGTGGTGTGAATCAAACAGCTTCTCATTTTCGCTAGTGCTGACCCAAATTCACAGTGCAGGATAGGTCTTTGACATGTGTACACCCACACATGAGATGGTGGCGCTGAGTGCTGTAGCACTAGATGCAATGAATATGTGTTTGATCATTATACAAAGTATGCTCAGCATAGTGCTAGGTATGAAGATACTCTTGGATTCTCCCCTCGATTTTGGCACAAGGAATCGTATACAGAGCTGTGTTGATATTTGAAATGTGTCACCATTTGTATGACACGTGTGACTGCTGGTGTTCACATCTACCTCCCACAATATATGTATGACAGACCTTTTCCATATAGCAAGTGGTCACACAATAGCTTGGCAATAGCAGGTACAAACTGGTGTGAGTCTATCTGTTGATGCACTCGTTGCTTGGATGGAATTGTAAATACAATAAGAGCATGAGTCTATGTTGCATGAATGCGGGTCAAAGAAGAACTATCCCACATGATGAGTATAACATCCCATGGTTACATGGATGCTGTGTCTGAAAATGTTTCTCACTGGTGTCACGGTCATTAGCAGATGATGAAGGATGGTGATTTTCTACAGGTCCACAGTTGATAACTGAAAAACCCTGAACAAGTCCCATTTCTAGGAAGGTTGAGGATGGGCCATACCTTGCCCACAATAGCCTATTATTTAAATGTGTACATCAATCAATGTCAGAGCTTTGTAGTTGTTGTTCTCATTGCAATCTAGTTAACTGAGCAGCAGTACTTTATGACATATGTGACAATGTGCATCATCACGTACTAAGTTTCCTGTCAGGTTGTGAATAGTCTGATGTCAGCTATTGAAGACAGATTTCTTCAAGGTACTTGACATTCTGGTTGTGGATGGATACACATCCTGACACAGGTCAGCTAATGTTAATTTACTATGTGGTTTGAAGGTATGTGATTTGCCCTGTCAATGGAATATTTGTCAATGGATTCCCCCTACATCAAGGATTTTGGGAAAGGGTCACTCATGCCTTGCCCTCACAATCTTAAGCATGCTTTAAGTCATTGTCATATAGATGGTGTGATGTAACTAACAGACTTGCATCGCCCGGCCACATGTGTGGTATTTGTGGTCAGGTGTCATGATACACGCATGCCATAGGACACATGCCATGCTTGGATGGCTCATGTATTACTAGGTTCTCTTCATAGTTCTCAGTGACCCTAGTCATGTTGCAGTCAGTATATGTGGGATCTTTCCAGACACACATAGGCCCTCATTCGGACCTTGGCGGGCGGCGGAGGCCGCCCGCCAAAGTCCCGCCGTCAAAATACCATACCGCGGTCGCAAGACCGCGGCGGGTATTTTGACTTTTCCCCTGGGCTGGCGGGCGGCCGCCGAAAGGCCGCCCGCCAGCCCAGGGGAAAACGACCTTCCCACCATGAAGCCGGCTCGTAATCGAGCCGGCGGAGTGGGAAGGTGCGACGGGTGCTACTGCACCCGTCGCGTATTTCACTGTCTGCTATGCAGACAGTGAAATACTACCGGGGCCCTCTTACGGGGGCCCCTGCAGTGCCCATGCCATTGGCATGGGCACTGCAGGGGCCCCCAGGGGCCCCGCGACACGCCCTACCGCCATCCTGTTCCTGGCGGGCGAACCATGACAGAAAAACTAGTGAAAAAAGTCCATGCCGAGTATATATCGGTCGAGAGTACACTAACCAAGCGTATGGATATGCTGTGTGTGTCCTGTAGCCAGCCTGCGCTCCATCGTAGTTGGCCTGAATGTTGACTTTGCCCCGGTTCAGCTCGACCTAAATTAACCCCTAGGGGCGCTGTTTGTTTCTAAGCACTATTTTGCATCTATTATTTAAAAATTCATATCTCAGCTTCTATACATTGGATTTTTGTTGTTCTGGTCTTATTGCATTTAGCACCAGGATACCCTCCTGGGTGATAGTGTATTCTACAGATTAACATAACATAACATAACATAACATAACATAACATAACATAACATAACATAACATAACATAAAATAACATAACATAACGTGACATAACATTACATAACATATAACATAACATACACATATTGGTGGCTTAGGTGTGGAATGAGTTGCCGTCTGAATTAAGATTGATCAACTCAGAAGCTTTGTTCAAAATGAGGCAGAAGGCCTTCCTCTTTAGTTAAATGGATGCTTAGGACTGGTCGCCTGCTGGCTAGCAATGTAACACTTCCTTGGAAGCCTAGCACTTTTTTGAGGGTTTTGACCAAAAGTAACTTTGGAAATGGCATCATGAGAAGGCCACACTGAACCTTAAAATCCTGAAGATGTGGAGAAGGGAAGCTGATGCCTTCCCAAATCAATCATTTGGGAGTTCTTCTAAATTCCACCAGACCAGAAGGTCTATGCAAACTAAGCCATGGCCACAATCTATGGGAAGAGTGAAGCATAGAATTGGGGAAACCTACTCCTTTGGTACTTCTGGGATGCATAAACAACTCCACACATGGTATTCCAATCAGTACACTGTGGCTAAAAGAAGAAGGAACAAAGGTCACCTACATCTTGCACTGTCCTTCAGCATGGGGTGGCTGTTGAAGATACACTCCGCCTGGGTGTGCTTGCAGCCCAACAGGTGTACTCATGATTTGGCAGTTGCACTCTATTGCCTTGACTACATCAAAGTAATATCTGTCAGTGAGTATTACTGATTGGAAGAACCAGGTGCTAGCTCATTAGGTCACTCATCTATTTGGAGTGGTTCACCCCATCATTGTAATTAGTTTTGATTCAAACAGTTTAAAAGTAGTTGCATTAATGAATGCATCCTATATATTCAGACAGAGGCTGTATGTACAACTAGTGAGTCATAGATCTATTGAGGTACTCTATGTATACAGGATTTTGCTTGTTATGACCTTTTCACCTGATACATTTTGCCAGGTCTGACCTGCAAGAGTCTCAGAGGGGAAAACTGTGGGAGTGTGATGATTATCACACAACTTGTAGCTCCAATACCTGTTCAAACATCTGTTCTCACAGAGTTTGAAATCTAGTTTTGAAGTTATAATCAGGGACTAAATCTCATATGTACCCCAGTGACTGTTTGGAAAGTGAAGGTAATCCACTCAACTGGAGAATACAGAAATTCCCAACTT
Source organism: Pleurodeles waltl (assembly GCF_031143425.1). NCBI lineage: Eukaryota > Metazoa > Chordata > Amphibia > Caudata > Salamandridae > Pleurodeles > Pleurodeles waltl. The sequence continues at coordinate 876,789,930 of NC_090438.1, read as the reverse complement.
TTGGCACTATTGAATTCTAAAATCTGAGCTAGATATCTTCTGTTTATAATGTCTCCTTACTATTCTCTATATAGATAATCTGTGAAAAGATTATAACGAGACTCCCTAATTGTGCCATTCATGCTTTTCTGGACTTGACCCTCTCAGTTCCTTACTTTATGGCAATCTGTTAAATCCACTGTGTGCTTTGTTAAAAGGGTTTGTTTGTTTTGACATAAATTATCTGTACAAGGCCCACAAAATCAACAAGGCTCTCACCCTTTTGCACATGCAGTGCCTTATTTCATTGCCAGTTCCTGTTCACTTGTGTTCACATGTTCTGTGATCTACAAGGTTCTTTGCTGGGTGTGGTAAGTTTGGGGCAAACAAGGAGATATCCCATGTTCCCCATTCTTAAATATTCCCTCATTTCTACGAGTTTGCATGGGCAACCATGATTGAGAAAGGACTACTGGGCCTCCACTATTTTATTCCCTTCATACAAATCTAGCCAACCTATGATATCCTGAATGTGCTAGAGTTAAAAAAACTTAGTACTTATGTTAACTGTTCCCTTTGGTGTACCTTGAACATCTTAAAGAGCTTATCTTACTTGAGTGTCTCCTTGCATACCTTGAGAGAAATAAGTGTCTCTAAGATCAAACATATCTCTTCCTGTTACCACACAAATAAGTAAGTTGTAAATCTGCTATGTCAGATTGCAAACAGAGTTGAAGGACTCCCACACTTTCAATATATAAAATTTACACCTTCTTGTAATAAACCACATTTACAAGTAGAAACAATGTCTTCTATACGTAAAATAATGTTTTAAAAATAAATAATTTTCAACCCCATGTAACATCCGAAACCTTCCTTGATTAGTATGGCGATTGAGACCTACTTTTAGACTCACTGGTATCTCTTTTCATCCCATGTACCCACCATGATAAACTCTTTTATACTTTCTGAGAGACCATTGTCTAAGAAAAATAATTTTAAAATCTCATTGACTTCAAGAGTCCTTCCCATTCAACTCCCTCAATTTAGGCCCAACTGATTAGAAATTAAACTGAAAATGATCAATTATTCCCTTCATTTCCATCTTATATTCTGACGTATTTTCTTTAGTTTGGATTGTATGATTTTAAATATATTTCACCAACAATCTTTATCTGTATGGCCTAGTCTTAGAAAATTAAGAGAGTCTCTTCTTTCTTTCATTCTTCTTTCTTAGCTCAGCTGATTAAGAAACATAAAATCTGAAAGTATTCCATTAATATCTCAAATTCACCAAGAAGTTGAGATAAAATAAAGAATACCCTAAAGCGGGTGGAGGGTCTTTTAGAACATTAGTGAATGGAGTAAATATAAAGTAGGGGAGTAATGATGGCCAGCCGGACACAGTGTGAATATGTCTCCCTGGATCCTATGGAATGTACCAAGTGATTTATCCTTAATATAAATAACACCTCTCAACTCTAATGCACTCTGTGATCTTGCCTCACTGCCCCTATCTCACTTGCACTTATGTTGCACTGAAATATAGCGTGCTCATTATTGTACTGTGGGGGAAAAACATAGTGAAGTTTATATTTGCAATAGTGTCTGTTTGTATGTTGTAGCGATGTTTGTGAAGTACTAAGAGTAATTGATTTTACTATGGAAAGTTGTTATTAGTAGTTTACATATGAAGTACTGTGTAAGCTTGTTAAGTCCAGAAAAATGTGTAATCATCATTTGGAACTACCTATGTAGCATCACATTTAAGAAAAAGCACTATTGTTTAATTACTGTTTAAGCATTTATACTCGGAGATAGTCTAAATTCATTCTGTAATAATGTGTCTTAAATATACATTTGTCTGTATTAGTAGTCCTGAGAAAACAATATTGTTAGAAATGGGGTCTTTTTTGGCAGTCAAGTTGCCCCCTGTCCAAACAAGTACCCTCACTCTATTCAAGGTAAGTCACACACAACCAAAATTATCCTGTGCCCACCCTCTGGTAGATTGGCACTGAGCAGTCAGGCTTAACTTAGAAGGCAAAAATGTAAAGGATTTGCACAATAAATCATGCAATAACACAGTGGAACACCACAAAAATACACCACATAGTGTTTAGAAAAATATATAATATTTATCTGATAGGATGCAGGTCAAAATAATTAAGATGCAATAAGTATATGTTGAAATATCATTGTAAACATTATATAAAGTGTATTTAGGGGCATATTTATACTCCGTTTGCACCGGAATTGCGTTGTTTTTTTTGACGCAATTCCGACGCAAAACTAACTCCATATTTATACTTTGGCGTTAGACGCGTCTAGCGCCAAAGTCCATGGAGTTAGCGTCATTTTTTAGCGTGGACACCTACTTTGCGTTAATTATATGCAAGGTAGGCGTTCCCGTCTAAAAAATCGACTCCGAGGCATGTGCGTCGGATTTATACTCCCGGGCAAAATTCACGCCCGGGAGTGGGCGGGTCAAAAAAAATGACGTACGGCCGCTTTTGCGCCGTTTTTTAGCGCCTGCAAAAGGCAGGCGTTAAGGGACCTGTGGGCTCTGAAGGAGCCCAGAGGTGCCCTCCCATGCCCCCAGGGACACCCCCTGTCACCCTTGCCTACCCCAGGAGGACACCCAAGGCTGGAGGGACCCATCCCAGGGACATTAAGGTAAGTTCAGGTAAGTTTAAAAAAAAAAAAAAATTGTGGCATAGGAGGGCCTGATTTGTGCCCCCCTACATGCCACTATGCCCAATGACCATGCCCAGGGGACAGAAGTCCCCTGGGCATGGCCATTGGGCAAGGGGGCATGACTCCTGTCTTTGCTAAGACAGGAGTCATTTCTATGGGGGTTGGGAGTGAAAAATAAATGGCGCAAATCGGGTTGAGGCGAAAAAATTGCCTCAACCTGACTTGCCCCATTTCTTGACGCCCAAGCCCCATATCCCCCTACGTCGGCGCAGCCTGGTGTACGTCGTTTTTTTTATCGCACACCAGGCAGCGCCGGCGGCTAACGCCGGCTAACGTCATTCAATAAATACGGCGCCCGCATGGCGCTTCAGAATGGCGTTAGCCGGCCCTAATTTTTTTGACGCAAAACTGCGTTAGCGCAGTTTTGCGTCAAAAAGTATAAATATGGGCCTTAGCCTCTTAAAAAGCAACAAGTGTCTATTGCAAGCACAATGTACATGGTTTGCGTTCAAATTCTGTACAAGGGCCTACAGTGGAGGAGATGCATGGAAAACTGGGAGGTGTACGTCGATTTCACAAGCTGCTCACAGACGATGAGCTGTTTATTTTCCATGCAGGGAAGACTTTGCGTCGATTTCCAGTGCGCGGACTTGGATCCTCTTCGGGATGCGGGGTTTTCAGACAATGTGTTGAAATTTGGTGCTTGCAGGACAAAGTCACAGGGGCTGCGTCGATCCGGTGGGTGATGTGTGGAAATTTCTACCGCACGCCAGGCGCTGTGTCGATTCCTCCCAGGAAGTTGGGCTGCGTCGTTCTGACTTGGCTTTGCATTGATCCAGTGGGCCATGGGTCGAATTTCCAGTCACAACACTGGCTCTGCGTTGATCTTCTCCTTGCGAAGTCGGGCTGCGTCTTTCCGGTTCAGCGTGCAGTGATTTTCTCACTGCGATACAGGCTGTGCATCATTTCTTGCATGCTGTGCATCGATTTTCACTGCACAAGGAGTTCTTTTGCAGGAATGAAGTCTTTTTGGTCCTGAGACTTCAGGGAACAGGAGGCAAGCTCTATCCCAGCCCTTGGAGAGCACTTCTTAGCACAGTCAGAGAGCAGCCAGGAGCAGGGCAACAGCAAGGCAGCAGTCCTTCTCAGAAAGCAGTCCAGGTGAGTCCTTTGGGCAGCCAGGAAGTTCTTTTTGGCAGGTTGCAGGTTCTGGTTCAGGGTTTCTTCTCTAGGAAGTGTCTGAGTTGGTAGGGTCAGAAACCCTGCTTGAATACCCAAATATGCCTTTGAAGTGGGGTAGACTTCAAAGAGTGGCTTAGAAGTGCTCAAGGTCCCCTTTCAGTTCCATCCTGTCTGCCAGGGTCCTAGTGGGGGGTGTGGCAATCCTTTGTTTAAATGCAGATGTATACAAGTGTGACTGAGCATCCTGTGTTTGGGGCTTGTTTGAGTGAATGCACAAGGGAGCTGTCAACTAAACCTAGACAGACGTGGATTGTAAGATACAGAAGGATATAAGTGCAGAGAAATGCTCAGTTTCTAAAAGTGGCATTTCTAAAATAGTAATATTAAATCCAGCTTCACCAGTCAGCAGGATTTTGTATTACCATTCTGGCCATACTAAATATGACCTTGTTACTCCTTTCAGATCAGAAGCTACCGCTCAAACAGTAAATGAGGGTAGCCCTAATGTTAGGCTATGAAAGGAGCAGGCCTCACAGCAGTGTAAAACGAATTTAGGAGTTTTACTCTACCAGGATATGTAAACTAGACAGGTATATGTCCTGCCTTTTGTCTACACAGCACCCTGCCCTATGGGTTAGCTAAAGCCTATCTCAGGGGTGACTTATACATAGAAAAAGGGGAGTTTTAGAGTTGGCAAGTACTTTTAAATGCCAAGTCAAATTGGCAGTGAAACTGAACACACAGGCCTTGCAATGGCAGGCCTGAGACATGGTTAAGGGGCTACTTAAGTGGGTGACACAATCAGTGCTGCAGGCTCACTAGTAGCATTTAACCTACAGGCCCTGGGCACAGATAGTGCATGTTACTAGGGACTTATAAGTAAATTAAATAAGCCAATTGGGTATGATCCAATGTCACCATATATTAAGGGAAAGAGCATATGCATTTTAGCACTGGTTAGCAGTAATAAAGTGTGTAGAATCCTAACATCAGCAATGTTGTTTTGCTCTAATAATAACCTTAGTATATAATACATTTCTTCCTTTGGTTACTAGCACTAAAATCTAATGAGAGTTCAGAGGTTCCAAGACACTTTTTCTTTTTGCTTTAGCTTACAAGAAATGTTGCTACCTTAAGATGAACTCAAATATTGGTTTACATTGTGTCAGAAATTGATTGAATTTTGGTACACAGAGCCCTTGACTGATGACATAATATAAGACACATAAATATTGCTTTAAAAAAGTATTTTAAAAACATATTATTGAGAAAATATTGTAATCCCTTACTTAAACAAGAAAAACAGAAATACTATTGCTGTTAATAATATCTAAAATACCCTTTTATAAGCAACAAAAATAAAGAAACACAAAATACTGTAATCACATTCAACATATAGAATACTACACAAATATCAAATATCAATATCAATATCAAGTCCAAAAATATAATTAACATTATAATTATATATAAATACATTCCATTAATCTAAAATTGTATTTTAAAGTGAATTGATACTCTACAACAAAGTAAATATTACAATGTATTTATTAAATATAGAATCATAAATGATTATAACTATAATACACTAATAGAAAACTAACAATCATTAAATCAAAAAGAACACCTAGATGTATAATCAAATTCAAATAATCAATAATCAAATCATAACATTATCCGAAATATTTCTAACTTTAAAAATAAAATGAACATATAAATATAACAGTAACTTGTAGACACTAATTAACATCCACCAAATGAGGACTAAAGTGACAAAAAATCAAGCATTCAGCAAAACACAAATTTACAATACAGTTTCCACTATAAAATGCATACAGCAGGGAAGCAAATTCAAAAACTCAAAGACTGAAATAACGGATTCATCTTTGGAAACAACAAATTAAACTAACACACCAGTACAATTAAAAATAGCTTAACAGTAAGAACCCTTAACCCTCAAAAACTAGCATAAATAAAATTTAGAAATATTCCAAACTACGTTTAAAACATATAATCATAATGAAGCTTTTTCAATAGGCAAAAATAAGGTACTTGTACTACAATTTGGAAAAAAGTGTCATCCACGAAAATAAGTATTTATTTTTGCATCCTGCAATCACTGGAACATCAGTCCTTCACTGTAACAACTGTGCCACTACATTGTTTAGGTACAGAAAAAAGCTGTATCCTCAATCCAAGATTCAAGGATGCTTAGAATCTGCCCTCAAAATATCTTACGCAATGCCTACATATAACTAATCAGTCTATAGATCAGAGGTGAGTCTTTGGGGCTCTTTTTGCAGATAGATACCATTTTTGCTGCTTTCCAGGAGGGAGGATCCACCACCTTCTACTATTGCTCTTGTAAGTTTGTTAAAATATAAGGTCCAGCTTTTTATGTCAGATTTAAAGAGCTTCCTCTGTATCCCATCCAATCTTTCTCTTTTTGCCTGACATGATACTAGTGATGGCACTCCTACTGACTACAGGATCTATAAATGCTTCAGGTTTGGTTATGACACACCATATCTTTGTCCAGTCATGAGGGTCAAAGCGATCCTTTCCTCCTGGGTTGTATAGGTCAGAGAAGTGTTGCCACCATACCTTAGACTAAATGAAATTGTTTAAGATTCTTCTTCTGCACTGGCACCCATTAGCCACTAATGCCCAGAATCATTTTTCATCCTTTGACTTTGTGGCATAATATATTGATCCCAACTTTTGGAATCCCAGTACAGAGGAGCCTGCGCCTGTTTTATTGTATTGTTCCCTCCTTAGCCTTATGAGATCACCACCAGCATTTGAAGCAGTTCAGTTTTTACAACCATGCACTTTTTGTTCAACCATGAAGAGCTTTTTTTGGCATAGGAGTGGACCTCCCTGGCATCTTGACAAAAACAGTCACTTACTTTACAGAAAACAGCACTCGGAACATCAGGGATGGCAATTATTCTGGTCTCAACAGTATCTACAAATTGTCTCTAGGGCTATAAAGTCCCATTGAACAGTGCAAGGTATTATGGTTACTATCTTGCCTTTCTATCACCATCAGATCATTAACAAACCTCCATAAAGGCAGAGAATCAAAGACATAGGGCCTGATTCTAACTTTGGAGGACGGTGTTAAACCGTCCCAAAAGTGGCGGATATACCACCTACCGTATTACGAGTTCCATAGGATATAATGGACTCGTAATACGGTAGGTGGTATATCCGCCACTTTTGGGACGGTTTAACACCGTCCTCCAAAGTTAGAATCAGGCCCATAATCTATTCTACCAGAGTGTCCTGGGTGATTGAAAGTGTGATGAGATTGGAGGTCAATTCTTGTGGGGCCATTGCATGCTCTAAGGCAATAAAACAGAGACAAAGACATCAATTGATATGCAGCAATTGTGTGCTGCTTCATTGGAGGGATTGCTAGGGCAGGGATGCCACATTTGTTAAAAACCCTGCAAAAATCAGGGCATCATGTGTGTCAAAGTTCCACCTGTGTCACATAAACTGCTTCATGGTAGGCGTTTCCCTAGTGCCTCTCATCCCTCTATTGTCTATATTATACATATGGGTTGACTTTATAAAGAATCAAAGTTGATCTTCCCTATAAAGTAAGGACATCCAAAGGGTGGCCTGTCCCAGTATGGCAAGCAGGGAGGGAAAAATGCAAGTAGCGTGACCTGTGGGTGGATTCCAAACACCATATCCTCTGCAATAAGCAGATATCAAAATAATCTATAAAAGTACATCAATCCTGAAAGGCAAGCTTATATTTCAAGGCCAGAACATTCCATGGTACAATATTTCTGCTTTTCTGACATTTGATTTGGTCCTGTGGCTGAACTATTGTCGCTCCTGGGTCACTGGTTAGCTGGGGATCAGCTAGTACTGAGAATCTCTTCAAACATATTATCACAGGTTTTAGTGGTACAGCAACACTTTTTTTTAGACAGCAGTTTCAGTGTTCATTACATTTACCCTCAGTGGCTCAGTGGATGGGGAGGACGTGCTCAGTCAGCTTTGGTTTTGATTTGGCTGGATTGTTTTCACCTTGAGTGCCAAAAATGGGAGTAATCCTACTCACAAGTCCCTTCTTGTTGTGGTCTCTAGCTTTGCTGCACTCCAATAGAGACTCAACCTTCTCAGTCAGAGTGTCTATGTTGTTGAATGTTGAGTGGGCTTTTATTTCTTTTATCTGGAAGGGTCTTGGTGGCTTTTCTCTTGCCAATTTGTATGGAATCCTAATTTGGTCCCAGAATTCAGGCCCTGGCTGTTGGGGGCACCACAGAAGTGATGGGAAGTAAATCAAGACAGTACCTTTGAGGTGAGGGGTGGGGTGGATGGCCCTGACCAGTCTCTTCCTGGTACTGATGGGCACAGGACATGCCCAACCTTGGCCTGGACTTTATTTGGGTGCAGACTGCCATGTCCTACACAGTGGGAATGTCAGGAGTGCAAAGAGAGTGTTGGTGAGATGCCCGCTCCCTTTTGGATCCACTCAACCATCGCACCTTTGGAACATGGCACATTGGGGGATAACATTCCTTTAGATCCTGATGGTTGTAGGAGACCCAGAACACCTTTTGCTGCAACCCAGCTGTCCCACACACTGAGAATGTCAAGAGAGTTAAGAACACGTTGGCGAGAGTCCCTACCCCCTTCTGGGTCCACTCTGTAATAAAACCTCCTGGTGCACAGCACGTCGGGTGATAAGGTACGTGGAGGACCAATCCCATTTTGCTGCCACCAAGTTGTCCTGCAAATCCGGAATGTTAGGAGCACTAATAGTGTGTTGGTGAGAAGCCCCAAACCATGTGGGCCCTCCCTGAAGTCCCACTTCCAGCACGTTGGGGCAAGAAGTCCCTTTAGGTGTTAAGGGCTGTAGAGGGCCAGGAACCCCTTTGCTGCCACCAAACTGTTTTGATTTCCTTCAGCCAAACAAAAAATCCAAACAATGTGTAATCCATTTCTGGGGCACAGACACATCATTTTGCACCCTGAAAATAGCCAGATAAAATATTGGATGGTTTCTTATTCTAATAAAAGATCCAAACAATGTCTGAGTTCTTTCCAGATGCAGGCCCACACATCTGCGGAGCTGGGTGGTGTTTAGAATTGGCACTCGCATGTATTTGTCCGAGCAAGTGCTTAGCTCCTCTCTGCCGAGAAGACAAAAACATATCTGTGCCCCAATGAGGAGCCCTGATTTTCTTTGGATTATTCTTGCATTCAGAAAAAAAAAACATAGTTCCTTGCTATGGTGCAGGCACACAAATGTACGATCCCTTGTAAAAAACGTGGATGCCATTTCTATTTTTCCTTAACCTCCTAAAAAAATCCAAACAGTGTTTAGTTAAGATACAGAGTTGCACACAAACACACACACACAAATATCTGCACCGCAGTGTGGAGACTGGATGGCTTTGGATTATTTTAGCCTTAAAAAGAAACTCCAGAACTAAAAATCCAAATAGCGCATGACTCTGGGCTGCCCAGACAGACAAAAACACACACCTCTTCAAACCTGTGAGGAGTCTGGATTCTGTTTGGATTATTTGTCAGTCTCAGAAAAAAACAAAAAAACTATTCACTTGGGAGCAGAGCCACGCATACAACTGTAATCTGGTGAAGAGCACAGAGCAGTGCCCAGCTACTCGCTAGGGCTCAGAAACAAGGCCAAGATTTACACTGCCTTAGCACAACAATTTTTTGTGCATTGGTGGCAAAAAATGAATGTCTTATTTAGAACGTGGCACTACATCTATTTAGTGCTACTTTCCTGGACCTTCCACCATTTTTTTAGTAGTGGTACCTAACCCTGCACCATTTAACAAAAATCATATGCAGGGTAGGTGTTCCCTACTTAAAAATGGTGCTAGCCACCTAACGTCATATTTACAAGCCTGTTGAAAAATTGAATGCAGATCGGAAAAATGGCGCCAATACCCATTAGTGCTGGAAATATGACACATGCTCAGACCAGGCTTAAAAATGATGCAAAGGCACAGGTTTAAAATAAAAACACACATTAAGCACTCTGGCAACTACCAGAGAAACATGGACCTGTTACTGCTCCAGCTAGGTACCAGGAGAAGAAGACAGGGACCACACCAAGCTCTGCCAGCATCACCGCAGGACCCTCTATCACCACTACACCAACCACAAAGCAGAACATGAGGAGAGCATGAATCTATTCACAACAGATATCCATCCTTGGCCAAACAGAGAGAACTGTCATCAGATACTACCAGCTGAAGCCAAAGTCCATTATGAGGCTGATTAATGACATAGCATCAGCAATCACACCAAGGATTATTACGTCAACCAACATACCCACCCATGTGCAAGCTCCTCGTTGTGGTGCACGTGCTGGCCTCTGGCACTTTCTAATCAACTGTGGCAAAAATGGGTGAATTATCTGAACCCTCCTTCTCAGCCCTACTGCCAAGTCTGTTGAATGCTATCATCCACCTCACTCCTCGCCATATCCTGTTCCCTAACAGCCAGCAACTGCAGCAGGAGATCATACAGGGATTTTATGCAGTTGACGGCTTCCCACGTGCTGGGTGCCATGGGCTGCGTGCATGTGCTACTTGCCCCTCCTGCAGAATCCGAACACCTGTACAGGAACAGGAAGCACACACATTCAATCAACATGCAGGTCATTGCGGAGCACAAGGGACTATTCACCAATGTGCTGGCCAAGTATCCTGGAAGTGTGCAAGATGCCTACATCTTCCAAAATTCCACCATCAACCAACATTTCCAGGATGGAGAATATTGCTATGACCTACTAGTAAGTAAGCAAAGAGCTATCACTTGACACCTATAAACACACAACACACGTTGTGCAAACTATGCACACACAATACTCCCCATGCATGGTTAGAGACACATGGATCGACAATCAGCAGCACACATGCAACATGCATCACAGCAAACTTTCAATACACATCTCCAGCACATAAGGACCTCAGTACAAGACCCTAGTGCCACTTATGTGACATTTACAATGATGCTCCTGTATAGCAGTGCCTGCTCTGCAATCACATGGTAGTGTTCAGCAACTCATATGGCTCTTTAAGAAGGTTTGTCAACATAACCGTATCACATGCACCCCTGAGTGTGGAAGGGCCTTATATTGGGTCATGATGTGGGTGTGCCACCACATAATATATTGCATATTGGCATTCGCACACATATACAACAATACGTACACCTGAGGCAGTACCACAAAATGAGCCTGCCATAGGGTCGCAAATAGTAGTGTGCAAAAAAAGAAACAATCCACACTACAATTGTTTTTCATCTCCCAATGTGTATACCAGTCTACACCACACATAGAAATATCTAATTGTCCACATTGATTTGTCATGTGTAGAAAAGGAGACAGTCATATGTAGAAGAAATTACACCTGCAATGTTGGCCTCATTATATCAAGGTGCCAGGGTGCCTGTGTTGCAACCTGGAAGCTAAACAAGTGTCAGCTCAGTGGTTGAGGAGAGCAATGCTTTATATCTAGTAGTCATGGCACACTGCATGATGCATTCCAGATGCAGGACCTCGCATCACAGCCCGCAGCTCATCTGAACTGCCACAGTGTGATCTATCCCCGACCCAAGACTTCATGTCACAAGTCTCCATTGATGGCATTCTCGATGATGTAACAGGACCCCTGCAGCTCCATCTGATATACCACTGCATGATGCATCCTTGATACAGGCCCTTGCATCTCTGCCAGCAGCTCATTAGAACTGCTGCTGCTCAACGCATCCTCAATGCGGGATCTCATAACACTCCTCAACCAGGATTGAATGTACTTTGTTCAGCAGGATTAACTTGGTCCCTGTATCCAGTCCATCGCAGTGGCCTGAACTTATGACATTGTCCCAGTGGTGAAGGGTTGGGTTTCAAGACAATTGCTGTCACATCCTGTGTCATAAGGGGCTACCCCAAAAACCACAAACAAGCCAATACCTCGCAAGCTATTATGCCGCACCTTGCATGATGCCCACACACACACACAGACACACACACATACACACACAGAAACACATGCATGTGAGTCAGGTAACATGGAAACTAGCCATTTGGGAAGAAGAAGAGTACCATGCTTAGAAAGAAGTGTACACAACTTTACATCACACTCCCACTCTTAGGAAATCCCTCAGTGTGATAGCCCAGCACTAACAAGTATGAGTGAGGCATGTTGGCACTGGCACTCTTTGTTCTCCAAGTTGCAACACATGTTCTTGTCCCAATGTCTACTAATGAGGTGTAACAGCGCAGACGGAAGACATGAGAACCATATATCACAGTATCCTGTAAGTCCTTAGTGAATAACATGGTATGGCTACCACCAATTGACCACTAAGTCCCAGGAGATAATTGGCATAGCTGACATCAATTAACCTGCAAGCCCCTATTAAAAACGAGGGCATGGCTACTCCCAATTGAGCACTGAGAGCCAGGAGATAATGAGTATGGCTGACACCAATCAACATCTAAGTCCCTAATAGATAATAGGGCATGGCTACTAACAATCAGCCACTGAGTCCCAGGAGATAATGGGTATAGCTGACATCAATGGACCTGTAAGTCCCTAGTACATAGTAGGGCAGGAGGCTGTAAGCAATGGTTTCGTGTCACTGCACATCATTGTGCACTGATGTGTATCCTGCACTCCTTGTCTGACAACAGCCCTGCCATACATAGTATGTGACAAAACTAAGCAAAATGACACATGAAGAGCAAGGCCACTGTTGGATACCTTCACACAAATTACTACCTAATTGTACTCCCTTGTTGCCCCCTTGTCAAACATAGCATCCACGGTGTGGTCTCCCCTAATGTTTTGCCTCTGCTCCCAGGTTTTTGCTATGTGCTGGACTCTGGTTTTGCTGTTTTTGTTACTGTTGGCACTTTACCACTGTTGACCAGTGCTAAAGAGCAATTGCTCCCTATGTGAAATTGTATGTGTAATTGGCTTTTCCATAATTGGCATATTTGATTTACTAGTAAGTCCCCAGTTAAGTGCACTAGAGGTTCCTAGCACCTGTAAAACAAAAGCCACTAGTGGGCCTGCAGCACTTGTTGTGCCACCCACATGAGTAGCCCTATAAACACGGCTCAGACCTGAGACTACAGTGACTGTGTGCAGTTTTTTTAAACTGCCAATTTGACTTGGCAAGTGTACCCATTTGCACACCTAAACCTTCCCTTTTTGTACATGTAAGGTAGCCCCGTGAGCACGGTACAGTATATGTTAAAGGTGGGACATGTACTAATGTCCTAACAGTGAAATACTGCCAAATTCTTTTTTCACTGTTGCAGGGCCTAGCTCTCTCATAGGTTAACATGGGGGCTGCCTTTAAATATTTTTAAAGTGCATTTTCCCTTTGAGAGCAGATGGAAACCTGGAGTTTAGAGTCTCTGAAAGCACAATTTAAAAATACATCTTTTAGAGAAGTTGGTTTTTGGATTGTTAGTTTGAAAGTGCCACCTTTAGAAAGTAGGCATTTTCTTGCTTAAACCATTCTGGGACTCTGCCTGCTTGTGGATTCCCTGTCTGGGTCAGACTGACAGTTGGGCTGTTTGTGACTCTCCCCTAGAAAGTGACACAAAGGGAGCTGAGGTGTAGCCTGCATATCCTGATGAGCCATCTGGGCTTGAGTAGAGGGAGGAGTGGTCACTTACGCCTAAATGGGATGTGCCTGCCCTCAAACAATGCATTTGTCTGGGGCCAGGCCTGGGCAAGGCAGAATCATGTAAACAACAGAGACTTGTCTTTGAAGTTGGGCAACTTCAAATGCAGAAAGGGGTATAAGTATTGGACCCAAAACACCAGACTTTAGATTACTTCAAGGATTCAAGAGTAACCTCTGCCAGGAGAAGATCTGAAGAGTGGCAAAGACTGGTCTTTGTTGTGCATTCCTGCCTGAGAGATATCTCCAAGGGCTTGGACTGAGCTTGCCTCATGTTTTTGAAACATCAGGGACAGCAGAGGCTTCACCAACCAGTCTCTGAGTCTACCTGTTGTAGACTCTAGCTTGTCAGAGGGTGCCATTCCAGTTCCTGGGCCCTTAGAGTGAATTTCTGGTAAAATACCAGTGAAATGACATCAGACAATGCCATGTGGCTTTGTAAGGGCGCCACCTCACAGAACTTTTGACGCTGCCTGCATCTGAAGCCATGAGCCTCACAGAAGCATGACAACTCCACTGACATCACAGGCCCGCATCACCAATGCCACTGATAACCCAAGAAAAAGCAAGATCCTAGCACCAATGTCCATGACACCCATCACCGTCGCAGCACCTGTGACGTGACTGCGATCCGTGAGGTCACCCTGCAGCATTGTGACTTCGCTGGACTTTGGCTTTGCCAGAGGTGCCCAGGGACCGACTCCTCGCAACTGCCGCTGCCTCACCTCCACTGCACAGCAGCAAGGACCCGACACCTATTTGTGATGCCTCATCTCCTTTGCCCTGCAGCACCAGAACCGATGCCACCTCAGCTCCAGTGACGCCTAGCTCCCCTGACTCTGTTCCCTGGCCTGTCCTTCCACGCTATTGCTAAGATACTGTACCTAGGGTCCGTGTGACTCCATAAACGGTGGCAGTGATGTCGCCTTGTGGGAAACAACTCCATCACAACACCACTTTAACACCAGTTTGTAGCATTTATGTCTCTAGACACTATTTTTGTGTTTTTAAGTGCTAGAGTCATATTTTTACTTGCATATGGTGGATTTTTATTGTATTTGGTCTTGTGTGATTTAGACAAATATTTACTATTTTTCTAAACCTGTCTGATGTCTATTTTGTAGTGTGTCACTGTATTACTGTGTGTGTTGGTACAAATACTTTAGACATTTCATATGGCTTGAGCCTTTCTGCTCATGCCATGCTACTAAGGGGGTGAGCAAGGGTTAACCGTGTGTGCTTCTCCTTTACTCTGCCTAGAGTGAGGGTCCTTGCTTGGGCAGATGGCAACCTGTCTGCCAGTCAAAGACCACATTTCTAACACCCCTGCATTGTATGTATCACTAATTTGAACATGCACAAATGCAACGATGCCGCAAAGAACCTGGTGTGCGGTCAAACCACCTCTGCATCCCTAGGTACAGGAGAGATGTCTTAACATAGACCAATATGTAATACACCATTATGCACAAAGAGACTGCACAGAAGGACAACATTGACCCATAATTCAGTTAATGGGTTGTAAACTTTCACACCCACAACACACAACTGTAGTTTGCAGAAGATAAATGTCAGAATCACCAGATCCTCGAGTCTGCGCATGTTCCCAACATGTCCATCACAAGACAGCTCCAATACTCTGATTGGAATGTCACGGAGTCTAAGAGAGTCCAAGTGGGGAAAGGGGATTAGGTAGCAAACAGCTGGTAAGGAGACCTGTAGGAAGCAAAAAGTTAAACAACACAACATCAGAATAAAATCACATTTAGGTTTATAAAAACTCTCTGTTGAATCTAAAGGTTAAATGATACTCAGAACACGAAATAACACTCTGCTGAATCTAGGGTTCAATGATACTCGGAACGTGAAATAACACTCTGTTGAATCTAGAGTTCTATGATACTCGGAACATTAAATAACTCTCTGCTGAATCTAGGGTTCAATGATACCCGGAACATGAAATAACACTCTGTTGAGTCTAGAGTTCAATGATACTCGGAACATGAAGTAACACTCTGTTGAATCTAGAGTTCAATGATACTCGGAACATGAAATAACACTCTGTTGAGTCTAGAGTTCAATGATACTCGGAACATGAAGTAACACTCTGTTGAGTCTAGAGTTCAATGATACTCGGAACATGAAATAACACTCTTTTGAGTCTAGAGTTCAATGATACTCGGAACATGAAATAACACTTAGGTGGTCATTACAACCCTAGCGGACAGTGCTAAAGCGGCGGTAAGACCGCCAACAGGCCAGCGGTAAAAACTTTGGAATTACGACCGTGGCGGAAACCTCCAACAAAGACAGCCACTTTAACACTCCGACCGCCACAGCGGTACAGACAAACAGCTTGGAGGTCACTGCCAACAGACAGGCGGGAGACAATGTACAGCCCACACTATTATGACAGGCCAATCCGCCACCTTTTCCGGGGCGGATTCACCGCGGATAAAAACACAGCGGAAACAGGCATTTCGAAGGGAAAACGCTCACCTCTACACACTCCATGAGGAAGGAGGGCACCATGGAGCCGGAACTCCATATTCTTCCTGCGATAGTCTTCCTGCTCCTGTACCAGGAGCACCAACGCCGGCGGTGAAGACCACAGTGAGTACTGCACCTACGACATAGGGGAGGGTGGGAGGGAAAAAACAGGGACACACGCACGCAACACCCCAACCCCCACCCTCACCCACTACAACACACACACCAATGCATATCCAAACATTACAGTAACGCCCCCCAACCCCCCTGGATGAATGCAAAGACAAAAGGCAATGAGTGTAACCATTGTATAATATCAAAATAGAGTACATATATACACTATTAACAAAATATACACCACAAATTGTAGTCCAGGTAATACACCATTCATAGTCCGTGGACCACTGGGCCCAAAATGCATGGGCGAGGCCCACACAAGATACCCGAACATGACGGAGAGAACACTGCAGGGGCATCAGATAGAAATACAGCAGGCACCTCAGGGGGAGGGGAAGGGGGGGCACCTCAGCCGGATGAGGGCACGACGCCAGATCCACGAGGGGGCTCCATGCCCATTGATGTATCCTGGGGAGTGCAAAGCCACAGTCTCTTAAGTCTCTCCAGTGGGCGGTTTGCCCACTGTACCATTGTGGGGAGTGCAAAGCCAAAGTCTCTCAAGTCTCTCCAGTGGGTGGTTTGCCCACTGTACCATTCTGGGGAGTGCAAAGCCACAGTCTCTCAAGTCTCTCCAGAGGGTGGTTTGCCCACTGCTCTATCCTGGGGAGTGCAAAGCCACAGTCTCTCAAGTCTCTCCAGTGGGTGGTTTGCCCACTGTACCATCCTGGGGAGTGCAAAGCCACAGTCTCTCAAGTCTCTCCAGTGGGTGATTTGCTTACTGCTTTATCCTGGGGAGTACAAAGCCACAGTCTCTCAAGTCTCTCCAGTGGGTGGTTTGCCCACTGTACCATCCTGGGGAGTGCAAAACCACAGTCTCTCAAGTGGATAACAGTATTCACTGGTTCTGGAGGGGGCTTTGTGCCCAGAGTGCTTCATCCTGCCAAGGACTGAGGTAGTGGATGCCTTACTCCACTGGTTCTGGAGGGGGACTGGTGCCCAGAGTGCTTCATCCTGTGCAGGACAGACGGAGTGGATGCATGTCTCCACTGGTTCTGGAGGGGGCTTTTTGCCCAGAGTGCTTCATCCTGCCAAGGACTGAGGTAGTGGATGCCTTTCTCCACTGGTTCTGGAGGGGGACTGGTGCCCAGAGTGCTTCATCCTGTGCAGGACAGACGGAGTGGATGCATGTCTCCACTGCTTCTGGAGGGGAACTGGTGCCCAGAGTGCTTCATCCTGTGCAGGACTGACGGAGTGGATGCATGTCTCCACTGGTTCTGGAGGGGGACTGGTGCCCAGAGTGCTTCATCCTGTGCAGGACAGAGGGAATGGATGCATGTCTCCACTGGTTCTGGAGGGGGACTGGACGATTTTTCACAGACCTCACCCAGGGGTTTTGGAAACCCGGGCATTGGCCGATTAATAAGGCATGTTGACCGCTGTGGGAGTGACCTTTATACCAAATCATTGGAGCCTCATACAAGTGGTGCTCCCTGGCTAGTCTTAGCCCCCGGTATGCTCAATACATTGAGCCTCCGAATACTGGAGTTAAGTGATCTTTGACTCTCCCATCACCACAAGTCGACAGACTGATACAGATACCCAGAGTCCGGGACTACCTTTCCTGGAGATCACAGCCATTACCTGATTTAATCCCCCACTGGAATTTAGGTGCTTCCAATGCAATTTTCCCTGTCCTGATGATGACCCCATCCTGACTTACCCGAATACGGAGTCGAAACGTCAACACATTTCCAAAGAGTGGATGAGACAAATAGAAAGTTTTTGACACTCCAGGGCCTCCTGGATTTTAGGAGCCACTGGAAGTCGATAATTTGCATACCACCACACTCTGCACTACTTGTATATATCACCATCACTCACTTGCACCTCAGCACTTTCACTGTTTTTTTAGGAGCACCTACCCAAACAAATGTAGATTACATGTTATGACAGGATTTATACTGTTAATCGTCTGAATCAACATGATATAAAATATATGTGGATAATAAATCTCGCTTGTTTTACATTTATAGTACATAGAGATTGTTTCAAATTCTTTTTAAGTTGATTACATGCCGTGAAAGTCTAGGTTACTTTCCCCTTGCACTGACCTTAAAGACTATTACATTTATTACCCTGGTCATGAGGGTTAGTGGGCACTTGCCTCATTGTATTACTCATGTTTCATAAAAGGCTTTTCATAACATGTCACATAGGGGGTCATTACGACCTTGGCGGTCTTTTTGCAAGACCGCAGAGGGACCACTGTGAGGAAGACCGCCTGTGCAGGCGGTTTGCCGCTCAGTGTATTATGACTGTTGGCTGCTCTCCGTCGTTCTTCCGACGGAGAGCCACCAACAGCCATACTTGCGGGCGGCGGGGAAGTGGAGGTTGCGCCATCTCCACCGCCACACCAACAGAACACCGCCCAGCGAATCACGTCCTGTGATTCGCCGTGGCGGTGTTCTGTTGGCGGTGTGGTGTCGGCGGAGCTGCCTCCATGGCTCCCGTCCCCTCCCGGAGGATCAACGGACGAGGTAAGTCGATCGTCCATTAGGGGAGGGGGGTGGGGGGGTGTTGTGTGTTGTGCGCGTGCATGGGGGTGTGCGTGTGTGTATGTAGAGGGGGTGTGTGAGTGCGTGTATGCTTGCAGGGGTGTTGTGTGTATGGGAATGAGTGCATGTATGGCTGTGGGTATGTCTGTATGGATGTGTGCGTGTATGTTTGAATGTGGATGTGCGTGTCTGACTGTGTGTGTGGATGTAGGCATGTATGTCGGGGTGTGTGCGTGTGTGTGTTGGTGGTGCCTGCATGCGTGTCAGGTGTGTGTGAGTAATGTTATGTTGGGGGTCGGGGTGGGAGGGGGGCCCTGGCACCTTTGGGGGGTGGCAGGGATGGTGGGGGGTGTAGGGGAGGGAGTCGGGGTGGGGGTGGGGGTGGGAGAGACCCCTATCAGTGCCAGGGAAGGAATTCCCTGGCACTGATAGTGCTTACCGCCATGGATTTCATGGCAGTTCAAACCGCTGGAAATCCACGGCGGTAAGCCGGGTTCAAATACCGCTGGTGGAATACAGGCGGCCGCCAGGCTGGAGACCCAGGTCTCCAGCCCAGCGGTCGTCTCCGCCCTCGCGGGCGGAACGGAGAACCGGCGGTTGACCATGGCAGTAACCGCCATGGTCATAATACACCAAGGTAAGACCGCCAGCCTGTTGGCGGTCTTACCGCCGGTTCTCCGCCATCCGCCAGGGTTGTAATGACCCCCATAATGTCTAGAAATATAAGAACCTTCTAGGATACTGCTTCGGAACAAACACTGCCTTTGTAACATGAGGACTAAAGGCTGTCTGAAAACCATCCGTGGAAAACAATTGGAATTATGCTAGGAACTTAATATGCACAAGAACAACACATTTAGGATTTGTCATCTTCACAAAAGAAATGTGTGCTCATTAAATAACATTACACTTCAGAGTTTTTTTTTGTATGGCCATGAAATGATTGTACACACTGTTTCCGATCTGGGAATCAAGTTTTACAATGAGGGAAATGAATCGTGGACTCTGACGATTCCAACAGGAATATGTAAATGTCTTGAAATGATTGCACAAGCCTTTGCCGATCTGAACACCAAGTCTAACATGTGGGAAATGAATCACGCACACTATCAATTCCAACAGGAATATCTAAAGGCCATGAAATGATCGCACAAACCTTTGCCGATATGAACACCAAGTTTCTCATGCAAGAAATGAATCGCGCACACAGCCAATTCTAACCAGAATATGTAAATGTCATGAAATGATCGTGCAATCCTTTACCGATCCGAACACTAAGGTTGTCATGCAAGAAATGAATCGCGCACACAGCCGATTCTAACCAGAATATGTAAATGCCATGAAATGATCGCGCAAGCCTTTGCCGATCCGAACACCAAGGTTGTCATGCAAGAAATTAATCGCGCACACAGCCAATTCTAACAAAGTATGCAAATGCCATAAAACGATCGCGCAAACCTTTGCTGATCCGAACACCAAGTTTGTCATGCAAGAAATGAATCGCACACACAGCCGATTCTAAAAGAGTATGCAAATGCCATAAAACGATCGCGCAAACCTTTGCCGAACCAAACACCAGGGTTGTCATGCAAGAAATGAATTGCGTGCACAGCCGATTCTAATAAAGTATGCAAATGCCACGAAATGATTGCGCAAACCTTTGCCGATCCGAACACCAAGATTAACATCCAAGCAATGCTTCGCGTACTCTGAAAGTTTTCAAGAGTCTTTTTAGGGTGGGGTCGGGGGCCCAGCCCCACCACCGTCTTCCCACCCTGCTCCAGGATGCTGTGCAGGTCTGGAACTTCAAGGTAGGCCTCCGGAACAGGAGCTCAGGAAATTGCTGCTGCTCTGTACTGGTACCTCTTAATAGTGAGCACGTGGAGCTGGGCTGGCTCCCTTATATAGAGTCTGGCCCAGCCCGCAGACCAAACCCAGTCATGCAGCAGAGAAAACTTCTAGAAGGTCCCAGAAAGGGACCACACCCTAACACACTCAATAAGTCTGCAGCAATACCTTGCAATTGAACAGTTACTGCAAACATCATTAAAAGTGTTTTTCAAGGTTAAAGTCTGCAATGCAAAAAGTTGACAAACTGCATATAAACACAATGCATGAATTATGCTCTTGCATAAAGGCTGGGTTTTTGCATTTTCGTCGCCCGTAGAGCGAGCACTGTCCTGATGTTGACAATAAAGATACACTAAGAACAAATGCCATTCACATGCATGAAATGTCAGTAAACAGCAACATCACAAAACAAAACAAAAAAGGTGGACAGAGCAGTGAATCCTTTCAAACACTCACCCCTAAACACAGATCTGGATTTAATATGTTATTATTTTGCTTGCCACTTCACCCTGGTTTAGCCTCAACCATATGCAAATCAGCCTTGACCTTATTCCCCAGGGTAACAGTCCAGCCCGAACAGTCAGGCCCTCCTTGCAAAAAAAACAAATGTCCTGAAAGTGGTTTAGAATAGTACCCTTCATCAGCCAGGCTAGATTAAACCCAGTGGTGCCACGAGCAAGGGACCCACGTATGGTCATACCCTTGCAACTTAGGGCGCACAAAGCAACATCACAAAACAAAATAAAATGATGGATGGAGAGTTGAAACTTTTCAAACAGTCTCCCCCAGTCACATATCAGGGTTTAATCCATTATTATTTTGCTTGCCACGTCACCCCAGTTTTAATCCAGCCATATTCAAATCAGTCTTGACACTGTTCCCCATGGGAACAGTCCATCCCAAACTGCTAGGCCAAGTCCTACTTGGGCAGGAAACATGCATCCTGGTACCGGATTCAGGGTATTACCCTTCATTATCCAGACTAGCTTGAATCCAATGGCGCAGCGAGCAAGGGACCCACGTCTGGGCATACCCTTGCCATTAGGGGCCTGATTTATTTAAAGCTAGCGCTGCCTTTGTGTCATTTTTTGATGCAAAAGCAGCACAAACATATGAAATATAATGATATTTTATAAGTTTGCGTCGCTTTTGAGTCAAAATATTATGCAAAAGTGGTGTTAACTTTTCATAAATCAGGCCCTTAATGCGTGCAAAACAACATCACGAAACAAAATAAAGTGACAGACGGAGTGTTGAAACTTTTCAAACACTCAACCCCGGTTACAGATCTGGGTTTAATCTATTGTTGCCTTGCTCGCCACGTCACCCCAGTTTGGACACACACATATGCTAATCAATCTTGACCCTGTTCCCCATGGGAACAGTCCAGCCCGAACTGCCAGGCCAGGTCCTCCCTGGACAGGAAACAAGCATCCTGGATACGGTTTCAGGGTATCACCCTTCTTCAGCCAGGTTAGCTTGAATCTAGTTGTGCAGCGAGCAATTGACCCACATCTGGGCATGCCTTTGCCACTTAGGGCGCAGAAAACAACATCACAAACCAAAGTAAAATGATGGACAGAGTGTTCAAACTTTTGAAACACTCACCCTCAGTCACAGATCTGGGTTTAATTAATCTTTATTTTGCTTACCATGTCACCCCAGTTTGAACCCAGACATATGCAAACTAATCTTGAACCTCTTCCCCATGGGAACAGTCCAATCTGAACTGCCAGACCCAGTCCTCCTGGGACAAAAAACAAACTTCCTGGAACCGGTTCAGGTTATCACCCTTCACCAGTTAGGCTAGCTTGAATCCAGTGGCACCGCGAGAAAGGGACCCATGTCCGGGCATACCCTTGCCACTTAGGGCGCACAAAGCAACATCACAAAAAAAAAAATAATAATGGTCGGAGTGTTACAACTTTTCAAACTCTCACCCCCAATCAAGGATCTGGCTTTATTCATTGTATTTTGCTTGTCACGTCACCCCAGTTTGGACCCAGCCATTTACAAATCATTCTTGACCCTGTTCCCCATAAGAACAGTCCAGCCCGAACTGCCAGGCCAGGTCCTCCCTGGACAGGAAACAAGCATCCTAGGACCAGTTTCAGAGTATCACCCTTCATCAGCCGGGGTAGCTTAAACTCAGTGGGGCAGCGAGCACGAGACTCATGTCTGGGCATACGTTTGCCCCTTAGGGCGCACAAAGCAACATCACAAAACAATATGAAATGATGGACAGCGTGTTAAAACTTTTCAAACACTCACTCTCAGATACAGATCTGGGTTTAATCTATCATTATTTTGCTCACCACTTAACCCTAGCTTGGACCAAGCCATATGAAAATCAGTCTTGATACGGTTCTCCATGAGAACAGTGCAGCCTTAACTGCCAGGCCAGATCCTCCTTGGACAGGAACCAAACAACCTTAAACCGGTTTAGGGTATCACCCTTCATCAGCCAGAATAACTTGAATCCAATGGTCCGCGAGCAAGGGACCCATGTCTGGGCATATCTTTGCTACTAAGGGCGCACAAAGCAACATCACAAAAGAAAACAAAATGATGAACAGAGTGTTGAAACTTTTCAAACTCTCACACTCAGTCATAGATTTGGCTTTAATACATTGTTACTTTCCTCACTATGTAATCCCAGTTTGGACCCAGCCATATGCAAATCAGTCTTGATCCTGTTCCCTATGGGAACAGGCCAGTCCAAACTGCAGGCTAGGTCTTCCCTGGACATAAAACAAGCATGAGGGTGTCATGTCAGTGTCATTATTCACTACATTGGTAACATATGTCATCCTTAGATATCTTGCACTGCGTGTGAGATTAGGGTTGTCCATACAACTGTGTCAGACCACATTCCATCTTCTCATACAATCTCTGTTAGTGATGGACCTATAAGTGTCCGTGGTGTGAATCAAACAGCTTCTCATTTTCGCTAGTGCTGACCCAAATTCACAGTGCAGGATAGGTCTTTGACATGTGTACACCCACACATGAGATGGTGGCGCTGAGTGCTGTAGCACTAGATGCAATGAATATGTGTTTGATCATTATACAAAGTATGCTCAGCATAGTGCTAGGTATGAAGATACTCTTGGATTCTCCCCTCGATTTTGGCACAAGGAATCGTATACAGAGCTGTGTTGATATTTGAAATGTGTCACCATTTGTATGACACGTGTGACTGCTGGTGTTCACATCTACCTCCCACAATATATGTATGACAGACCTTTTCCATATAGCAAGTGGTCACACAATAGCTTGGCAATAGCAGGTACAAACTGGTGTGAGTCTATCTGTTGATGCACTCGTTGCTTGGATGGAATTGTAAATACAATAAGAGCATGAGTCTATGTTGCATGAATGCGGGTCAAAGAAGAACTATCCCACATGATGAGTATAACATCCCATGGTTACATGGATGCTGTGTCTGAAAATGTTTCTCACTGGTGTCACGGTCATTAGCAGATGATGAAGGATGGTGATTTTCTACAGGTCCACAGTTGATAACTGAAAAACCCTGAACAAGTCCCATTTCTAGGAAGGTTGAGGATGGGCCATACCTTGCCCACAATAGCCTATTATTTAAATGTGTACATCAATCAATGTCAGAGCTTTGTAGTTGTTGTTCTCATTGCAATCTAGTTACCTGAGCAGCAGTACTTTATGACATATGTGACAATGTGCATCATCACGTACTAAGTTTCCTGTCAGGTTGTGAATAGTCTGATGTCAGCTATTGAAGACAGATTTCTTCAAGGTACTTGACATTCTGGTTGTGGATGGATACACATCCTGACACAGGTCAGCTAATGTTAATTTACTATGTGGTTTGAAGGTATGTGATTTGCCCTGTCAATGGAATATTTGTCAATGGATTCCCCCTACATCAAGGATTTTGGGAAAGGGTCACTCATGCCTTGCCCTCACAATCTTAAGCATGCTTTAAGTCATTGTCATATAGATGGTGTGATGTAACTAACAGACTTGCATCGCCCGGCCACATGTGTGGTATTTGTGGTCAGGTGTCATGATACACGCATGCCATAGGACACATGCCATGCTTGGATGGCTCATGTATTACTAGGTTCTCTTCATAGTTCTCAGTGACCCTAGTCATGTTGCAGTCAGTATATGTGGGATCTTTCCAGACACACATAGGCCCTCATTCGGACCTTGGCGGGCGGCGGAGGCCGCCCGCCAAAGTCCCGCCGTCAAAATACCATACCGCGGTCGCAAGACCGCGGCGGGTATTTTGACTTTTCCCCTGGGCTGGCGGGCGGCCGCCGAAAGGCCGCCCGCCAGCCCAGGGGAAAACGACCTTCCCACCATGAAGCCGGCTCGTAATCGAGCCGGCGGAGTGGGAAGGTGCGACGGGTGCTACTGCACCCGTCGCGTATTTCACTGTCTGCTATGCAGACAGTGAAATACTACCGGGGCCCTCTTACGGGGGCCCCTGCAGTGCCCATGCCATTGGCATGGGCACTGCAGGGGCCCCCAGGGGCCCCGCGACACGCCCTACCGCCATCCTGTTCCTGGCGGGCGAACCGCCAGGAACAGGATGGCGGTAGGGGGTGTCAGAATCCCCCATGGCGGCGCAGCGAGCTGCGCCGCCATGGGGGATTCAAATGGGCAACGGAAAACCGGCGGGAGACCGCCGGTTTTCCATTTCTGACCGCGGCCAAAGCGCCGCGGTCAGAATGCCCAAGGGAGCACCGCTGGCCTGTCGGCGGTGCTCCCGCCCCCGTTGGCCCTGGCGGTGCAACACCGCCAGGGTCATAATGAGGGCCATAGCCCTTTGGTCGATACCAAGTGCCATATGTGCAATGCAATGACACCACCATGCTGTCATTTATTGTGGCAATGCTGTAGTGATGATTTATGAGACATATGCACAAATGGGCACTGTGACACTGTGGTTGCCATCAAGACAAATTTACATGTGTACCTCCCCTGCAGCAGGATGATGCGGTAGAGGGGTATTCAATGGGTGGTGATTTGGTCATACCCAAGCAACAATCATAACGTTTAACACAGCATCAGCCATACCTTAATATGTGTACATGAAGCAATAGATAATTTACTGACACCAGGCCAAGGGTGTGGTTTGCATGGCACATTTGTGAGTAACATGACTTTAGCTTCACAGATAGCTTCCACTATGTGTGCCCAATTATCCTGCAAACACGAAAAGTACAAAGACATATTCGGGACTGTTGTCATACTGAAAAGAAAACCTTCCTAGGGACTTTTGTCATACTGACATACTGCAACTATAAACCTGCAGGCAACCTACACATTGCAATATAGAGCTCAGATGCCTGCATTGTTGGGCTGTAGATTAGCTACTGTAGGCACACACTTTAACTTAGTTCTTTTTCATATGTCCCCACCCTGCACTTTGTGTAAAACACACCTCAGAATATTTACTTTGATTGTAGAAATGCATAGCTCCATTCCTTTGCACAAAGGTACCATGTTATTTAAGTATCACATGATGCATTCTCTTCAAATAGTTTCAACCCCAGAGACAGATTGACATAGATCATGTGTAACGTGCATTTATTTACATTTGCTATTGTGAGTTATTGATTCAGGTCATTGCATAGGAGATAGACCCCATGGGAGATCCTAATTCATTTGATGCCCAATGAGATACAAGAGGTAGGGGAAAATGTGGACATTCACAATGTGGAGGAGGAGTTGTTCAGTCAGGAGGTGGGCACATTGCCATTCGGTAGGATGAGACACATTGACAGTATATAGGTCTGAATGGTCAACAGTAAGTAAAAGAAACAGGGACGTAGATTGGTCTACTGACACTGGCACAATCTTAAACACAGAGCTAGAGATAAACTGGCCAGGGGCACAGACTGTAGCTTACAGGTGAGATTTGTTTCCTCCACATCTTCATCCTCTGATGTGTGTGGTGCCGCCTGTGCCAGTGATTGTGCTGGAGTTGGAGTTGAGATGGCACACACACACATCAGGGACAGAAGAAGTGGAAATGCAGGTCCCAGTAGCTGTCATCTGTGGGAACATGTGACACATTACTGCAGCCAGGAGACACTGCCAGAGATGGGGACCCAATTGAACCCAGGATCTGATGGATGGGTTCTGGATTGATGGTTGGTAGCTGGTCATCAAGGTCGTCTTGGAGGTCCAGGACAGGCAGTTGGCCAGGAAGGATTATTTGAGTCTCTGCAATGGGGTGGAGATATGTCGCTGTTGTTCTGTCCTGTACTAGCCATTTTATTTAGTCCTAACTTTTAAATTAAATGTTTCCTAATTTTAAGGGCACTGAGCCAAATATCAAGTCCCCCATTCACAGGCCCCTGGCTGCACACAGCTCACCAGGACATGAATTAGGATAACGTTCTGTTGACAAATTGTGCACATCCACATGTCCAAGTTGTGTCACCTCTCAGTTACGCAGCTTTTCAATAGCAGCTGCATGCGACCCATTTCTTGGTTTACATTGCATGGTACTTGGATGCCATGGGTGTTGTTTGTCGTGTACACATGCAAGACATATGGAATCATGGAGAATCTGTTGCAGTGCCAGATCTGCATTTTAGGGACTGTGTCAGGTCCCTATGCCACCCCATATGTGTTGTAGGAGTGATGAGGGGGAGGGTAACAATCAACGTCCATCCTCCATGGGATCCCTTGTTTTTGTGTGCATTATACTGCACCATTCATGTTAAGATGCACCCACCTTGTGGGCACATGTTCATACAAGGTGGTGTCCCTTCATGCCCAAAAGGGATCATCCCCTCAACACAGCCCCCCCTTGCAGTATGGTGCTGATGCGTCTGCATAGGCACATGGCAGCAAAAAGTGCAGCAGCCCTAGTGGTGAGGACTGTAGAGCCCCATCTGTTGTGTGCAAGTTATGTTAGTGCCCTTTCCCCGTAATACAAGCATGCCTTTCCCGGCCCTGGCTGCCCTATCTGCACAACATGCCTTGTACGTGTTGCCCATTGTTAGTTATAAATGGCTAGACGGTACAGTTGACCCAGTGAAGGTAGTGGAGTAAAGGTTGTGAGGTGGTCTGTGCATATGGGGGGGGGTCAGTGGACATTACTGGACATTGATGTTTATCCAGTAGCGTGCCACCATGCAACCTATTTCCATGCATACAGTGCCTCCAAAGTGCTTCGCACTTATGTTATTTGTGGGTTACAACATGGTCCCCCACTGCACCTTACCCTGTGTTTGTTGCAGCTTCTCAATTTCTGCAGTGTCCTGTCTCTGGACTCATTCCACCAGCTCATTCAGCTGCACATGGGGTGCAGGGCTTCCACCTTTGTTCCGCACTGCCGCTTTTCTATTGCTAACCAGTATCTCTTTAGTTCTGCACTTGCAATCGTGTCAGTGCTTCTTGCAATACACGACCATTCTTCTGACCTCTGTCAGACTGCTGACTTTATCTACTATGATCTGCCGTATGGCCTCCTTCCTACTTATTGGAAATTTAGAGGTGACAAAGAACAGGTGTTGGTGCTCTGTCACCTCTGTGCATTTTATTTTCCTCCTGGCTGAACCTGCACTTCCTCTTCGTTTTACCCTTCTCCTGTAACTCTGCATGGGCATCCTGGTGATACCTGGCTCAATGGGGTCTCTCCGGGGTCTCTCCTGACCTTATTTCTCCATTTCTTTTTATTTGCAGGCTTCGGTTTGGCATTGTCACTGGCTTTTTCTGGACGCTTTTAACCAAAAAGTGATGCTATTACGATTAGCATCACATAAATTGCCGCAAATCATGTTAGCACCACTTTTCATGCAATAGCGCCATTTTCTTTTGCGACGCGTCGCTTACCTTTGCACACTTTTTTAGGTTGCTAAAGTTTCCTTACCGCCATGTTGCACCATATTATAAATATGGCACTAACATAGCGCAAGGAAATGTCTTGGTGCAGCGTTAAATTTTTTGTCGCAAAACTGCGCTAGTGCAGTTTTGCTCCATTTCGCGTAAATCTGGGCCTAGCATCATTCCTCCTACAGAAACCTACCAACTCAAGAGATGTCTGAGCACTACACAACAGGGGGAGTCTTGGGTGTTGCACCCTACATGGATGCTACCACTTTAGTTATTCAGAACTCATTGCACAAGTCTCAAACAGTTGTCAACCAACCAACAGAATTTCCACACAGTTCTGTCAACAGTTTTTCAAATATATTGGTGGGCCTCCTGGAACTGACAGGAAGAGGCTAAGAGTTGGACACAGATTCCTTCTATTCATCCTGCTAGACCATAAGGGCCTAGTTTTCTGTTTATTCTTTGGACCTTCATTTATTAACCTACCCTTGGACTTGTGTTTATTTCACTCCACCTTGGCCGAACTCTACTCTCAAAACCAGCCATGTGCACATTTGATGACTGGTTTGACTGCACGAACCCCTCTGGGACCTCTCTACATATTCTTCACCTCCATTGAGAGGTGCACCTATCCCTTTTGGTCCTGCATTCATTAACACTTAACAGAGTCTGAAGAGATATAGATGCCTGTGTTTGCTTGCTGTATTGCTTCTGATATAAAAATGGCCCTATTAGTCGTGAAGGGGCTTTAATGCAGTTGACAAATGCGCCCGCAAACATATTTATTTAAACTACTGTAATGCGAATGAAACACATTTATTCAAATGGATTCTAACTCAACAATGTTTGTGTATACATTCGTTACTTCTGTTACATTGTTTTTGTGGCCTGTAACCTTGATCACTAGATCTGTGTTCACCGAGCACATATATATTTATATTTTATTATTTATCTTTTTTTTTTACTTTGGTGGCTGTCTACTAATGCATTTCTAAAAACAAGTTTATTGTCTCATTTATTCTTACATGGTAGTTTATAAATGTTTTGTGTAAATCTTTTAATTTTCTTGTGACATATTAAATATATCACAGTTATTATTTATATATCTCTTTCTAAGTGAAATCTTGATGAACTCTGTTGCAATTTATACATATATACCCATGTCTACCTAAGGTCTACGGTTGCTTCAAAAGTTTTTTTGTTCTATAACTAAGTCATTGTCTGATGGCTGTTTTCACTTATCAATAAACTACTAATTAGTACTACAGGAGTATTCTTTTAGGTATTCTTACATCCCTTTGTGAATCGGCCTTCAAACGTTCAACTCCATATTAATAAAGGTGCGAGACAGCATAGTCCTTTCTATTTGTTCTACTTGTGTATGAATATTCCCAATTTAGATGTTACGGAGCCAAATGAGATCGTCATTTAAGAGCATGTAAAAGAATACTACAAAAGTACTGTTTTACATTGTCAAAAATATGTCCTGTGTACCAGAACTGCATATTCAACACTGATTACCTTATGTTGATGACTCAAAAAACACACATCAGAGGACTGCGAATTTAAATTCTACATCCAGTGAGGTCACGTCTTTAGATTTCCATTACACAAATGTTCTTCACAAAATTTGACAACTCTTGAAAAAGCTTTTTGCAACTTTTTCTAGCATCAATTGCTTGTCACACCATTTTCAATCAAGTTAACATTATGGGTCGCACAGCAGCTATCAATATAAAACGTAGTCGGCATGATTATGAAATCACAGTGAATAAAGTGTATTTTACATTGCTACAAGTTACATTCAATCTTCTCTCAATGTCCGGGTTTACCTCAGACAGTGATTGCAGAATTAATATTTTTTCCATCATTGCTTTCCTTAGGAACATTTGGTAAACTTAAACTCACACATGCACAGAAATCTGCATCTTTTCTCTACCCACTACTTCTGAAAAAATCTAAGTAAATGCCAATATATAATGTGCATCTAACACATTGCAATGCCATTGTAGAAATATACCAGTCCATCGTCTAAAACTTAATTGGCTGAGACTAGAATTTTACTCACTTAGGCCCTGATTTATACTTTTTTTGCGCCGCATTAGCGTCATGTTTTGACGCAAAAGCGGGGCAAATTTACGAAATACAATTGTATTTTGTAAGTTCACGCTGCTTTTGTGTCAACAAATGACTCTAATTGGGCGCAAAAAAAGTATTAATCAGGGCCTTGGTTTCATACAATGTGATCCTTAACTTACTGAGGAAGACAATGTTTTTATCAAGGCAAACGTAAGGCTGCATATTTGGAGACATCATAGTTCAAATCATAGCATGGGTCAGGCTATTTGAAGTAAAACATTACTTGAGTTCCTAAGTAGGCTGACAACATACGGATCACACAGCCCAAGACGATAGACTGTACAGGTTGGGCGCGAAGTGCCTTATGGGGTATAGTAAAACTCCACTCAATTTATTCTTATTTAATGTTTGTAGTTCTTGAGATAGCGGATCAAAATCCCTGAACACAGGGTGGATAACATGCATATGGTGAAAGGTCATAAAATATAATCAAGATTTGCATTAAAAAAATACGGGAGAGAGAGGCATTTGGTAACTAACTGTGGATACCCGGGTTCTGCCAATGGAACAGGTCTTATGTTAAGAAAGTGTGGTTTGAACTTCATTTTGAAAGTGGAGATTGTTTACATGACCATTTAATTGGTTCGGAATTAGCATCATCTATCTATGGCCCATTGCTCGGGAAAGATTTTTGGAGGGGGTGAAGGTTTTTCTAATATGGGAATTCTGTGCTTGAGAGATTAGGTTTGACGATTTTGTTTCAGCTGACGATCTGGGGGACACATTTACTAACTTACAGGACAATGCAGCAATCCCGTTTTCTTCACTGCCTTGCCCTAGAGGGAGTAACCAACAAAAAGCTGTATTTACCAAATTTGACCTGCCTTGCTTTCTTCCTCTGCTCAGGTGAACACACAGTTTGGCTAGCAGCAGGTATAGTGCAAACGTTCATGTGTGTTGCCTAGCACCAATCAATAGATCAATCAATCAATAGATTTGTAGAGCGATGTTTGTCAATGATGAAGGTACCAAGGTGCTCACAGCATCCTGTTGATTCGCAAAATAGCCAGGTCTTCAGGGACTTTTGGAACTCTGGAAGAGATAGCAAGGTCCACAGGTGAAAGGATAGCTCACTCCATGTTTTTGCTGCCAGGTAGAAGAAGGTGTGTAGTGGTACGGGTTAAAGAAGGGGTGCAGAGTGGAAGCGCCTGGTGGGCTGATGAAGGTTTAGAGAGGGTTCAAGTAGGCAGGTCTTCAGCATAGGTCAGGAGCTTAAACTGGCATCATTTCTTCACAGGGAGCCAGTGGAGTATAGCATATGTTTTTAATACAAAAAGTATTCTTCCAGTTCAAAATCATATTCTGTACAGTGTAGTGAAATGATTGAGAATTAAATATATTTCTCCTAATTCCTTCCTCAAAGAGGTGTTATTTTCTAATGCAAAGCCAAGTCTTACAAATTTTGTAGATCTGGTTTCAGTAAAAAATCATGGGTGGTAGCGTAGGAATGCTGAAGTACCTCCATGGAATGCCACCTATCTGGATGAAGGAATTTTAGCAGGCAATACAGCCCATTTTGAACACTGTTTATACAATGTTGCTGCTAGGGTTCAAACAGGCAGAGAACATATATTCTCAATGGTGCTGCTGGCTAACATTGTGTGCAAGACTAAAAGCTGATAAAATTGGTCAAATTAATAAAAATAACACCAACACAGCAGAAAAAAAATCTTCCATTCTTCAGTCCCGATGACACTTGTAGTTTTTAAAACTGCAGATCCACCTGACTCACATGGAAAAAGTTTGGAAGCTTGGAAGGAAGGAGGACACAAATTTGGGTACAGTTTCTTGCCTTTTACATGTGTCTTAAATAGAGGAATTGTTTATGTTCTGTAATAACAACACAAAGCCTCTCAGAAGCTACCCTCCCATCTCCACTGATAATCAAAAGGGGGAAAGGTACAGAGAGATCCAGATATTTTGGAGGGGCAGACACAGGGACTAATTGCTAGAAGGAAATACCAGAGTGACATGATCCGACTTTATGCCCATTAGCTATCTGAGGTATGGACAGATAGCTACACAACTTAGCATAAAATACAGTAATTACTACCAGCTCAGCTTGTGCAATAACTATGAGGCTAATGATGGGTGTTAGTTTGAGATCAGCCTAATCTCTTCTGGGAGGTAGAGATGTCTGACGTAAAATGCTTTAAGTTATTCTCATGTTCATTTTTCATTCGTTCATTTTGTTTTATATAATGACTACTGAGATTAAAATAATAGATGCCATCTTTCTGATACATCAGATTTAAGTGTTAACAATTCATAATGATTGTCAATAGCTGTGTGTGTCTACTGTGCTGGCAGGGTGTCAGAGTATTATTATAAAACAACAATCCTTATATATATATATATATATATATATATATATATCCTCCAACACTCCCTTAGATATCATATATAATACCAAAAGGATTTCACTGCACTCCATGAGGTATAAGTAGCATGTATTTTATTGCAGTAACAACCACCAACGCGATTCAACTCACCAAGGAGTCTTGGTCACGGTAACCGTTTGGCAATCTCAGCTCCTTCCTGGAAAGTTTTGGGTGATCGTCAGCCAGGGACAGAGAAAAAAGGGGGATCCCAAAATGTAAAAGCCCCATGCATTCTACATAGACTTCCTTATACATGGCTACAGCAAAAATTTCTGAGTAGAATTACACCAAATTCGTCAATAAGCTTGCTCTTGGTCAGTAGATTCTACTTTTCATAATTTGGTGTAAATCCAGTCAGATGTCTTGCCAGAATGCAAATTTAAAAATGGAGGCATGTGATTGGTCAAGAAGGCCATTTTTTCCCATAAGCCATCATGCTCTTGCTCGCTCCCTTGAGTTTTGCGAGCCCGAGGGCTTTCATTGGCTGGCTGTTAGAATGTTACAAATGTTACAAATGAAATGTCTGCCATTACCGCTTACTGTGAAAAATTGGAGGTGTTGTGGAATTGAAGTAAAAAAGACACATGAGGGGCTGCAGACGGGTATGTTTTCACCCTAGATTTAGATAGGAGGAGTCTAAGGGATATTTACTGTGAAAATATAAATGTATATTGCGTCTAACCAATTTTATTGATCTCACAGGACTCCCACGGGATAGTGAATAGTAAAAATTAGTAGTTGTCTTCACAAAACATTTGATTAGTAGAAATTGATATTGTGGTGCTTGTTTTTGAGAGAATGTAAATGTTGTGTGGTCAATGCAAGGGGGTGTACTCCTAGACTTCCACGGTAATCTATTGATTAGACAATTATGTATATCCAATCTATGTCATATTAATTGTGCTTTATTGCTTTTTCTTCTTTTTACATATTTTTAGAACACAAGAAGGTTGTACTTGTGATGGTAGGTGCTCCTAATTAAAAAACACAGTGAAAGTGAATATTGTGAAAGGAAGTGATGGTGATATATACAATATATACAGAAGGTGGTTTAAGAACATTATGGACTTCCAACGGCTCTGTCAATCCAGGAAGCCCTGAAGTCACATAGAATTTCATTATAATTTAAATCCACATTCAAAAACATGTCGACGTTTCAACCCCATATGTAGACATAAATAGTGGGTCGTCATCAGGACTGGGGATAATGTCTGGTCGGTAGCACCTAGAAATTCCAGGGAAGGAATAAGATCCTCTGATCCGGGGCGTCATCATAATCAGTAGTTCACTCTGAAATGACGAATTGGTGAAAAAATGGTCTTAAGGTTGACAATCCAGTCTTAGAAAAGGTTAAAACTACTGACAATTAGAAGTCGGACAACAAGAATAATAGATGAAATGAAGGTTGTGATTTGATAAGTACAGGAGTATCAGTGAAAGCACAGTTGAAACCTACTTTTGTACCAATGGTGGAAGGCCATTGCCATATTTCTGCCTTGAGATTTGCTCTGACAAGATATATTAAGTGATATTGAGATAAAACTTTGAGAACAGAAAATAGATTTCACTGCTTGTGAATCTGGGTGTGATTTTAAAAAGTATATTTGAAGAAAGAAATCTGAGTGTATATAATCTGAAAAAAATGAGTAGGTTCTACACAACAGTAAAAGGCAAAATACTGAGGGTAGATGAGGACAATAAATAGAAACATTGGGCCCAATTCAAAAAGGTAAACTTAAAACAAAAGTCCAAGTTTACACCAAAAGTCTAAGTTTAGACTTAGGCCCTCATTACAACCCTGGCAGTCAGTGTTAAAGCGGCGGTAATACCGCCACCAGGCAGGCGGGAAAAAAAATTGGATTTGGACCCTGGTGGTTACCGCCATCCAACACCGCCACTTTAACACACCGACCGCCAGGGTGGTAACGGCTGCTGGCCTGGAGACTTCAGTCTCCAGCCCGCGGGCTGTCACATTCCCACCCTCGGGATTACGACCCACCCTACCGCCATGGTTTTCGTGCCAAACTTACCGCAACGAAAACCATGGTGGTAGGCACTATCAGTGCCAGGGAATCCCTTCCATGGCACTGATAGGCGTCTTCCCCGCCCCCACCTCCTCGACCACCCTCCCCCACCCACTCCTGTCCCCGCACATATACACACCCACACGCTCACCCATATACACACAGGCACACATGCAGACCCACCTCCACCCACGCATGCACACATACATAGCCACACACCATAACACACACCAACATAGCTTGTCACACGCATGCATCCAGAACACACAACACTCACAATCACTCATTCACGCATGCATCCAACGCGACTCACACCCACATGCACACATCCCAAAATATACACACACACACCCACATACACACAACACCACCCTCTCCGGTTGGAGAACCCGACTTACCTGCTTGCGGGGGGTCCTCCGGCTGGAGGTGGTCTGCGGTGCTGCTGTCAGCAGCAGCGTCCACCAGCAAAACACCGACAGCCCGTATCATTGCTCATGATACGGTCGGCAGTGTTTTGCTGGCGTGGAGGTGCTGCTGTCAGCAGCGCCGCCTTACTGCCGTCTGCCGCCATGACTGTCGGCAGTGTTCCGCCAGATTTCTGGTGGAATACCGTTGGCGGTCATAATACACATTGCTGGCTGGTAGCCAAGGCGGCGGTATGTTGACGGCCGTCACCGTGACGGTAGGCTGTCAATACCACCAATGTTGTAATGAGGGCCTTAAAGTCTAACTTTACTAGAAGTAAAGTTAGACTTTGGGTCTAAGGGACATATTTATGAGCCCCTAGCGCAACTTGAGCATCACTTTATGTGATGCTCCAGTGGCACTAACCTCTGCTCCATATTTACAAGGCGGTGTAACACCGCTTTTTGTGCTGTTAGGCCTCCTTGTAAACAAGGGCTCCTCCGATGCAGTGATCTGCGGCAGCGTGGCATACAATTGGTGTTGCTGTGGGCGTGCCACAGCAACATCCAATGCATTTTGACGCTGCTTCAGATTTACGAGTTTTCTTGGCAGCTCCAAAATCTAATGCCACCCCCAGGGGTGGCATTAGCAGTGCTCAACGAGGAGTAATACGTTTATTCCTCCTCTTTTTTTGCTTTTTCTATGTGTACTGCATTCTCCAGCACGCATAGAAAGAGCAACATGCCAGAAATTATTGTTCATGTGCTGGAAGGTGTCCCTTCCTGCACATAAACAATCATTTGAAAATTACGCTTTGGCACTTTTTTGAAGTGCCAAAGCACCATGAGTGATTGTTTATGTGCAGGAAGGGACACCTTCCTGCACATAAACAATTACACACCTCAACGCAGACATCCTTGCACGATGGTTCAAGAATATCTCTGTTGGCGCTGGCAGCTAAATTTTGTGCCAGAATAGGAGAATACACAGGGGTGTGCCGTATTCACTGAAATACGGCGCATCCCTGCGTTGTGAAAATTACAGAGCGCGGCACTGCCAATTTTGGCACATTGTATCGCTCCATAATTTTCCCATAAATATGAGCCTAATTTTAGACTTTCGGTCTAAACATACACCTAAAGTCTAAACTTAGACCAAAAACATAACTCTACTATGAGTAAAGTTAGACTTTTGGTTATGTTTATAATGTTGATCTAAACTTACACCAACCATCTAAACTTAGACTTTTGGTCTCAGTTTACCTTTGTGAATCAGGCCCATAGTTAGCACCAAAGTAGGGAGAGAAATGGGTATAGAGAAATATAATTATATTTTTAAGCCAATATGAATGAGTGTGTTTGGAAATAGATGTGGGTGATTGATTATAGTATGCAATTTAATGGTATTTGCACCCACTCATACTCACAGAGGTACTTAGACACCATTTGTATGCCTACAAATGCACATATGTACCCAACACTCATATCGGAAGACAGTAACTGACACTCTCAGCCCCATACCAATAAAAGCATTTATACATCTATTCACTCACCTGTAGTTGCACTTATATAGTCAATGACACACCCATACAGCCATTGTCACACCTACTGAAATATCTACACATCTATATATGTATTCAGAACTCACACAGTCACTTACACAGGACTTACACACCCATACACCCAGGTATGCACCCAGTCACTTGTCTATACAGCCACTCAAATACATATTTGCAAATCATAGAGATAATCAAACACCCTGCCAAAGACAGAAGTGATTTCGTATTCACTCACACACCCACACAACACTTATATATGCACCAGTCATAGAGCCACTTGAACACACAGTTAGTCACCCAAATATCAACTAACTCAACCAGGTACCAATCCATACAGTTACTTACATGCCCATTGATACAACAATACAGTAACTAACATAGCCAGTCATAGATCCACACAGCTACTTACACATCTAGTGACACACCCACAGAGGCACTGACACACTCACTCACATTTGCACTTATCTGCTCACACACCCACTCACTCACCCATACAGTAACTCATATACACATTGAAACACCCAAAGACTCTTACAGTCTCTTACACACTGACATAGCCTTTTATGTAACTACTAGCTTGATTATAGTATTTAATCTAATAGTATGCAATATAAAGTTAAATACATTCTCTATTTGCTTTTCATATATCTACTTGTGTTTAAAGAGGAGGATTTTAAATGCTGTGAAAGACACAGAGAAGGAAAAAAAGAAGAATGAGTACGATATGCTTAAAACTGAGAGTAAAGAAGGACATGATGTGGAGAATGTGCTGGAAAAAAAGCTACTGTAAGAGAACTAGGAAGTTTCTTAAACAGTATGTGGAAAATGAAAATTGTGGAAAAACGTTCAAATAAAAAGCAAGGTTTAAACACCTAATTTAACAAGGAGACACAAACAATTTAAAGAAATTCAAATGAGATGTTTAGTATTGTCTTTCTTTAATGAAGAAAGCTATTACAATAGAACACATTAGTTTATGCAGTTAAAACAAATGGACGATGCTAGGAGGTAAAATATGGTATTACTATGACAAA
This sequence comes from Pleurodeles waltl, assembly GCF_031143425.1. Lineage (NCBI taxonomy): Eukaryota > Metazoa > Chordata > Amphibia > Caudata > Salamandridae > Pleurodeles > Pleurodeles waltl. The sequence goes on along the minus strand of NC_090438.1, from coordinate 876,751,980 downwards.
AGAGATGATCTTTCCTAGAAATGTGGCAGAAGAGATAACTGAACAAGTACAAGGAAGGCATAGATATGCCCCTGTGTATACATGGGACTGCAGTAGTATTTGAAGTGCTCACCAGGATCAAATGATATATTAAAAAATATGCTATGTCAATCTCAAAATATAAATGTAAAACAGAAAATTGCAATGTGGCAGGCCCAGGATCCATGCAAAGCCAGAACACATACTAATTTGCAAGAGTACTAACTGGCATGTGTTCACATGTACTTTTAATTGTTTTAGAATGATGGCTGTTCATCATTCATAAATGTGAGATTTAGTTAGAAGACTTTGCTTGCATTTTGATTAGCAGAAATTAACAAAGCACTTTTAAATGAAACAATACCAGAGATTGAAAACCATTGTGAAGACATTTATTTATGTATCTTTGGTCCTGAAGTAGATTCTGGACAAAATGAGGAGTTGGTATGCTCAAGTGTAGATGAACAAAACACAGGTATTAGTATTGATAACTTGCATGCGAAATAGCAAATTTTAATGTAGTTTCAATCGAGAAACCAAACTATGGATGTATTTGTTAGCAGTGCAATCAGTACAAAGGCCCAATTTGAAATGTTGATTTGCCCTTGAAAACTGAACAGGAAAACAGAGAAAAGTGGCTAGAAGTTGTAGTGTGTTTATTTGTGGAGGAATATTTTGATCTGTCAACACGCCAGATTGTGTGTAAGTATCGCTATCAGAAATTATAGGATAACAAAATGCCTGCCAGGTAATACACAATAAGTTAGAGGTGGTTGAAATTCCAGAGGAACTCCGGCATCTGAATGTTTATGAAGGAATACAGATACAATCTATACACTCCTTGAAGCAATAGTTCATATGGAACCAAAGACTGGGAAACTACCACCCACTGAGTTTCCAAAAGGGCTTTTTCTTTACCTTTAGTATTTAAAAGCAGTATTCAAACTCCTGTGGGTGTAGACAGAGAGCTGGATGAACTGCTTGTTATTCTAGTGAATGACATGCACACACAAAAAAACAACAAAAAAAACTGTCAAGAACTAGTGTATGTGAAGAAAGTGAAAAAAGCTACATTGTATCTTAAATAGAATAATGTGTATCATAAAGATGTAGATGTTGTTGAACATGGAAGTTGCATGGAAGAAGAAACGTTGCATTCAAATGGGCAGTTTGAAAGAATGGATAGAACAAAATCATGGAAAAGATGAGAAGCTTGAGTACAATTTCATACACTTGATAGCATGCCAATATGAGACTAATGAATACTGCTATTGACGTCATGGTGAGCTCAGGTGTATGTTGCAAAATGTAGGTGCACCAACTTGGTTTGTAACACTGCGTTTTGCAGGGTATGTAAGGGATAATGTTCATGGGTTTTTGAGAGAAACAAACTCTAATATTAAAGGTATCCAATTGAAGACACCAGGAGAGCATTGCTCTTTGGATCCTGCAAATGTTTGCAGGTACTGCAACCATAGATTTCAAGTTCCATTGTCCTTTATGTGCAACAACAAATTCCACCTCTTAGAGACGTTATTGGTTTCTTTTTGGAGGAAAAAGTACCAAGCAAGAGGTGCTCTTTATATTTATATGTTGTTGTTGTGGATAAAAGATGCACCTAAATTTGGAACAGACACAGACAAGTCTGTACCTTGTTCGTAGAACAGTATTTTACATGTAGCATCGCAAAAGACACTGAGGGAAGAGGCCTAAAACAGAAAATTCTGTATTTTCAGCCACAAAGATGTGGAAAGTACTCTTGGCAGAAATACAGAGTATTGGGAAAAGTTTACTCAAAATGCTGTTTTGGATTTCGGATTTTGGACCTGTTGTTTCAAAAGGAAGAGTAAACAATGTTATGTCTGCAGCGAAACATACACTTACTCAGAAATCACCCCAAAATACCTACAACCCCAGAAGAGCAGAGGCATCCAAATATATAAATGACTTCAGTCCTATCATTTTGAAAATGTGTATTGCCAATATTGATATTTAGGGCCATATTTATACTTTTTGATGCAAAACTGCGCTAACGCAGTTTTGCGCCCAAAAAAATAGCGCCGGCTAACGCCATTCTGAAGCGCCATGCGGGCGCCGTATTTATTGAATGGCGTTAGCCGGCGTTAGCCGACCGGCGCTGCCAGGTGTGCATGAAAAAAAACGAAGTACACCAGGCAGCGCCGGCGTAGGGAAAAATGGCGTTTGGGCGTCCCAAAATGGGGCAAGTCAGGCTGAGGCAAAAAAATCATCTTAACCCGATTTGCGCCATTTCTTTTGGGCGCCCAGACGCCATTAACATGACTCCTGTCTTAGCAAAGACAGGAGTCATGCCCCCTTGCCCAATGGCCATGCCCAGGTGACTTATGTCCCCTGGGCATGGTCATTGGGCATAGTGGCATGTAGGGGGGCACAAATCAGGCCCCCCTATGCCACAAAAACAATTTACAAAAATACTTACCACAACTTACCTTTTCTTACCTGGGATGGGTCCCTCCATCCCTGGGTGTCCTCCTGGGGTGGGCAAGGGTGGCAGGGGGTGTCCATGGGGGCAGGGGAGGGCACCTCTGGGCTCATTCTGAGCCCACAGGTCCCTTAACGCCTGCCCTGACCCAGGCGTTAAAAAGAGGCGCAAATGCAGGGTTTTTTGCCCCGCCCACTCCCGGGAGTCATTTTTGCCCTGGAGTATAAATACCACGCACATGCCTGGGAGTCATTTTTTAAGACGGGAACGCCTACCTTGCATCTCATTAACGCAAGGAAGGTGTTCACGCCAAAAAATTACGCTAACTCCATGAACTTTGGCGCTAGACGCGTCTAACGCCAAAGTATAAATATGGAGTTAGTTTTGCGTCGAATTTGCGTCGAAAAAAACGACGCAAATTCGGCGCAAACAGAGTATAAATATGCCCCTCAGTTTGTGGCAGACAACTCTATTGCTGGTGCTCATTATGTAACTTCATACATACAAAAACTGAGATAACTGAGGTGAAAAATGTATGAGATTTCTGCTGCAATGTCCCTAACAACAAATCTGTACAACTTCAGTTTGAAGATGATTTCGCACAGAGAAATTGGATCTATGAATGCTGTGGTTGGTAGTGTTCAGCTAGTTTCTATTCTAAGTCAAGAGGAATTGTTTAGTGGAGTCCAGACCTAGGATCAACGTGAAAAAGAGTTCTGAAATGTTTTCCAGACATTGTAAAAACAAATATGTTGGACACTTATTATCCACAAAGGAGTGCAAACCTTGAAAATGTTTGTCTCATCTACAAACAATGTGACAGAAAATGTAGATTAAGGAAAATGTACAGTAATTGGTTGCAATGACTGTTTAGTGCAAAACAGCAAAGGAAGTCTAATTAACCATAGAAATTTGACTTGCCATACTGCTGAAAAAAGAGATATTTCTATTTGGCACTTTTGCAGCTGTTTAAACCTTGATGTTCTGGATCAGAATTACTAGGAGAGTCTGACAGCAATGAAGATTCTATCAATGCTGTAAAGGATGGTATTCAATGCTTAGTGTTTACTAAATACTTCCAAATGTTGAATAATGAAATTGAACAGGAAGATACAATTGCTGCTGAGATAGCTTAGGAGAGTCCCCAAAGGAGCCGAAGTTCAGGTCCTCAAAGTTGGGACCCAGTTGGACAGTCTATAATTGAAATTGGGGCTGCTATTGCAACTAATGAGATGAAAACTGCAATGCAGCAAGCACAGCAGGAAGCAATTGATTTGGCAGATTTAGTTGAACAACTGAATAAGGAGCACATTGAAATATGTATGGAAGTAAAAGCCACAGTTGAGCATGGATTGCTTCATGACAAAAGTGTGCATGCCCAACCTTTAAGCCTACACTGTTGTATGTCAGTGGTCAAGCTTATACTGGCAAATGTTTCTTAATTCAAGCTCTTACCGCTTTCCTACAGAAGACTACATATCGTACAAAGGTATTACTTTACACTAAATTTTGATGCTGCCTATAGAACATGAGAACAAGCTGGAACACCAAAAGTTATCTGGTGAAGTTTGTGATGAAATGTCAAGAGTGTTAAAAACGTTAAAGCTTTTAACCATTGATAAGGTGAGCATGGTCTCAAACTTAATGTTTGCCTTTAAACATTTGTGAAGGCAGGCAGGTGGTTGGATTAGCGTAAAGTAATTAAAAAACATAGATATTCACTGAAAAAAACAAAGGTTACAGGAATGTTATAGTTTGGTTCTGAATTTACTCACAGAGTTATTGCAAGTGACTATGGGGCTCATTACCAGGCAGTTGGTCATGGGTCCCCAAGCCTCATGGTGACGGTCAGAACACCTCACTCCAAGCGATCTGACTGCCGCATTCCAACCCCAGAGGTCGGACCATCTGAGTTGTAGTCAGCCATAGCGGTACTGCACTCAGTGCCGTCATGCTTATTACAACTCAACTTTCAACCAGAAAAGGCTGACAAAAAGCCAGTGCAGGGGGCCACAGTGGGAACCCCTGCAATGCCCGTGCACATGGGCATAGATGGGGGCCTGCCTGCCCATCACTTTCAGAATGCGCAAAGTCTGTTTTGAAGACAGTATACATTACGAGGGTGGTGTTGTGCTGTGGTACTGGCTTTTACTGCCTTAAGGGAGGCGAGATCAATACCGTAGCACTGTTCCTGCCAGCCAGACGACCAGGAAAGTTGTAATACAATGTTCCCAACTGTCAGCCTGTGGAGAACATTGTAATACGACAACAGCGTCCTCCCCCCACCTTTGGCGGTCGGCTTGCCTGACCGCCAAACTCATAACTAGGCCCTTTAAATTGCACCGTAGGGTAAATATAACTTGCGCCCTTGTTATTCCTTTGCTAATTAGCCCAGATATTGCAACACTCATGACATTTTTTATAACATCATTGATAATATCACAGTAGCATATGTTGAAAATCTATTGAGGATAAAACTATGCATGGCGGGGAAAAGTTATAGTTATCCTAGAACAGGATTTAAAGTTACTTGAAATAACTAATGCAAGACAGTAACTTTGAGCAATGAGCTATAGTTTCTTAACATAGGTATACCTATAACTGCTAAACGTCTATGGTTTTTGGGTGAGTAAATTCAGAACCTAACCTTTACACCCAGCAGCCAATGCGAGAAACAAAATGGCTGCCACAATCTTTCTGTCAGGATGTTTTAGAACCTATTGGTAATGCAAGTACCTACACTTAGCAGTAAGCCACAAACCCCCACTAGGTCCAGTCAAGGTCTCAGTAAATTAACCCAGGTTCAATCCTTGGTAGCTTGGAAAGACTTAGAAACATTTTCAGGACAGAAATCTTTGTCTGGGACCAAGTCAAAAGCTGAAGCTGACCTCGATAGAGCCCTCCTCGAATACATTGCGTGACTTACATACTTTTCAGGAGCTTTTCTTGCCTGACATCGGACGGCCATTCTCAGCAAGCCGATTTTGATGCAACATCATCCGATTGTCTTTCTACAAGCCCCCAGTCAAATCCTGGAAGTCTGGGGCTTTGGAGCTTTTCAGCAGGTCAAACCTATATGTCAGGCCGCGTCACAGTTGACAATGGCTGACTTGACTCACAATGTCAGATGTCTCCACTTATGGACCTTTTTTCTAAAGTTGCTCCAAACTTCTGGATCTTCTTCCAGAAGTACTTTTGGGGTCCTTTAGGCATCCATAACTCACTTCAATCTTCCAGAAGATCTAAGTTGTTCCTTGGGGGGTTAGGACTCAATTACCAGAAACACCTGGTCCAAATCCTAAAATGACCACTGGCCTCTGGTCAGCTGGACTATTTTTGCAGGACTTGATGCAGGGGACTCTGGTCAGCTGCTTTCTACCTGTATTGAGTGCCTTTGTGGTGTAGTAGAAGCTAGGCACAGCCATGTTCTTGGTGAAACCCAAAGTGTGCAGCTCGTGCAGTCCTTCTGAGTGCCGTCTCCAGGTACAGGCCAGGTGTCCAGCAGGGCTGTCCTTCTTCTTTATGTCTTGTTCCAGTAGGGATCTGAAGTTGGGTGCAAATCTGCCACATTTATCCTTGCTCCTGGGGTGGAAAGCATGGGGGTGCTTCTGTCCAATCAGACGCAGGCCACCACACTCTTGAGTGACCACTTCCTGAGAAGTGTGCCAAAAATCAATCCCAGGCATCAATATTCCTCCAAAATCCAAGATGGCAAAAATTAAATCTTAGAGTTTAGATCTGGCTGAGCACACCCACTGTTGTGGCTAAGTTTCCCTTAACACACCCCTTTCCAGCTATCTCCTAATCTAATGGTTGTTTAGGGCTGCAGGAAATGGGGAAGGTCCAGTTGCTATCCCAAATGTCCTTCCCTCCTTTGAAGTCCAGTTTGGCTGCTCTACCCCATCCCGTTCTAACTGCTGAGGCAGATCTCCTCACACCAGATGATCACTTTGTTTCAGCCCTCATCAAGGCAGCCTGGCTCAGGCCGCAAGAGGTGAACCAATCAGAGCAGGGCACTACAGGGTTGCAGTTGGTAACTTTCTTGCAAGAGTTCAAAAACACTTTCCCTGTTCAAGTTATATTAAATTCAACAGGGGTACGTTGTTGGATTTATACACTGAACCCAACCCTGGGGGCACTTGTGGCATAACTTAGGGGTGACATATGTAAAAATAAGGTAGCTTAGGACTTTGTAAGTACTTTCAATTCCAAAGTCAAAGTTGGGGTTAACTTTAACTTAAAAGCAGCCAGCAAAGCAGGTCTGCTTTTAAAATGACACTGGGCACCACAGCAGTGCATCTATAGGTGTACTATCAATAATGGGGTGCCTAATCCCACATGCCCTATGATATACGAGGGACTTAAAGTTAGGTTTGCACAGTCAGTTATAATTAGCCTAATTTTCATATTCCATTTTACACAGAGCACTGGCCTTCGCACTGGTTAGCAGTGCCCAGAACACAGTCAGAGTCATTAACCACCAGTATCAGTCAAACTTTGGGGGTGATGAGGGTACCCTGGCTGGACGGATCACCCCGAAACATTCCATGTACAAGAAGACTCTTAGGCACACTTTTTGGGAATATTTCATAAAGAGTCATCATACAGCACCAAAGATTTAGCCAAAAAATGCTTTTTCAATCAAAACTAGTTCCTAACTATTACTACATGCTGGCAAGTGCCAGTAAGGAATTTTAAATATTACATAAATATATATGTATATATATATATATATATATATACATATATATATATATATATATTCACTGAAAAAACACAAAGGTTAGAGGGACGTTACAGTTAGGAAATAGATTTTTTTTTTTAACATAGAAATTCTCTGAAAAAAACAAAGGTTATAGTTAGACTCACATTTCAAGCATACAAAACCATAGCAATTCAGCAGTTGTAGTTAGAGTTACTTCAAGTAACTATAATCTCATGCCCTAAGGTAACTATAACTCGCTCCCCGCCATGCACAGTTTCTTCCTGAAAAGTTTTACTGCAAATATTACATTGATATTATCAAGGATGTTATCAAAGTTGTCATTGGTGCCGTAATTTGTGGGGTAATTAGCAGTGCATGGCGAGAGCACAAGTCAGAAGTACCTTAGGGCACAAGTTACAGTTACTTGAGGTAACTCTGCATATAAATGCTGAATTTCTATGGTTTTGTACCATAGAAATCCATTTCCTATCTATAATGTCCCTGTAACCCTTGGTTTTTTCAGTGAATATCTGTTTTTTTAGCATATAGCGCCTCATTACCACCTTGGCGGTGGGCATTACTCCGTCCCAAATGTGACAGACATCCCCCTGCCATATTTCAAGTTTCATTATATCCTACAGAGCTTGTAAAATGGTAGTAATCCCTTTCCGCCAAAATCGTAATCAGAACTATACATTTTTTCATCACTATATGTTAATCCAAGCATGGCAGCATATGGCCTTTTGTTATGCGTGGCTGTGATTGGCCACAGGAACTGGCCTCCAGGCATGCCCTGATGCCAACCCCCTATAAGCACCCAAACTTGCACGGTGCACATCCTTCAACTGTGTCCAGGGGAGGTTGCCCACAATACCTGGCCTGCAGCTAGACCCTGCAGCCAACTCCCCCTAACCACTGAACCCCACACAGTACACGGGCCTTTGACCGTGCATGGTGGGAGTTGGCTGTAGCCTGTCTGGGAGTGAGAATAGATGTGAGACGGTGTGTCTGGGGTGGGAGTGGCACTCAGAATGTCTCTCTGGGTGTCAGAGTGCACACATCAATGTTTTAGTTGGTGCATCAGTCTGTGAGCGGGTCTGTGAGTGGGTGCATGAGGGTGTGAATGGGTCTGTGAGTTGGTGCATGAGCATCTGAGTGGGTCTATGAGTAGGTGCATGAGTGTCTGAGTGGGTGTGTGAGTGCCTGGCAGGGGCTGTAGGTAGGTGCAAGAGGGTATGTGAGTGGTTTCGTGAGTATCTAAGTGGGTGTGTGAGTGGGTGCCTAAGTGTCTCAGTGGGTGTAGAAGTGGCAGAACGAGTTTGAAAGCGAGAAAGAGAGTGAGAGGGAGACAGATACTTTTTTAGGCTTTGATGTATGATATATTAAAATGACATATTTTTGTTTAATTTAACAAATGAAAACGTGTTTTTGATTTTTAATAAATAATAGATCTTTAACTTTTTACTTAAACATTTGTAATTTAAAAAAAAGAGGGAAACGAGTCCAGCTGGACTTCAGTGTTAAGTGTGAAAGTGCTTGACTTTCACTTTGAGCTATCTGCATTATTTTTTTCGACCCTTTTTTGGACCCCCCCGGGACATAGTAGGAGCAAGCCCTAGGGGGTGGTAGTCCCTAGGGCCATCTGTGGCTCTAACGTGAAGATAGCCCGTGGGGTGGTGGTCCCTTGGGCTAATCGAGGTTCAAAACTGACCCCTTTTCCATTGTTTTCTATGTGCCCTAAGGGGTGGTGGTCCCCAGGCCGCGGGGGCCATAAACCCCCCATATATCTATACAGACGCCCCAGGGCTGGTGGTATATATATATATATATATATATATATATATATATGTATATATATATATATATATATACTCCAACAAAGCGGTCCTCATAGCAGCTAGCATTTCGTGCTGATGCAAGCGTGAGGAATGGAACTTTCCTGTTCAATCTATTTCAAACAAACAATTGAAAGTAATTGTGATGCTACACTCCAGGAGAGTTCATATGCTTTTTAATTCAGTTGTGTACACCACCAACCATCACCACCGACGCGTTTCGACCTCCCAGTCTTTATCCTCTTTTTCTAGGGTTACTTTTAAATTTCACTACATGTCCCACAATGCACTTGAATGTTATTAGACTATAAAAATGAGATATTGAAAAAGTACTCACACACTGTGAGCAAGACCGGGAAGTCGAAACGGATCGGTGGTGATGGTTGGTGGTGGACACAACTGAATTAGAAAGCATATGAACTCTCCTGGAGTGCAGCGTCACAATTGCTTTCAATTGTTTGTTTGAAATATATATATATATATATATATATATATATATATATATATATATATATATGTATATAAGTTCACTTTAAAAAAACAAGGGTTACAGGCACGGTATAGTTAGGTTCTGAATGTACTCACAAAAAAACAGAGAAATTCAGCAGTTATAGAGTTATTTCAAGTAGCTATAACTCACAGCCTAAGGTAACTATAACTCATGACCTTGTCATGCACTGCTAATTACACCAGATATTACAGCACACATGACAACTTTTATAACATCAACAAAAATATCAATGAAACATTAAAAGTCAAATTATTTTGAGAAACTGTACAGGTGGGCACGCTAAGATCGCCCAATGTCATTAATGTAGTCTCAGCATCAGAAAGACATCCAATGCGTTTCAGCTCAGTGGAGGCTTTCTCAAGGTGACAAGTCCCACCACCATAAAAAAAAAAAAAAAAAACACAATATAGACACTGAGGAAATATTCCATTCCATGTCTACCCATATAAAGTACATATACTATGTTACATAATTATAAACATTAAACGTTCATGACATTGAAATATCAAACATTATTTTCAAAATGTCTAAGTCAAAACAAATAAAAATAAAATGAAATAAAAATATCAAAGGGGATAGAACTCAACATAGACAAAATACTGTAGTTCACAAACAGTGCGAACCAGTTAATTTGCTAAAACATAATATCACACAATGAGGAGCTAAAAAATGACACAAAGCAAATTATCACATATGCATCAAGGAAAATACACATTGCATACAGAAAGCATAGTGTAAAAATAATGAGAACGAATCAGAATTCATTATACTGATGGTCAAACAAACACTAAAGCCTACAATTTGACCACCTCATCCGTCTATGTTTTTCTTTTAAACATACATTGAGTATTCATTCTAGCGGATGAAAGAGATGCATAACCCAGTTTCTAACATGTTCCTCTGACGATTGTGAATATATGCTGAGGTCTCTGTAATCTTATGTACGTGTGAGTGTACCACATTTCCACTTAGAAAACACAACCTGGAGCATCAGGTAGCGAATCTGAATGTAGACACCACTTATCCTGTACCAAGAACTTTTTCGAGGGTTATCAATCTATCACAGCTTCTATTCTTTGCCCTTGACAGGGTAAAAAATATGTACAGAGGGCAATAGAACCAGACAGCTTAGACAACTGGAAGCAAGGTATAACCTTGATTTACAGACATAACATCTTGATAAAGATGAGGTACATGTTGGCTGAGATTTTGTTGAAAATTATGGTGGTCATTACGACTCTGGCGGACGGTGTTAAAGCTGCGGAAATACCGGAAACAGGCCGGTGGACAAAAAAAGGGAATTACGACCCTGGCGGTAACTGCCAACAAAGACAGCCACTTTAACACTTCGCCCGCCACGGCGGTACAGACAAACAGCGTGGCGGTCACCGCCAACAGACAGTTGGTAGACAATGTACCGCCCACACTATTACAACACACCAATCCGCCACCTTTTCCGGGGCGGATTCACCGTGGATAAAAACACGGCGGAAACAGCCTTTGCTATGGGAAAACGCTCACCTCAACACACTCCACGAGGAACGACGACTCCATGGAGCCGGAACTCCAAATACTACCTGCCCTTGTCTTTCTGCTCCTATACGAACAACAGCGACGTAGGCGCAGAACATACCAGTGAGTACTGCAGCTACGACACGGGGGAGGCAAAAGTTAGGGGGACACCCACCAAACACCCCCACCCTCGCATATTACAACATACACACCAATGCAGTCAAAAATATCACATGAAGAACCCACAATCCCCCCGGACGAATGCAAAGACAAAGCGAGATCCGTCCAAATATTGTAATGTGCCAATATATATGTCATATAAAAATATACTGAATCATATCTCGAAATCTGTCATATTTATATATACAATACAAGAAGTAGTGCAGATATGTACACAACAATGTCCGTGCACCAACAGTCCAAAAATGCATGGGCGAGGCCCACAATAGATACCTGACCAAAATCCGAGAGAACACTGCCGGGGTATCAGATTGAAACACTACAGGCACCTCAGGGGGAAGGGAAGGAGGGGCACCTCAGCCACATGACTGCAAAGCCAGATCCACGACAGGGCTCCATGCCCATTGATGTATCCTGGGAGTACAAAGCCACAGTCTCTCAAGTCTCACAAGTGGGTGGGTTGCCCACTGGACCATCCTGGGGAGTGCAAAGCCACAGTCTATCAAGTCTCTACAGTGGGTGGCTTGCCCACTGTGCCATCCTGGGGAGTGCAAAGCCACAGTCTCTCAAGTCTTTACAGTGGGTGGGTTGCCCACTGGACCATCCTGGGGAGTGCAAAGCCACATTGATGCAAGTAGATGCAGTTCTCAACTGGTACTGGGTGGGACTGGTGGCCAGACTGGATGAGTCTCCCCGTGAAAGTTCCTGTCCTGTCACTGTCCCAGCTGCACATGGGAGAAGGATGCCTGATGTGGAGGCTTATTCATACCCACACGGTGTTTTCCCTGATCAGCGGTCTTCACCATGGCGGTCTTGGCCTTGTTCAGCGGTGCTTTGCCATGGCTGGCTATGGACTGTTTAGCTGTCTTCACCATGGCGGTCTTGGCCTTGTTCAGCGGTGCTTTGCCATGGCTGGCTATGGACTGTTCAGCGGTCTTCACCATGGCGGTCTTGGCCTTGTTCAGCTGTGCTTTCCCATGGCTGGCTATGGACTGTTCAGCGGTCTTCACCATGGCGGTCTTGCCCTTGTTCAGCGGTGCTTTGCCATGGCTGGCTATGGACTGTTCAGCTGTGCTTTGCCATGGCGGTCTTGCCCTTGTTCAGCGGTGCTTTGCCATGGCTGGCTATGGACTGTTCAGCGGTGCTTTGCCATGGCGGTCTTGCCCTTGTTCAGTGGTGCTTTGCCATGGCTGGCTATGGACTGTTCAGCGGTCTTCACCATGGCGGTCTTGCCCTTGTTCAGCGGTGCTCTGCCATGGCTGGCAATGGACTGTTCAGCGGTAGCCTGAGATGGCGGTTCAGATACTGACATTGGTGTGTGGCATGACGAACTCCACACTGGACATTGGTGTGTGGCAGGACGAACTCCACACTGGACATTGGGGTGTGGCATGACGAACTCCACACTGGACATTGGGGTGTGGCATGATGTTCCATCATCGCCCAGCGGGGCTGTGGGATCCTGGTCCCTCCTGGGCACTGACTCTGGCCGTGGTCTCCTGACCAGTGACGATACTCGGGCTCTTCTGGGCACTGACTCCGGCGGTGGTCTCCTGACCAGTGACGATACTCGGGCCCTCCTGGGCACTGACTCTGGCAGTGGTCTCCTGACCAGTAACGATACTTGGGCCCTCCTGGGCAATGACTCTGGCGGTGGTCTCCTGACCAGTAACGATACTTGGGCCCTCCTGAGCAATGACTCTGGCGGTGGTCTCCTGACCAGTAACGATACTTGGGCCCTCCTGGGCACTGATTCTGGTGGTGGTCTCCTGACCAGTAACGATACTTGGGCCCTCCTGGGCAATGACTCTGGCGGTGGTCTCTGGACCAGTAACGACGGTGCTGGCGGTTGTGTCTGGACTGCCGGAAATGATGGCGCACTTCTCCGCCGTGACACTCACAACAGGCTGGGCAGACTTCCTCGGAACCTTCCCCACCTTCTTTGGAGTTACAGCTGACTCACCAATCGCCTTCGATCCCATTTCACTTGTTGTCTCACCAGGAGTCTTGACATGGTCCCGTCGTCCACTCTCCAATTTCGGGGCCTTTACAGGGGGTGGGCTGACAGTGCCTTGGCTCTGGGTCCTACTGCCTGCCCTGGTGGACGGTGCACTCCAAAAACCTGGAACACGCACCACTGGTACTGGAGGCTTTTTGGCTGAGGCGCTACGACGGGACTGATGAACTGGAGGACGGGGGCAAACAGGTCAATTTGACAGAGGGACAGTTTCTGATGGACACTGGGATGGGTAGTTGGAGGGGGTCTGGGAGTGGAGGTAGAGGAGGTGGTTGTAGGAGGTGTAACTTTAGGTGTTTTGGGTGCAGGTGCAGGTACTGGAGGCTGTCCTGAGGTGGATGGATGTTGGGTGAGTGATTGCCGGCGTTTGTGTACTTTGGGAGGGGGCATCACAGACACACTGGGAGAGGACACAGGGGACGTGTAAATGGCAGTGGAGGTGGTAAGTGCAGGTGAGCGGCTTGTTGTGCTGGGTGTTCTGGTGCGAGTCCTAGTGCCTGTAGATGTGGTGCATGCAGGTGTGTGTGTAAACGAGACTGGGAGGGAGGAGGGAGAAGAGGAGGAGGGGGACACAGTGGAGACAGTGGATGTTGCTGTGTCTTTATGGGTGTGATGCTTGTGTGAGTGCCTGTGGTGTGTGTGGTGCCTATGTTTGCTTGAGCTACTTTTGGGTGTTGACTTGTGTGCCTGCTGGTCTGTAGGTGTGCTTGGGATGGGCTGGGGTACAGGGGATTGGGTCTGGGTGGAGGAGGTTGGAGGGGGGAGGCTGGACACAGGGACAATGGCTGCCATCAGTGCTGAAGCCAGAGATTGCAGGGTTCGCTGAAGGACAGCCTGACCAGAATGAATGCCTTCCAGGAATGCATTACCGTGTTTCAACTCTCGTTCTACACCCTGGATGGCATTCACAATGGTAGACTGCCCAACAGTGAGTGACCTGAGGATGTCAATGGCCTCCTCACTGAGGGCAGCAGGGGTGACTGGGGCAGGGCCTGAGGTGCCTGGGGCGAAGGTGATGCCCACCCTCCTGGGTGAGCGGGCACGGGACACATGCTGAGGGGCTGCTGGGAGGGTGGTGCTGGTAGGGGAGGTGGCGGCTGTACCTGTAGAAGTGGGGTGCACAGATGGTGCCGCCACCACAGGGGAGCTCCCATCGGCGGACGAGTCCGTGTCGCTGGTTGGTGATCTGGTGGCCGACGTGAAGCTCCCCTCGCCCTCCGTCCCACTGGTGAATTCAGAGTCTGTGGTGTGGCCCTCCGTGGCCATGTGGGATGCAGCTCCCTCGTGCACCGGTGCCACTGTACCTCCGCCTGTTGATGCAGATGTACAAAAGGACAGGGAGAGCAGGAAAAGGGGGGAGACAGAAGAAAGAGAGTTTTAGTGCAAGGCATACCGCTACCGTTGGCGGACAAAACAGACGCAGCAGCCCCTTGCATTACGCCGTTCTCCTGACCTCTGCACATGCTATTTCTGGGATATGGCCTACATGGCAATGGTAGTAATCTGCCCACATGGATGGCAAAGGGGCAACTATACATCAACTTCCCTCTGTTTTGAGCTGGGGTAGAGTGCCACATGGCCTACATAACAGAGGGGCCTAGCCTACCTAACTCGCCCTGGCCTAGGGACACCCACAACCCACCACCCCCACCCAGACACCTCCACTGCACGCAAAGTCCATATGATGAGGTAGTACTCACCCCCTTGTGTCTGCTGTGATGTCCTTAAGCGCCCATCCAACTCCGGGTAGGCCACTGCCAGGATCCTGAACATCAGGGGGGTCATGGTGCGACGGGCACCCCTCCCACGTTGGGAGGCCATCCCCAGCTGAGCCTCCGCCGTCTTCTTGCTGCAGCGGCGAATGTCCTCCCATCTCTTACGGCAGTGGGTGCCCCGTCTCTGGTGGGTCCCCAGGGTCCTCCTTGGCTATGGCACGCCAAATATCCCTCTTCTGGTGGGCGCTGACCTCCATGACATGCACAAGGAAAGAGGACAGTCATTACCTACTGCACTGTCATTGTGATTGGCCCCCTCCCAACTCTATCCCTGTGGCCCATTCATCCCATGCATAACTGTTCTATGTACTCTGCCCCCTTCCCTCATCCACCCAGCCCTCTCCACCCAAGCCTAGCCCATACAACGTGCTCCCTGTGTACTAACCTGTTGGTCTGGAGGACCGTAGAGTAGCGTGCACTGGGGAGGACCCCATCCACAAGTTTCTCCAACTCCTGTGCAGTGAAGGCAGGGGCCCTTTCCCCAGACGCAGCAGCCATCGTCGGTTCCAGACCGAGTTCACAGCAGCACTAGCAGTGTAGGTCCTCTCCTGTCGAAGGTCAGGTATCTAGTGATTGAAGAGATAGAAAATGGTGGTGACGTCCGCGGCGGTGACGTCCGCGGTGGTGCGCATCATCACCGGCGGCGCACCTGTTCATTGGCTCCTGGGACCCATAGGGTCCAATGTTAACCAATGCAGCATTGCACCGCGCTCTACGACCGCCTACCGCGACGGTGTCCAATGCCAGCGCAGTTACCCCACAATCCCATTGTCCCAGTTTAGAGGTCAGGCAGCCGCCATTTCAGGGGCCCACATGGCTTCAATTACTACTGCGTCACACATACCGAGGCCCACACTCAAAACCTTTCCCGGATGGGTTAATTGTCTGTTGTAGTCTTGTGTGTTACTGTGGGTACATACCTGGAGGAATGCTGACAGTTTCTTCGCTGTTGTCCTTCTTAGGCACCGTCAGTTGGGACATATTGGAAGATGGCGGAATCCGCAGGTGTACCGACCGCTGGTAGACCTGTTGACAATGGAAGAGCGACATGACATTGTGACCTATCGGTTTGACCGTGCCACAATCCAGGAACTATGTACCCAGTTGGAGCCAGACCTGATGTCACCAATCCGCCATCCGACTGGAATCCCCCCTGACGTGCAGGTGCTGTCAGTGCTGCATTTCCTTGCAAGTGGGTCTTTTCAGACAACAGTGGTCATGGCAACAGGGATGTCCCAGCCTATGTTTTCCAATGTCTTGTCCAGAGTGTTGTCTGCACTGCTGAAACACGTAAGGAGATACATCATTTTCCCTGAGGTGGAGGATTTGCCTACAGTGAAAGGTGATTTCTATGCCCTTGGACATATCCCCAACGTCATAGGTGCCATTGATGGGACCCACGTAGCTCTGGTCCCCCCCGCAGGAATGAACAGGTGTACAGGAACAGGTAGAGTTATCATTCCATGAATGTCCAGATGGTCTGTTTGGCAGACCAGTACATCTCTCAGGTAAATGCTATGTTCCCTGGCTCTGTGCATGACGCCTACATCCTGCGGAATAGCAGCATCCCTGATATGATGGGTCAACTCCAGAGGCACCGTGTATGGCTATTGGGGGACTCTGGTTACCCCAACCTGTCATGGCTATTGACCCCAGTGAGGAATCCCAGGACCAGGGCAGAGGAACGGTACAATGAGGCCCATGGGCGGACTAGGAGGGTGATCGAGCGGACCTTCGGCCTCCTGAAGGCCGAAGGTTCAGGTGCCTCCATATGACTGGTGGATCCCTATTCTACTCACCGAAGAAGGTGTGCGACATCATCATCGCCTGCTCCATGCTCCATAACTTGGCATTGCGACGCCAGGTGCATTTTCTGCAGGAGGATGATCCAGATGACGGTGTTGTTGCAGCGGGGGAGCCTGGGGAGCCTGTGGACAGTGATGAGGAGGAAACTGATGAAGGTGAAAACGACAACAGGGAGTCAGTCATACAGCAATATTTTCAGTGAGACACAGGTGAGTACATTTTCATGTTTCACATATTATTAACTTTCACACGTCTACCTCTATCCTGTACCTACATTTCACTCCCTATTTGTTAACTGAGTTGTCCCCTTCCATTTCAGTTTCACTATTGTGGTAACCTACGTGTCAACAGCTTGCACCCTTGAAAGGCTTGTGATGTGTGACATTGGTATGTTGGCCTTCCAATGGGTAACCTTTTTTAACACTTTAATTGACAATACAAAGTTCACAATCATTGACTGACTCCAGTTTTATTAGTGTTTCAAGGGTGTTTATTTAAGTGCATAACAATGAAGGGGGGTTATGAAATGGGGATGGGTGATGGTGGACGAATGTCCATGGCAGAGTCCAGTCTATTAGTCTCACAGGTAAATTGCACATCTGGCCATTGGAAGTGGAGTTGGGGCAGTTCCGATTTGGACAGGGTAACAAAGTGGGACAGTGGGAGGACGATCAGGGTGGTCTTATTTCCTGGCGGGGGTCTTGCCATCTTGCTCTGTCCTGTTCCTGGATCTCAGGGCCCGCTTGCGTGGTGGTGGTCCGTCTGCAGGGGATGGGGTGCTGGTGTGTTGGCCCTGTGGCGGTGCCTCCTGTCCACTTGTGCCGGCGGAGGTGGTGGGCATTTCACCGTCGTGGCTAGTGTCAGGGGCCCCTTGGAGTGCCACGGTGTCCCTCAAGGTCTTTTGAATGTCCGCCAGCACCCCTACAATGGTGCCCAGGGCGGAGCCGATGGTCCTGAGCTCCTCCCTGAACCCCAAATACTGTTCCTCCTGCAGATGCAGGGTCTCCTGCAACTTGGCTAGTACCGTTGCCATCGTCTCCTGGGAGTGGTGGTATGCTCCCATGATGGAGGAGAGGGACTCGTTGAGAGTAGGTTCCCTTGGCCTGTCTTCCCTCTGTCGCACAGCAACCCTTCCAGTTCCCCTATCTTCCTTTGCCTCCTTCCCCTGGACCGTGCCCACTACCACTGCCCCCAGGTCCCTGTTGTTGTTGGGGTGGTGGGTTCGCCTGGGTGCCCTGTAGTGGTGGACACACCGCTGATTGACCTGTCCTGGGTAGGGAGGTTTGGGCCCGCTGGGTGGGTGCTGTGCTGGTGTTCCCAGAGGGTGGCAGTTCGGTGTTGGGCTGTGGCTGGGCAAGGGGAACCGACTGTCCTGAGGCCCACGATGGTCCAGGCTGGTCATCAAGATCCAGTGGGGCAGAGCTGCTGTCGTCACTGTGGGCCTCTTCTGGGGGTGGAGTGGTGTTGTCTGGACCCTCTGGTGTGGTGACGTTCCTTCGGGTTCCTGCGGGGGTATGAGTACATGATTATTGCATGTGTGTGTTTCATGATGTGCAATGTTTGGGTGTGCGTGTACCCCAGTGCAGGCATTCCTGTGTGGGGGCTTGTGTGGTGATAGTTGGGGGGGTGTTGTGGGTCTGTGCAGTGGGCATTCTTTAGTGATGGGTATCCATGCTTAGTTAGGTCATGCAGGTTTTGGGGTTGGGATTGGTGGTTGGTGTCATGGGTAGATAGGTGAGGATTTGGAGTGATAGGGGAGGGTGTGAGGGTGGGGGTGTGTGATAGCATGCAGGTAGGGTGGGGGATATGATATTTTTAATTTGACTTACCAGTGTCCGTTCCTCCAACGACTCCTGCGAGGCCCTCAGGATGCTAGATGGACAAGTCTTGCTCCTCCCATGTTGTTAGTTGTGGGGGAGGTGGTGGGGGTCCGCCGCCAGTCTGCTGTTCCGCGATGTGGTGCCTGGATGCCGTGGAACGCACCTTCCCCCGTAGGTCGTTCCGCCTCTTCCTGATGTCCTCCCTATTTCTTGGGTGCTGTCCCACAGCGTTGACCCTGGCGACTATTCTTTGCCATAGCTCCATCTTCCTGGCTATTGATGTGTGCTGTACCTGTGATCCAAATAGCTGTGGCTCTACCCGTAGGATTTCCTCGACCATGACCCTGAGCTCCTCCTCGGAGAAGCGGGGGTGTCTTTGGCGTGCCATGGGTGGTGTGTGTGATGTGTGGAGTGGTGTATGTGTTGATGAGTGTGGTGAGTGTAGTGGTATGTGGTGTTTTGTGCGTGGGTGTTGTGTGGGTGATGGTGTAGTGTGCCTCTGTGTGATGGGGTTCTCTATTCTGTGCTGTCTCTCTCTGGCCTTCTCTCAGAAATTGTGGTCGTTGGGGTTTGTGGGTGATGTGGGTGTGTGTTTTATATTGTAATGGGTGTGTGGGAGTGGTGTGTGTACGTGTATCAGGTGTGTGTATTTCGAAATGTCCAATGTGGCGGTGTTTTGTAGATGTGTGTGTATTTTGAGCGCGGCGGTGTGTACCGCCAATGGAATACCGCGGTTGAAAGACCGCCGAGTGGATTCGTGGGTTGTAATGGCATGGGCGTGTTTCTGTTGGCGTGGAGGTGGAGGATTTGTTTCCGCATGTTTATCGCTGACCTTTGGTGTGGCGGTGTTGTGAGGGTGTCTGAATTTCGGTGGATTCCGAGATGTGTGTCATAATAGCTGTGGCGGTCTACCGCGGCCGCGGTGGTGTATTGGCGGACTTCTGCACGGCGGTAAGCGCCTTATACCGCCAAGGTCGTAATGACCCCCTATGAGCCTAATTTTGATGATGATAAATTATGCTCTGGAAAGAATTGTTGATATTCAATGCTACCCCGCGCTGGGTTGATTTTTTTTTTTTGCTGGATGTATGTTGATAATATTTTCTATTCAGTGTACTTGATACGTCTGTAGTTTCAAGATTTATGTCTTATCATGTATTTGTTCATCACTTTAGCCCAGGATTCAATATATGGTGCCTGTTCAAGCTGTATTTGTGATTAGGGTAATAGATGTGGAATTAACTTTATTAACTTGGCATCAAGTACCCCAAAGGAAAATGAAAATCCCAGGCCATGTGATCACATATGTGCATGTGTCAATCTCCAGGGGACTGAGCATTGCTCTGCTGAAGAGCTATCACAATGAGGCTAGATCCTCGCCCAACACCCCTTAACCCCAATGATGAGGTTACATTGACTCTTGAAACAGTTGGGGGCCTGAGGCAAATGCACTTTGGACTGAGCAGAATGTAACATCGCCAACCTGTGCCAAAACATGCAACAATGAGTCTGAGTGGCCACAATAAGTCCCACAGTAGTAATGATGACTGGGCTACCATCATTGCCTGACTGCAACACAGCTACACCGTTGTATGCCATTGTATGTGACCGTCATAGCAAACCTGTTGTGGTCGATTGTGAGTACCTAGTTTGTGGCATGCACACATATCTCTGATTTCTCTGCACACATGTACCACTTAATGGCACAGGCCTGGCATTGGAGCTTGCACAAAAGTCAACTTTCCACTACTGAAAATGCATTTGTTTCAAATGATCATTGATAGATGTAAATGGCCATCAGAATTGTTTCCACATACTGAAACAAAGGTAGCACTGATATGACTACACAGCCATTTAACAATGTCCAACATATGTCCATCCAGGAAGATAGATATGTGAGGTTTCATATCCCATGAACACAGTGCTATGGCAATTTTTACACATATGACACGTAGCATGTCTTTCCACACACATGGCAAACCTTCATTGGCACACCTGAGTACACCATCACCTGCATCATAGATGCAATGGGAACCATATGTCACATGTGTAGCAGAGCACCATGAACCCTGAACCTAACAACATACCACAGTGGACACACATGCACTCACATTGACAGGGGTAATGTGAAATCATCCCAGCTGTAGTCCACTGCATCCTCTGAGTATGATTTGTCAACGATATTACATGCATGGCCAGGTATTGGACATAGCCCATCATTTCTATGGTGGTGTTGTTAAATGTACATTTGAAAATCAGACATGACAATGTGATAGACCCACATATATGTGTTAGATCACATACGTACACTCCTAGTACACATGTGGTAACATGTATGTAGACAAAGTCTAGCAACTCATGCACAAATGCAAATGGTATCAGTCACAGCATGCATCACACACACATACAAATATAATGGTAACATATACCGATGTTACAGTTAAAATATGAAAGCACATGCACACACAGGTAGCCATACCGTACTGACTACAAACAGGCATAGCCCCTTTGAAATGGTATGTGAATCTGGGTGCACTGTCAGCCTTTCCAATAAAATCCATGCATTCCTGTTATGCATCAAAACTTTTGAAGCAAACAGCAATATTCCATACTCCACTATGCCAAAAAATGATGCCTGGCCCGTGCATGTCCATCGCAAGTCCACAGTCCTTGCCAGCCTTCATGGGAAGGAATACCATGCATTACTGTCATGCATCAAATTTTGACGCAAACGCCATACATTGCAAATCATAATATGACGCCTGGCCCTAGCGTGTCAATCGCAAGTATTGAGGCCTTGTCAGCCTCAATGGGAAAAAGTTGATGCATGACAGTCATGCATCAAAAAAAAACAACGTGTGTCAGTAAACATGATGCACACACAGGAAGTGATGAAACTAGAATTCCTGGCTGCATATGTAGAACAGTGATTTCACTTTTACTTTCACTTCACATTCTTTTTGCATGTGACTGTCTGAGGGTATGTGGAGCTGGTGCTGGTGGAGGAGTGATGTTTTTGGCGGGTTTTGTGCTGTGTCCTTTGGCTGTTGTGTGTGTTTTGTCTTTTTCCTCAGTCTTTTGTAGTGTCTTTGACCTGTATTTGTCGCTGAATTGTGGGGTGTTTGTCTTGGGTAGCATAATTTGTTGGGGTATTTGGGGTCAGGTTGTGTAGTTAAATCTAATTTTTTGGGGCTCTTTTATTTGTAGTTACTTTATACTGCAAGATGTATGGGAAAGGGAGAGCAACAAATATGATAGCAGATGACCTGGAGGGGTTCATCTATCTGGTGCAGCATTACCTTCCCATGATGTTAGTTTTGGGTGGCCGGGTAATACAGAGCTACCTCACAGAGTCACAGAAACTGCAGTGGGACAAGGTGCCCCACACAGAATATTCAGAGTTGTGCGCACCAAAAACCAGTTAAAGCACCATTGAGTAGACCTCACAGCATGGGAGCAAGATCTACTGGCTCACCTGAGGATTCAGTTTGGTTCACCAGTTGGGAAGTACCTCATTTGCATAGCAGCATCCTTCTTTGCATGTGCATCACAGGTGGACATAAGGTTGACTGCAGCATGTTTTGTCAAAGGTCAGGGCAGGTTGTTTTGGGGCTGATTTAAAAGTCCCTGGCACCATCTCAGAGCTACCATTGTGAATTTTTTTTATTGATGCTAAGGCAGCGCTGAAGTGGCATTTTCCCCACAACATATTAACAAAGTGGTGCTATACATGCATAGTGCCACTTTGTTAAGCCTTGCACAACATGATGTGTGTGCCAGGCATAATGTATGCGAGGGGAGCCTACACCTGTAAGGGGTAGCCAAATAAATGGGACAGGGAATTCTTTAATATATCATTGTGCCATTTCTCCCGCACTTTGAATGCCAGGCGTTAAAAGGGGACATAACATTATATATTATGGGCCTCTATGTACTTGGTGTTGTGTCAACATTTTTATGCTACTCCTGCAGAGTACATCATTTGCGTCTAAATAAAATGATGCAATTGCCCCCTACCTTGCACCATGGCGCACCGTATTGTTTATACGGCACACACATGGTGGGGGAAAAGGGGACGCTAAGGGGTGCAAGCTATTTCTCCTGCACTTTGAATGCCAGGCTTTAAAAGGGGACATAACATTATATATTATGGGCCTCTATGTACTTGGGGTTGTGTCAACATTTTTATGCTACTCCTGCAGAGTACATCATTTGCATCTAAAAAAAATGATGCAATTGCCCCCTACCTTGCACCATGGTGCACCGTATTGTTTATACGGCACACACATAGTGGGGGAAAGGGGACGCTAAGGGGTGCAAGTACAGTTACAATGCACTAGGTGAAGCCCCACTTTCTTATATCTGCCCCATTGTGTCTTTGATCAACAGCATTTAACCGAGTTTAGCTATGCACCGGTACAGACTACTTGCACTTTCCTCTTTGTGTAAATTGTGTATCACATACAACCCATAATGTGTCTATTATCCAAACACATGTGTTGAATTTGTACCACAGGCCTGTCCTGTTTTACTGACAGTATGGGGCAGGCCTGCATCTGTGCCAGTACTAGCATGTTAATCAACAGTGTGCACAAACACAGGCTTACTTGGATCACAGTACAAGTGTGTCTGTGTTGAGGGGATTGTATACTCACAGGTTGATATTACTTCCTGGACATAAATTGTTTACTATGGCAAAAATCGTTGCCCACATAGTATTGGCAAGACATCCATAATGTTATTGAGTTAATGTGCAGGAAGGGAGAACTGCAGAAGGAAACTGCCATGGCATTTTAACTCTAGTGTGTGTGCCTTCTAATGGCGCACACATTTTAGAAATAAGAAACAAGGCTGTATGAATGCATCCCTTAACACTTTGCTATGCTAACACCGCCCCTGGGCAGTTGTTAGTCTTTTGGCATTGATAATGAGTAAGATGTCTACAACATCTGCAACAGGGTCAAAAGCAATGGGTGTTACAATGGGATGGCCACTGCAACAACCATTGTATGCCCCTCAGATACAGAATACTGTGTCATGCTGTCCTGTATGGACATGGAGGTGTAGCACAACAAAACAGCCGCATGACAAATCCATATACTTATGGTGCAGTGAAATGCACTACAGGAGCGTCAGAGAAAGTGATGCTTTAGTGGTGCTAGGGCCTCCATTATCTGCCCCTTGGTCTCACAGACAGAATATTAATGTTTGGCTGTTGTTCTAACCTACCACTAAGTTGTCTTGCTTACTCAGCTTAACAAGTTGAAAGTAAAACTGTTGTGCATGCACAGAAATGTCCCCAAATCACTAAACTATGTTTTCCTGTCATATATTGCAGGTGGGCCCTGTAGGAAAGTACCATCTTGCCTGGCATGTTACCCCCATTTTTCACTGTATATATGTTGTTTTAGTTGTATGTGTCACTGGGACCCTGGTAACCCAGGGCCCCAGTGCTCATAAGTGTGCCTGAATGTGTTACCTGTGTAGTGACTAACTGTCTCACTGAGGCTCTGCTAACCAGAACCTCAGTGGTTATGCTCTCTCATTTCTTTCCAAATTGTCACTAACAGGCTAGTGACCATTTTTACCAATTTACATTGGCTTACTGGAACACCCTTATAATTCCCTAGTATATGGTACTGAGGTACCCAGGGTATTGGGGTTCCAGGAGATCCCTATGGGCTGCAGCATTTCTTTTGCCACCCATAGGGAGCTCTGACAAATCTTACACAGGCCTGCCACTGCAGCCTGAGTGAAATAACGTCCACGTTATTTCACAGCCATTTTACACTGCACTTAAGTAACTTATAAGTCACCTATATGTCTAACCTTTACCTGGTAAAGGTTAGGTGCAAAGTTACTTAGTGTGAGGGCACCCTGGCACTAGCCAAGGTGCCCCCACATTGTTCAGAGCCAATTCCCTGAACTTTGTGAGTGCGGGGACACCATTACACGCGTGCACTACATATAGGTCACTACCTATATGTAGCTTCACAATGGTAACTCCGAATATGGCCATGTAACATGTCTATGATCATGGAATTGCCCCCTCTATGCCATCCTGGCATAGTTGGCACAATCCCATGATCCCAGTGGTCTGTAGCACAGACCCTGGTACTGCCAAACTGCTCTTCCTGGGGTTTCACTGCAGCTGCTGCTGTATGGACATGGAGGTGTAGCACAACAAAACAGCCGCATGACAAATCCATATACTTATGGTGCAGTGAAATGCACTACAGGAGCGTCAGAGAAAGTGATGCTTTAGTGGTGCTAGGGCCTCCATTATCTGCCCCTTGGTCTCACAGACAGAATATTAATGTTTGGCTGTTGTTCTAACCTACCACTAAGTTGTCTTGCTTACTCAGCTTAACAAGTTGAAAGTAAAACTGTTGTGCATGCACAGAAATGTCCCCAAATCACTAAACTATGTTTTCCTGTCATATATTGCAGGTGGGCCTTGTAGGAAAGTACCATCTTGCCTGGCATGTTACCCCCATTTTTCACTGTATATATGTTGTTTTAGTTGTATGTGTCACTGGGACTCTGGTAACCCAGGGCCCCAGTGCTCATAAGTGTGCCTGAATGTGTTACCTGTGTAGTGACTAACTGTCTCACTGAGGCTCTGCTAACCAGAACCTCAGTGGTTATGCTCTCTCATTTCTTTCCAAATTGTCACTAACAGGCTAGTGACCATTTTTACCAATTTACATTGGCTTACTGGAACACCCTTATAATTCCCTAGTATATGGTACTGAGGTACCCAGGGTATTGGGGTTCCAGGAGATCCCTATGGGCTGCAGCATTTCTTTTGCCACCCATAGGGAGCTCTGACAAATCTTACACAGGCCTGCCACTGCAGCCTGAGTGAAATAACGTCCACGTTATTTCACAGCCATTTTAC
This sequence comes from Pleurodeles waltl, assembly GCF_031143425.1. Classification (NCBI taxonomy): domain Eukaryota; kingdom Metazoa; phylum Chordata; class Amphibia; order Caudata; family Salamandridae; genus Pleurodeles; species Pleurodeles waltl. The sequence goes on along the minus strand of NC_090438.1, from coordinate 876,726,439 downwards.
ACTGCACTTAACTAACTTATAAGTCACCTATATGTCTAACCTTTACCTGGTAAAGGTTAGGTGCAAAGTAACTTAGTGTGAGGGCACCCTGGCACTAGCCAAGGTGCCCCCACATTGTTCAGAGCCAATTCCCTGAACTTTGTGAGTGCGGGGACACCATTACACGCGTGCACTACATATAGGTCACTACCTATATGTAGCTTCACAATGGTAACTCCGAATATGGCCATGTAACATGTCTATGATCATGGAATTGCCCCCTCTATGCCATCCTGGCATAGTTGGCACAATCCCATGATCCCAGTGGTCTGTAGCACAGACCCTGGTACTGCCAAACTGCTCTTCCTGGGGTTTCACTGCAGCTGCTGCTGCTGCCAACCCCTCAGACAGGCAGCTGCCCTCCTGGGGTCCAGCCAGGCCTGGCCCAGGATGGCAGAACAAAGAACTTCCTCTGAGAGAGGGTGTGACACCCTCTCTCTTTGGAAAATGGTGTGAAGGCAGGGGAGGAGTAGCCTCCCCCAGCCTCTGGAAATGCTTTGTTGGGCACAGATGTGCCCAATTCTGCATAAGCCAGTCTACACCGGTTCAGGGACCCCTTAGCCCCTGCTCTGGCGCGAAACTGGACAAAGGAAAGGGGAGTGACCACTCCCCTGACCTGCACCTCCCCTGGGAGGTGTCCAGAGCTCCTCCAGTGTGCTCCAGACCTCTGCCATCTTGGAAACAGAGGTGCTGCTGGCACACTGGACTGCTCTGAGTGGCCAGTGAAAACCAGGTGACGTCAGAGACTCCTGCTGATAGGCTCCTTCAGGTGTTAGTAGCCTATCCTCTCTCCTAGGTAGCCAAACCCTCTTTTCTGGCTATTTAGGGTCTCTGTCTCTGGGGAAACTTTAGATAACGAATGCAAGAGCTCATCCGAGTTCCTCTGCATCTCTCTCTTCACCTTCTGATAAGGAAACGACCGCTGACCGCGCTGGAAGCCTGCAAACCTGCAACATAGTAGCAAAGACGACTACTGCAACTCTGTAACGCTGATCCTGCCGCCTTCTCGACTGTTTTCCTGCTTGTGCATGCTGTGGGGGTAGCCTGCCTCCTCTCTGCACCAGAAGCTCCGAAGAAATCTCCCGTGGGTCGACGGAATCTTCCCCCTGCAACCGCAGGCACCAAAAAGCTGCATTACTGGTCCCTTGGGTCTCCTCTCAGCATGACGAGCGAGGTCCCTCGAATCCAGCGACTCTGTCCAAGTGACCCCCACAGTCCAGTGACTCTTCAGCCCAAGTTTGGTGGAGGTAAGTCCTTGCCTCACCTTGCTGGGCTGCATTGCTGGGAACCGCGACTTTGCAGCTACTCCGGCCCCTGTGCACTTCCGGCGGAAATCCTTCGTGCACAGCCAAGCCTGGGTCCACGGCACTCTAACCTGCATTGCACGACTTTCTAAGTTGGTCTCCGGCGACGTGGGACTCCTTTGTGCAACTTCGGCAAGCACCGTTTCACGCATTCTTGTAGTGCCTGTTTCTGGCACTTCTCCGGGTGCTACCTGCTTCAGGGAGGGCTCTTTGTCTTGCTCGACATCCCCTCTCTCTTCAGGTCCAATGTGCGACCTCCTGGTCCCTCCGGGGCCCCAGCAGCGTCCAAAAACGCCAAACGCACGATTTGCATCTAGCAAGGCTTGTTGGCGTCCTTCCGGCGGGAAAACACTTCTGCATGACTCTCCAAGGCAAGAGGGATCCGTCCACCAAAGGGGAAGTCTCTAGCCCTTTTCGTTCTTGCAGAAACCTCAGCTTCTTCTGTCCAGTCGAAGCTTCTTTGCACCCGCAGCTGGCATTTCCTGGGCATCTGCCCATCTCCGACTTGCTTGTGACTTTTGGACTTGGTCCCCTTGTTCCACAGGTACCCTAGATTGGAAATCCACAGTTGTTGCATTGCTGGTTTGTGTCTTTCCTGCATTATTCCTCTAACACGACTCTTTGGTCCTTAGGGGAATTTTAGTGCACTTTGCACTCACTTATCAGGGTCTTGGGGAGGGTTATTTTTCTAACTCTCACTATTTTCTAATAGTCCCAGCGACCCTCTACAAGGTCACATAGGTTTGGGGTCCGTTCGTGGTTCGCATTCCACTTTTGGAGTATATGGTTTGTGTTGCCCCTATCCCTATGTTTCCCCATTGCATCCTATTGTAACTATACATTGTTTGCACTGTTTTCTAAGACTATACTGCATATTTTTGCTATTGTGTATATATATCTTGTGTATATTTCCTATCCTCTCACTGAGGGTACACTCTAAGATACTTTGGCATATTGTCATAAAAATAAAGTACCTTTATTTTTAGTATAACTGTGTATTGTGTTTTCTTATGATATTGTGCATATGACACTAAGTGGTACTGTAGTAGCTTCACACGTCTCCTAGTTCAGCCTAAGCTGCTCTGCTAAGCTACCATTATCTATCAGCCTAAGCTGCTAGACACCCTATACACTAATAAGGGATAACTGGGCCTGGTGCAAGGTGCAAGTACCCCTTGGTACTCACTACAAGCCAGTCCAGCCTCCTACAGGCCTCCACCCTACACCAGTGGAGAGGTGTCCTGAATTGAAGACCCTGATGCAGCCAATAAATGTCACCTTGTGCATCACATGTGTCATTCCAGGGTTTTGAATAGGAGGGTCTAACGTGTGCAATGCAATGATGAAATGTATTGTGTGACCAATGAGACAATGTCATCTGAGTTAGGATATGAACATCCTGTCTGATGCTATGTTGAGGATGGAGAATGAGTTGATTGTTGCACAAGTGCCAACGTGTGGTGCTATGGAATTGTGGGTATTAGGAAAAGGAAAGCAGGCCCTCATATACATTGATGTCAATCATGGTATGTGTCTGAGGTGCTGTTTATCTGATTTGCATGCCTGTTTCTAACAGATTTGTCACAGCGCTTTTTGCAGCACTGTGTGCGACAAGTAGCTTTCAGTTACTCAGGAAATGGTACAGATGATGTACATGTGTTGAGGTCTTTAGGGCGAATATGTAGGGGACACTTGCACCACCGGTACCTCACTACTCTTCAGATTTTAAGTGAGGCAGCAGTTGTGCAAGAACCTTATTGTGCTGGCCAACAGTCAGTTGAGTACACAATGAGAATACAACTCTGCTCCAGATGGATGTGGGACATGTCTACCGATTATAGCAAGCAAGATGTGTGTAGAATTACCAACATGGTCTACCCACCATGATATTTGTGAGTGATCTTGATAACATCACATGTGCATAGAATGTGAGCGCTGAGTGTATACCTCGTACTTAGGAGATATTCGACATGCATGAACACATATAGTTCGAAAAATAGGAATATTGTAGCTGCACCCATTGCAGGGCCCATCTTCCTGTGCCCCTTAGGGCACCCATACAGCCACCATGCGTGTGCTGTATTGCACAATTTGCACACCATAGCACAGAGTAGTGGGCAATAGGAACAAAATCAGTAGACATCATAGATGTACTGTTCAGGCTTTGGGCAAACTATATGGGCACTAAGCCTGAACTGTACATGGAGGCCCATTGTGAACAATGGTGTGCCCCCTTGTAACATGTGCTCTTAGCAAGGGTTTAACCCAAGGACACATGAATGATGCTTTGCCAAACCTTAGAATTGCCATTGTGAAGTTTCCTGTCCCCTTAACAGATGACCCCCATCTTGCATCCATGATGCCTGGCCAAGGCTTGATGTAGCACCAGGGGTGTTAAAGTGGTAGATTGCATGCATTGCACCACTTACTGACTATGGCAAAGGGATTCAGGTCTTGTTGGGCCATTTGATCCTCACTAGTATGATGACCCAAATGTTGTGCAAGGATACAGTAGTCCACTTACCTCTGGTCCCTAGTGACATGTGCATGATACCGTAGATGGCTGATAGGAATTTGGTGTAGAATTGGAGTTTGTCAGTGTTGTGGAATGTGTGGTGGACAGCATGTGTCATCTGAGGATGCTGTGTACACTGCATGTCTGTTCTACCTCCACTCAATGCTGTATTTAATGCCATGTTCTCCTCATGTTTTAGCTTCCAACATGACACCAGCTAACAAACATGCATTTGAGAAGATGGCTGACAGATACAGACACCATATGGAGGTACAGGCCATGTACCAAAGTATGGCAAGGAAATATCAGAGAGAGAAATCCACTGGAACTGTGGAGGCCATATCGGGGGGAAAATCTCGGGACATAGTGGCCTCTACTGGTCCTACTCCCTACACTTCTACTGCACCTATCCACAATTAGGCACCCCAACAGCCACCTGCTCCAACCACAACCTCAACCTTTGAGGCCGACATGAGATGAGACATGGCAGCAATGACGGCAAGATTGGAAAAATGAGAAAAAGGCAATGCCAGGAACTACAAATTGCTTAAGTATTGCAAAAAGAAACTTAAGAAGATGTAAACTATTTGTGGCACAGCCTCCCAGTTCCTTCCCCACTAAAAAAGTTAACTTTTTTAGTGGGTTTTAGCTGGGTAGTGTTAGGTTAGTTAAATAGTGTTTGCTAGGTGTAGGTTAGTGTAAGTATATTTGGGGGTGGCTTTTAAAACATTTTTTATTTTGGGGGATGGGTGGGGAGTTATGTTGGGGTTTCTATGTTTATAAAAAAAGTAAAAAATAAAAAAAACTTACCAACACATATACAATTGCTTAGGTTATAGGTTAGGTTAGTACATTTGTAGCTTTAGTTTATATTGTCCTACTTATATCTTATCTCTTAAGGGGGGTAGGTGGACAAAGTTTACATGTCACATGTTTAAGATAAGTTTAGAATAGGATAGATAGCTGTGGGGTAAGGTAATATAAGTTAGTTTAGGTTAGTTTAGTGTAGGGTAGAGTCAAGGATAGGCTTTGGTATGATGCTCTTAATATGTTTTAATAGATCCTGTTAGTATTAGAAAATTGTCTCTCCATGTTTATTGAGTTTCTGGATGTTCTCATGTGTGCACTGGCCAATTAGGAGAAATGTACCTGTTATAGTTAGAGTTATTTGAAGTAACTATAACACATGTCTTAAAGTTCCTATAACTCTCGCCCTTGCCATGTATATAGTCTTCTCATTAAAAATGTTACTGCAAATATGACATTGATATTATCAGTGATATTATCAAAGATGTCATGAGTGCTCTCATTTGTGGGGTAATTAGCAATACATGGTGAGGTGAATTTCAATTGTTTTGTATATTTAAAATGTGAGCCTACCTATTACATCCCTGCAATCTTCGTTTTTTTAAAGTCAATTTCTATCTTTTTTAAATTCTATTTCCTAACTATAACATCCCTGTAACCTTTGTTTTTTTTTAGTGACGTTCTATGGTTTTTCTAAAATAAGGTAATTTTCATTACTATACGTTAATCCAGCCACCCATGGCCTTCAGCCATACGTGGCACTGGATGGCTGCAGGACCTGATGTGTGATCAGACCCTGAGGCCAACCCCCTAAACACCCATCTCCACACTGTGCACAGCTTTGTGGCTGGAGTTAGCTGTGCCTGTCTTACTGGGTGTGAGAGTGGGTGTATCAGTGTCTGTGTGGGTGTGTGAGTGAGTGTGTGAGGGTTTCAGTGGGACTCTGAGTGGGTGTGTGAAAGTGTGAATGGTTCTGTGAGTAGTTGCATGAGTGTCTAGGTGTGCGAGTGGGTGCATCAATGTCTTAGTGGGTGTGTCAGTGTCTGTCTGGATGTGAGAGTGGGTGCATCAGTGTATTGGTGGTTGCATCAGTGTCTGTGTGGGTCTGTGAGTGAGTGCATTTGGGTTTCAGTGGGTGTCTGAGTCTGTGAGGGGGTCTGAGAGTAGGTGTGTGAGTGTCTGAGAGGGTCTATGAATGGGTGCATGAGGGTCCGAGTGGGGATGTGAGTAGGTGCATAAGGTTCTGAGTAGGTCTGTAAGTGGGTGCATGAGTGTCGGAGTGGGTCAGGGAGTGGGTGCGTAAGGGTCTGAGTGGATGTGTGAGTGGGAGAAAGAGACTGAAAAATAAAAAGTCAGAGAAAGAGAGATAGTGAGAGGGAGAGAGAGAGAGTGCGAGAGATTGAGAGTTTGTCTAGGCTTTAGTGAATGATATAATTGGAATGAAATATTTCTGGAAAAATTGAAAAAGAAAAAAATATATTTGTCAGTTAAGAGTGAGATCAATACTCATTGTCCTTAAACCTGTAAAGATGAAAAGAAATTAAAGTAGGGAAGTGACCAGAGACACACCTGAACTAGAACCCTCAACTTTCAGTGTAGGAACCTGAGACCCTAACCCTTATGCCACGGGTGACTGCTTAGTGTAGTCATTGCATAGGGAGACCATTGCAATGACTGTCTCTCTTTTTGGGATGGAAGAGGGAGTGACAGGGTTGTGGGGGGAGCTTCAAGGGCGTGACATCCCAGCTGGCTCTCTGTTTCCTCCAGGAGCTGGCATTGCTACCAAAAGCAGGGAGCTGCTTTAAATAGCAACTCTCTGCTAGTGGGAGCAATGTTTTCATTTGTTTCACTGCACACATATTTGCGTGCAGGAAAACATATCAAAAATCTGCTTTGTGCCAGTGAGAGCTGTCAGAAAGCGGACTTTGTTTGCTTTTGCTTGGTGGGGGCTGTCAGCTTCTACAAAGGAAAAGCAAACATCTATGTCCTGAGGGTGGGAAGCCCCCCATTATAGTATAAGCCTCTGTGAGGTGGCCATCCCCAACGTGGCAGGGGAGGGCACTTGACTCCCACCTTATATTTGGTGAGAGGCCTTGGAAGGTGGTGGTCCGAGGGGCTATGGGAGTCGGGCAGCCCTTCATTATATTTAGTAAAAGCCCCAGGGAGGTGGTGGTTCTTGGGATTGTGGAGGGGCATGTGGCCCCCTGTCAGAAAACTGGGCTGCTTGAAGAAGCCACCTACTTTTTTGCCCCCAGTTTTTTTTAACTTTTGCATTTTCCTGACTCTAATGGTGCTTGGGCACTGATAACCAGTTCCAGGGCCTGTGCTCTGATCAAAATGATTATGCAAATTAGGCTAATTATAATTGGTTTTGCTAACCTGCCTATAGGTCCCTGATATATGGTGGGGCATTTAGGTTTGGGGACCCCAGCATAAGTAATGCACCCATAGGTGCGCTGCTGAGGTGCCTAGGGTCATTTTAAAGGCAGGCCTGCCTTGCTGGCTGCTTTTCGATTCAAGTTAACCCCAAAATCGACTTTTGAATTAAAAGTACTTCCAAACTGTTACACTACCTTATTTTTACATAAGTCACCGCTAAGGTGTGCCCTATGTGCCCCCGGGGTTGGGTGCAGTGGAACTATAAGCAGGGACCTTATAAAAGCTGTTTTATAAGCCCTGGTGAGGAAAAATAGCCAAATTAATTTTCCCTCATTATGGTGAATGGGGGCCATGGGCTAAAATGGAGAGACTTTATTGTAATCAATACAGTCTCAAAAGGAGCTACATATTTCAAGCTTGGTTTCAAACTTATTGTTATATTAAAGCCAACAACTTGCCATTGTTGAATGTAATAATAACTAGCTCAGAGAAAGAGTTTTAGAACTCTACCTGAAAGTTGCTGACTTCAGCTCTGTAGTGCCCATCTCTGATTGACCAGCCTCTGGCAGCCTGGCAAAGATGTCTTGATGAGGTGTGAAGTGGCTTGACTGAGAACAAGAGAAGTACCTGGGGAGGAGATCTGTATCAGCAGATGGTGAAACATGATGGGGGAGAGCAGCCAAACTGGTTTTCAAAGGAGGAAAGGACATTTGGAGCAGCTCAGGACCCCCCCCCCCCCCATTTCCTGCAAACCCAGACACCCAGGTGCCTCCTTAATTTGATTAGGAGAGGGCAGGAAAGGGGTGTGTTAAGGAATTTTAGCCACACCAGTGGGTGGACTTAGCCAGACCTACCCTCCAAAATTCAGATTCTGCAATTTTGGATGTTTAAGGAATATTTTTCCCTGGGAACGATTTTTTTCACATTTCCCAGGACGTGGGTAGTGGTGTGATTGGACAGGTGCCCCCCCACCCCCTTTCTACCCCAGGAGCAAGGATAAATATGACAGAGCTACACCCCCACCCCCATCTCAGTCCCCTACCAGGAACAAAACAAGAAGAAGAAGGAGTGCCCTGCTGGACCCTTGACCTGCACCTGGACACTGCACTCTGAATGACTGCACCAGCTGCATACTTGGGCTTCACCACAAAAAGGAATTTGCTCGGCTTCAACTGGTTCAAGAAGGGACTCTCTGCTTGCTACTGGTAGAAAATAGCTAACCAGAGTGTGCTGCATCGAATCCTGAAGAAACTGACCACTGTCCAGTGGTCATTTTTGAGTTTGAGCCAGGTGCATTCTGCAAGTTGGAGTCCTTACCCTCATGGAGCAACTCAGGGCTTCTGGAACCTTGGGGTTAGCTGCAGACTCCTAAATGACCTTCAAATACCTCCTGGAAGAAGATCCTGAAGTTTGGAGAAGATTGGAGAAGTTTTGGAAAAAAGCTCCATAAAGGGACCAACTCGATGTCATGAGTCAAGCCGGCTCACGTCGACTTCAATCCGGCCTGACTTGCAGGTTCATCTGGCTGAAAAGCTCCAGAGCCCCAGACTTCCAGGATTTCACCGCGGGCTTCTGGAAAGGCAATCCAATGATGTTGACTCATAATTGGCTTGCTGTGGAGGATTGTCTAACTTCAGAAAGAAAAAGTTCCAAAAAAGTGACAAAATCCAAACGTAAAAAGTTGACCGGGACTTCCCTTCGCAGTGTGTCCGAGGATGGCTCCAGGGACATCAGATCAATATACAGTCACAGTAATAAAGTGAAAACACAAACAAGAAAAATCCCACACCAATATTCAATAAAAGAGTGCATTGTAATTAATAAAATTACATAAAAATGAATTAAATCCAATCAGTGGAAAAAGTTATGAATTTTGCACCACTTCTAGGAAGCGCCAACCCACCTTGAGTCAATGAGATGCAAGGTAGGGAATCCCTTCCAAAAAATGACACTAGCCCCCCAGTGCCATATTTAACACCCTGTGCTGAAACAACGCACAAGTGGGAGGTGGACTTAAATAATGGTGCTAAGCACGCTTAGCACCATTATTTAACTCCTGGTCAGACCAGGCATTAATGTGCAAGTAGGCCCATTTCCATGGGGAAACACTATGGAATGGGAACAAAGATGCCCACCCCGCCCCCAGCATCACAACCACCCACACCACAGGGACACTACAGGAGGAGGGATCCCATCCCAGGTAAGTTGCAGGTAAGTGTATGTGTGTGGTGCGCAGTTATGCACCATTTTTCATAAATATGGGCCCCAGTGCTTTAAACATCAAAGCACCAACAGCTGGTATCTGGTTGAGAAAGACATGGTCAATGATGAGGAGGCTGTCGTTGTCAATGGGTTGCTGGTCATTGTCGAGCCCAGTGAAGCTTTCTACCTGCTGCAAGCTTTAACAAAGGTTGGAAACAGCTTTTGTGAGGTCACAGTGAAGAGGATTTGTTGCTGCAGAGAAGAATATTGCAGGAGCTAAAGCACAGCCAGGCCGATTGGCAGGTAGATCCCATTTGTGAAATATTTTCTATGTCCCAGATTTTGGTTTCTGGTAGGAGGAGGCCACTCTGGCACCACACCAAGGGCCATATTTAGCTATATTCCACACAGCAGAGTAAGCCACCTTGATGGGCTGTGTAAAAGGGAGAGGACAGGAGTGCTCTCTCTCTGCACTGGTGCCCAAACTGCTGTCTAGTGCCAACTCATGGGCCCTTGCACAATGGTGCAAGGGTTCCTGCATTGTAGGCTGGGTTGTTTTCTCGCAGGAAGTAGCACTTTCCTGCACAACAACTATCCTCAGAAACATTGTTTTCTTTTTGCAGAATGACGCACACTTAGAAAGATGAAACAATGAGGAGAAATATTTATATTTATTTTATTTGTTCCTCTGGTGCTGAGGCATACAATTTTGATCCCAGGTCTACCAGTTTTGGTAAATCTGGGAATGTCTCAGAATATATTAGTGGATATGTGGAAACACGCATGCTCCACTCATGACAAGCCTCCCTACAGCAGAGTAACACAAGTCAGCGATTTATGCTACCTTGCATTACTCAAGATTTACCAAAGCCATGCAGGGCCATGCAAGGTGGCCTTCCATTGCTTGCTAAAACCCATTTAGGTTTTGCATCACCATTGCATCCGCTTGTTTGGCACAAGTGATGCAAAACCTTGATACATATGGGCTCTATGTTACAGGACCTGAGACTCACCACTTGGGAGGTTAGGACTCACTCCAGCATTGCCCAGCAGTACAGTTCAAGTCCTCAGGAGCTTGTTATGTCCTTGTAGAATACACAAGGCCATACAACGGGTCCATCTACAATACTAAAATCTCCATAGGATATGAAGGGGTTTGTAATAGGGCCGATGGGATATCTGTCATGTTTGTGATTAAGTATTCCCCTTTGCCAAGATCTAAATCAGGCCCTTAGTCCCCTTTGTGTCACTGTCTGGAGGAATACACAAACCGCAACAGCAGTGCCATACACAGTCATGTGAGCAGTGCCATACACAGTCATGTGGCCAGGACACTGACAGAAGTAAAGCAGAAATTATTAGGATAAGAAAATACCAGCTTTTTCAAAGTGTCATTTTCAGTATTGTGACTTAAAATCCGGCTTTACTATTAAAGAGGACTTTAAATTATAATTCATTTGAGCCTATTCAACATATCTCTATCTCCTCCCAATCCAAATTTAGCACTTATTAAATTTAATAAGGTAACCCAGTGTCCGTCAATGGGAGCGATTGACCTTACTAGAGTGAAAAATGAATTTTAAATAATCCATAGAAATTAAAAAAAAGCAAAGGTTAAATAGAGATTATAGTCTGGATTGGTGATATGATCTTCCCTAACATTAAAGAATCTCAGACATTTACTGAATAAAACAATGAATAAAGTGACTTTATAGTTAACTATGTTAATAAGATTTTAACATAAAGAAAGATCTTATTATCATAACTAACTATAATTTATGTTTTTTTTCTATCCTGCTCCCTTATGTCTTTTTTCTTCAAATTCAGGACATCGGGCGCTAGACCTGTAATGGTAGATACAACATTTCTGTTGATGGTTCGGCCAGACAATAAGATTCCTCAATATTGTGGGACTGGTCAGTCCCATGGTACGGAAGCAGCCAACTGGAAGAAAAGGCAGAGCCTGGATCAATTTAAAGGAATGAGCCAAGGTCTAACATGTATGTTTTATATGAGTTGTTGCTACAACGTGAGAGAGGGTGTTGAAGTGTTGCTTCACTGGAGCATGTGGGGATGGGGACTCAAGAGAATTTGAATGGACTCATGTTTATAATAGTTTCCTATATTTAAAATCCTCATAGCTGAAGGATTATTTTTTTCAATATGTGGCAGATGAGGATGCTATGCTCCCTCTCATCACCTTTTTGTTTGCTGCAGATATGAGAGTGTAGATTGCTGCATTTAGATTTTGTGAGGGGATGGAGAGGACTGTGTAAATTAGTTCTGTAAGTCAGAAATATTTCTGTGGCTGATTTGTTGCTTGTTTAAGTCTTTATTGTAGGAAGGAGTATTTGTAATCGCAATTAGTTGAAACGAGTTCTTGGCAGTTTTGTGTTTATGCATGTGGTTGATGTGGTGCATTGTATCAATTTATTTTCAGAAGCTAGAGCATTTTTTGCATCTTCTTTATGTTGTTGGTGAGGCACTTTGATGCTTTCCTAGATCTTTTTGGTTTAGATGTAGTGTTTAAACTAGTTTGTGCTTAATGCTCTATATCTCTTGTTCATATTGTTTTACTAGCTTGTAATTGTAATTGTATTTAGATAGTGCTTACCACCCTTGACAAGGCATCAAAGTTCTTTTTGGCGAATAGCGTGCTACTTTGGAACCCAACAGAATTAGTGGTGGATTAGTTTAAGGAAATATGAGCACAGTATTAGTATTAGTGTAGGGAAATATGAGTTAATTTGAGAGGTGGAAATGTGAGTCTATTAGTTGGATTGAATTGTATAATGGAAAGATGGAAGAGGGAAGAATACAGAAAGTGTTAATTGGGAGAGCATAGTAGTAAGATGAGGTTTGGGATGAGTAAAGGAAAGATGTAGGAGGGAAGAGTCTATAGAAAGGGATTAGGAAGATCATAGTAGTAAAATGAGGTTTGGGATAGGAATGAGTTAAAGGAGAAATAGGAGAAATACACAAGGGAGAATTTAATGGGGTTGTTTGGGAGATCATAGTAAAAATCTGAGGTTTGATGTGAGCCATGTGGTTAGAGAGGTAAGTAGTCAAGGAAGGGTTATTTTGGAAGTCATAATAGTAGAATAATGTTTGGGACGAGTCAGACACTGGGGATAGAGGTATAGGGTGAGACAAAGTAGTTTTTTTCATCACTTTTTTTCTCTTGTACAGTAGGACTAAAGTCATAAATATATAGGTGCATAATTACATAAAGAATAAATATATGTATAAGAACGATAATATATTAAGTTTTGAGTTGTGTCTTATAAACACACAGACTTTCAAGTGTTGCAGTGTTTGATGTTAATTTATTTGTGTACATTTTAGAACATTATCTCTATCTTTTACTCAATGTTTCAATAGTGAAACACGTGTATATCACTAGTTAAGATAATATATTTACCTATTGTGATAGAAACGGGGCTCATAAGCATTAACTTATTACAACTTATATCAAAACTATGCAATCACCTATGAACATGTGAAGTGTAGCATAATATACACCCCCACGCACACATATATATATGTATATATATATATATATATATATATATATATATATATATATATATATATTATATATATATATAATATATAAATAAATGTATTGTTGGAAAGTGGATTAGGACAACTTTCCTGGTAAGGACAGGTAAAGACCAACACTTGGCAATATGCTACTAACCTTCACTTGGTGCAGCCATGTCTCAATAAATTTATCTCAGCTCAACCCATGGTAGCTTGGCAACGAGCAGTTAGGATTAATTTAGGAGACAGGTGTGTAAAGCCTTTAATATCAACAAAACAGTAAATAAGTATACCACAAAACACAATAAAAAGCTTACATCAATTTATAAAAAGAGATTGTATTTTTATCTTTAAAATGTTACCATAACTACAAAAATCCAATGTAGGGAAACAGTGATATGAATTTTTAAAGATTAAAGGTAATTTTAGCGCTTAGAAACAAATAGCGCTCAAAGGGTTAAAAAAGGTCACACTGGACAGGGACAAAGTCCAGAGTTTACACCACTGATGATGTAACACTGTTACACTTACTTTCAGAAGTGTTTCTTGATATAAGAAAGTGGTCCAAAGCACCAGCCAAAGGATCAAAGGCTCTGGTTTGCCTATTGGGGTCTGGGACTACAACTTCCACCATGCACCCCTTTACCATATGGAGCTTTTTACAACAGTTACTCCAAATGTCTCCAAACCTCTGGGTCTTCTTCCTGAGGTCCTTTGTAAGTCATTGAAGTGTCCACAACTTGATCCAGGATTCCAGAACCTCGAAGTTGCTCCTTGGGAGTTTGGAATCCAATTCCCAGAATGCACCTGGTCAGAATCTTCAAATGGCCAGTGGGTGCGGGTCAGCTCGGCTCTTCTTGCAGGACGTGATGCAGGGGACTCTGGGAAGCTTATTTGTACCTGTAGATTACAGACAGTCCTTTCTTGATACAGGTGAAGACAGGCATTGTTCTTTTAGTGGTGAAGCACAAGTGTGCAGCTGGTGCAGTCCTTCAGAGTGCAGTGTCCAGGTGCAGGTCAGGGGTCCAGCAGGACAGTCCTTCTTCTTCTTTGTCTTGTTCCATGCAGGGCTCTGAGGTGTGGTGCAGCACTGCCACTTTTATCCTTAATACTGGAGTGGAAAGCAGGACGGGCCTCTTGACCAGTCACGTGCAGGCCACCTGCATCTTGAGTGACCAAACCTGGGAAAAGTGGCAAAAATCAATCTCTGGGAGAAACATTCTCCAGAAAATCAAGATGGCAAAACTTTTCCCTGAGTTCATTATATTAAATTCAACAATGGCAAGTTGTTGGATTTATTATGACAATAACTTTGATACCAAACTTGAAATATTTAGCTCCTTCTCTAGACTTTATTAGTTAAAAATTAAGTCTCACCATGTTAGCCTATAGAGCCCATTCACTACACTCGGGGAAACAAATGTAGCTATTTTTCCCTCACCAGGGCTTATTAAATGTCTTTTACAAAGTCCCTGCTTATAGCTACATTGCACCCAACCCTGCGGGTACCTAAGGTATACGTTAGGGGTAACATATGTAAAAATAAGTTAGCTTAAGACTTTAGAAGTACTTTTATTTCCAAAGTCGAATTTGGGATTAACGTTAACCTAACAGCAGCCAGAAAGGCAGGCCTGCCTTTAAAAAGAACCTGGGCACAACAGCAGTGCGCCTATGGGTACACTACCTACCCTGGGGCCCCTAAACCTACATGCCCTACCATATATTAGGCACTAATAGGTAGGTGGACACAGCCAATTATAATTAGCCTAATTTGCCTATCCATTTTAATCAGAGCACAGACCCTGGGACTGTCTAGCAGTGCCCAGGGCATCATCAGAGTCAGAAAAACACCAGCATAGGTGAACAATGGGGGCAAAAATGTAGGGGTGTCTTCAATCAGTCTGGTTTTCCCACATATGTATAGATATTTTCTCCATCTGGCGTGTTTGCCTACGGGCTCCAGATCACTGGTGGTGCTAGAAACAGAGCAACACTCCATGCCTTTTACAAATCTACATGCGATTTCTCCAAGCAACAAAGAAATCTTTGCAGTCCGTGTAAGACTATTGCAGGTTAAATGTTGCACAGCTCCATCTTTATTCCCATAATATCACACCACATGATTAAAAACATCATAAATACTGAAAACAGACTTCTGTTCCTTGATTTGTGAAACCAAACATTTCAAGTCATCAACCACCAATATCAAAAACATAATTTGTAATACTGAGGAAAGTTCAAGATTTTATAACTCTTTTGCTGCACATAATACTATTGTATATTTGGAACATTCATTGAATAACCTTTTCTAGGGTAACAATTTGATCATATTTTTTTAGTGACTAATTGTTAATAAAACCAAACTCTTTGGTTATGGCTTTGAGCCTCATGATTGTAGAAACTTATTTAAAGTGCTTAATCATGTGGCCTTCACATTAATTCATTTTACATAAACTGAACATTGATGTTGCCCACATCTAATATTTAGACCCCTAATGTGCCCTTAACGACTCGTTATTACACATAATTTTCATATTCATAGTCTATGTTACATCATAAATTATGATTTGGAAATGCTCTGGTCGATTGTTCAAGCTCCGCTGTAAAGGAGCAAGAAAAAATGTATTTTTTCAACCATTCCAAAGGTAGTACTTTAGGGCACTACAAGTACTATAGCATACTTGTTGGTGTCTGTATACCTGTGTGAGTAACTGCTCAAAAATATAATTAGTGGGAACAAAAGCTGGTTGCAGTGTAAATTTCATACAGTCTCAGTGGAAAAAATAACTAACTAGGTCACACAATTTGAATGTCAAAAACCTCTTATTATTTAGGCAACAATCAAGCTGAAGTGGGCAAACCGATCCATCCAATAAAACCTCTGCCAGAAGTCATGAGCACTGAACTGCCCTTCATCAAGTTTTTTAATCAGTGAACCATCAGTCCATCATTTATCATATTTCTTATCATCATCATTAAACGCTTTATTCAGTTAAAAGTTTCAACCATAAAAACAGATAAACATATATATCACATATATATCACATACCAATCACAACAAATTTAAAAAATCACTAATTTTTGAAATTTTAAAATTATATTCAAAATTTCATACCCCAGACAGAACTTCAATAGAGGTAAAAACTTAAAAATTAGAGTAAAGGGGATTTACACTATTCTGCCAAGGTATGGCTCCCTTTAAAGAGGATCCTACCCCCGACACACCAACACATCAAAGACCATATGTAGCTAATTTTAAAAACTTTTAAATTACATTTGAGATTTCATTTCCCAGACAAAATGTCAATAAAGATAAAAACGTATAAATAGGATTAAAAGGGATTTACACTATTCCGCCAGGTTATGGCTCCCTTTAAAAAGGATCCTACCCCCTGACACACTAGCACATCAGAGACCATGCGCAGCCACAGAAAGGCTGGACGATGCTGCACAAAACCCCTTTCTCTCAACAAAGGGAGTAAAAAATGACATCTAAAGGGTGCATAAAAATCACAGAACAGAGTAAAATGGATTAAGGTCTCTAGAGACACACCATCACACAGACAAATTTGTATGGAATTTGGATCAAACTGGTCCAGTGGGAAGCACAAATTGCTTCTAATTACTCCTAGCTGAAAACGCAAGATGAGAGTCCTTTCCGATGCATTCCTTATCTCCAAAAGGTACGCCTCTGGACCCACCACTATTTTTAGCATTATAAAATCCCACACAGATTTCTTCCTTGATTCCTCCGCCTCTCTCTTAGCCCTTAAGATTTTGAAAACATTCTCCTTAGCCCAGCGTTTATCAGAACGTGTTAAGCCCTCTGGTGCATTAAACATATCTGGCCTCCCAAGGGAAATGGCTACTTCTCTTATGTGTGCCAGCCAGGGAGTATCCCTCGCATGATCACATAACAAACAGTCACGCAGGATTTCCCTTTAGGGATGCAAACTCATTTGTCCACATGGAAATCCACAACAAAAAAAGAACAATCTTGATAGCATCCTCTATAAAATCCAAATCCAATTCAGCATGCAAACAAAAGCCAGAGGTATTTTGGCCAATTCCTAACAACCTTCTAGACAAACGATTTTCCTCTGTCATAGAGGCCCTACTATCTGAGTAGCTCCAGACTGGTGCCCCATACATTAAAACTGGAAGACATTTACGCCTGTAAACTTCAAGCAGGGGCTTAATAGGTTTATTTCCTACCCTTGCAGCAAACTGAAAGGTAGCGCCTGCTGTGGCATCAAAACACACACCTCTCCTGGAGATACAGGATTTCGAAGTTCACTTTTCATCAAAATTTACCCCGAAATAGGGGAATTCCTGTACCTGGCTAATTACTTGATCGTGGATATATATATATATATATATATATATACATATATATATATATATATATATATATATATATACACACACACACATACTTTTGTTAAGCAGCCCTAAAGAGTAAATATACATATAATCAAATTATAAATGTTTACAAACACAATGATATGCAGTATATTGTTGTTTGAGTTTGGTGGTCATGTACGAAAGAGCCAACTCTTGAGTAGTCTTCCGAAGATAAGATAATTATCCATGGATCTCATATTTGGGGGTAATGAATTTCATAGTTTAGCCACTTGAACAGAGAGAAATGTACCATCTATTGTATTTTGCTTGTATGGTGGGATTTTGAGGTGAGATGCCAATCTTGAGCGGAGGTTCATTTATTGAATATATTTGGTGATTTCATTCCTTGTGAAAAGTGGTCCATTTCCAAGTATTCCTTTGTGGGTGATACTAAGGAACTTGAAGGTGGATCATCTGGCAACTGGTAACCAATGTATGGCCCATTAAGGCAGGGAAGATGTGTGCTTGTAGCTTTATATGTAGGAGTAGTCTGTCAGCAGAGTTTTGAATCTGCTGTAGCCTTTCATAGTAGATAGAGATGATCCATGGTAGTGGCCATTGGCGTAATCCAGTTTAAGCAGTCCAAGAGAGATAGTAACCTGTACCTTGTGTGGAAATCCCAGGTGGAGGAAGATTTTGCAGAGATGTCATGGTGCTGAAGCTTGTTCTTGCTAATTTGTCCACTTGGGTATTACTTGTTAACTTGTAGTACATGGTTATTACAAGGTTTCTTACTTCCTTCAATACTTTAGGAGGTGGTCTCAGATCATCGCCAGGCACAGAGTGGGTCATAATGTTTCCAATCGCCACATGTGAGCATTTCTGTGTTGGAAGCATTCAGTTTGAAATAGCTCCATGTATTTCACTGATCAATGATCCTGAGGCAATTGAAAATATGTGGGTTTCCAATGTCTTTGAGGAATTATGTTTAAGGAGTATTTGTGTGTCATCTGCATAGTTTTAGTGTTTGAGCTGAAATTTATTGATCATTGCTAGTAATAACAGCTTGTGGAAAAAGCAGGGGTGAGATGATTGAGCCTGTGCGGGACCCCTGCTTTTGTGAAGTCTGATTTGGATGAGAAAGGGTGTTTTGAAGGCAGGATGTGATCAGTTGAGAGCAGTCCCCTCTGTGCTGGCTTTGTAGAGCCTTTTTATTAGAATGTCATGGTCAACTGTGTCAAAAGCAACATAGAGGTCAAAGAGAAGTAGTGCAGCAACTCCACTGCAGTGTACTGTCTTTTTAAGGTTAATCCAGATGGAGATGAGGACAAGTTCTGTGCCTCTTCCTGGGTGAACGCAGTTTGGCAGTCTGAAAGCATTGAGTTATCTCAATGAAGTGTGCCACCTGGGCAAATGCTGTTCTTTTTAACAGTTTGCCCAGGAAAGGTCCATTTGTAAAAGGTCTGTTGTTGTTGGGGTCATGTTGGCCCAGGTTTGTTTCCTTTAATAATGGGCATATGTATGCCTTCTTCAGAATGTCTGAAAGGATCCCCGTACTAAAAAATCATTGATGATCCTTGCTACTGGTGTGGTAGCAGATATAAGTAAAAGAATGTTCTTGAAAATGTGTGGTGGACAAGGGTCAGAAGGGTAACCAGAAGACCTGCTTGCTTTGATCAGATTCATAAATATACTTTGTGCTATTTGTTTAAAGGAAAGCAGAGGCTGGGTTGGCTTATTCTTGGACGGGATTTTGGGAAATGGATTGGGGCTGGTGGTTGTCCTTCATTTTAAATAAGACTCCATTGTGTCTGCTTTAGTTGTGTAATGATTTGCCAGGTTGTATTCTTGTGTAATGGGTTTCTTCTGTGCATTTAGGTTTCCAAAATTTGGTGACAATTTCAAAAAGTTATTTATATGTAGATCTAGAATTTGTACTTCTGTCTGAATAATATACCTTTTTTGAGCTTTTTTGATTATTGATTTGCATATTCAGTTAAGCTTCTTGTCTTGATTGTTGTTTCTTTTGAGTCAGGTTTGTTACAGCCTTCTGATTTGTTGTTATCTTTTTTAGTTCTGTAGTTTTCCAAGGTGCTTGTTTTTTTGCCCTGTTTTGTTGTTCTGGATGGTATTAGGATATCAGAAGCTTCCAATAGACACTCATAAGGTTTTTGAATAGATTTCTTTGTGCCTAGATCTGTGTTGGCTGTTAGTTATGTTTCTAAGTATTCAGAATAGAGCTTGTTCCATGGTTGATAGAGGGATGCATGTAAGGTTTCTTAGGTGTGTTGATTTGTGGTGTTTTATGTTGGAAAGCTATACAATGGTGGTCTGACCATGTGACTTGTGTAATGCTTTGAAAGGTAACTAGTTCTGGATTTGCAAAAATGACAGGATATCTCCTTCGATGTGTGTGGGACTGTGTACAATCTGATGTAGGTTCGGTGTGACTAGACCAGTGAAGATAGTTTTTGGATGGGGCATAATGTGTTTGTCAAACCAAATCTTTATGTCCTCAAGAATGCATACTGTGAGTATAGTGTTATAAGGTTTGAAACTGTGTTTAGACACGTGTCTTGGAATTCCGCAGTGCTAGGTAATGGTCTGTAAAGGAGGAAGAAATTACAGGAAGAAATTAGGGTAGGGTTGCATCTGGTGATGAGGGCCTCACAATCTTGTATAGAAATGTAGTCCATTTTGATGAGATTTGTTGTTTGCTTGAATATAGTAGCTAGTCCACCTCCTTTTTTGCCCATATGGTTTTGTATGATAGTTTGATAGCCTGGAGGACCAGCTTCATGCAACACTGGAGCCATGTCAATTCCCAACCATGATTTAGTTATGAAAAGTAAGTCAATATGTGTGTCAGTGAGTAGTTCGTTAATGTGGAGCTTGCTTTTAGAGAGTGATTGAGCATTTATTAGTAGGCAGTTTAGAGTATGTGTTTTGGTGGTGGTGCAACTCTGTTTTGTAGAAGAGTGAGCTGTAGATTGTGAACTTGTAGCAGGTGTGTCATTAGTGCAGTAACTGCATGAGAGTTACAATAGTGTTGTTTTTCTATATTGTGTTCCTTGTCCAACAGGCTTGGAAGGCATTTTGTTGGATCTGTGTGTGATAGTGGTGGGGATGGTGGCTGAGAGTAAGATTGTGAGTTGTGCTATTTTTGCAGAGTCGCTTAGTTGTGTAATAGACAAGGGGATGTGTTGTTACTTTGATTTGTGCTTGTTTAGGGTGGAAGAAGTATGGGTTAGGTACAATGGATTGGACATAGTGAGTAAATAGTATGGGAACTTGGTAGACGACTGTTTAACAAAGGTCACCATTTATATGTAGATCACTTCTACTCTGGAGTTCAGTTATTCAAGGAATTGTTCAGAGTGGACTCTGTTGCTTATGGCACAATCCACTCTAATTGGAAAGGCTATCCAAGAGAGCTTGTCTGTAAAAAACTTGAGAAGGGACAGTGCAGTGCCATGCGGAATGATGAGCTGCTAGCTCTGAAATTTGTAGAGAGAAGGAATGTGTACATGCTAACTACCATACATGATGAGAGTACTTCACCTGTGGCTGTTTGGGGTCAAGTTGATGAAGTGCGCAAACCAGTGTGCTTTTTAGACTACAGTAAGCACATGGGTGGTGTTGATAGAGTAGATTAGTGGTTGGAACCTTACACTGTTGCTCGTAATACTTATGTTTGGTATAAGAAATTAGCAGTTCACCTGTTCCACTTGGCAACATTCAATGCTTTTGTTGTGTTCAAGGATAGTTCTCCAGAGTCAAGGATGACTTTTGTAAAATGTCAGGAGTCTATCATAGTGAGCCTTGTTGTGCTGGAACCGGCAAGAGTTCCTAGAGAAGCAGTGGTGGAGGATGTGGCTAGATTGAAAGATTGTCACTTTGCTGAGCACATTCCTCCCACGGCCCAAAAAAACTTTCCTGCTAAGAGATGTAGGGGCATATTTATACTCCGTTTGCGCCGAATTTGCGTCGTTTTTTTCGACGCAAATTTGTCGCAAAACTAACTCCATATTTATACTTTGGCGTTAGACGCGTCTACTCATGGAGTTAGCGTCATTTTTTTGTGTGAACACCTTCCTTGCGTTAATGATATGCAAGGTAGGCGTTCCCGTCTTAAAAAATGACTGCGATGCATATGCGTCGTATTTATACTCCCGGGCAAAAATGACGCCCGGGAGTGGGCGGGACTAAAAAACCCGCATTTGCGCTGGATTTTAGCGCCTGGGTCAGGGCAGGCGTTAAGGGACCTGTGGGCTCAGAATGAGCCCAGAGGTGCCCTCCCAAGCCCCCAGGGACACCCCCTGCCACCCTTGCCCACCCCAGGAGGACACCCAAGGATGGAGGGACCCACCCCAGGGACATTAAGGTAAGTCCAGGTAAATATTTTTTTTATTTTTTTTTGTGGCATAGGGGGGCCTGATTTGTGCCCCCCTACATGCCACTATGCTAAATGACCATGCCCAGGGGACAGAAGTCCCCTGGGTATGGCCATTGGGCAAGGGGGCATGACTCCTGTCTTTGCTAAGACAGGAGTCATTTCAATGGGGGATTGGCGTCGTAAAAAAAATGGTGCAAATTGGGTTGTGGCAATTTTTTTGCCTCAGCCTGACTTGCACCATTTCTGGACGCCCATACGCCATTTTCCCCCTACGCCGGCGCTGCCTGGTGTACGTCGTTTTTTTTAACGCACACCAGACAGCGCCGGCGGCTAACGCCGGCTAACGTCATTCAATAAATACGGCGCCCGCATGGCGCTTCAGAATGGCGTTAGCCGGCGCTAATTTTTTTGACGCAAAACTGCGTTGGCGCAGTTTTGCGTCAAAAAGTATAAATATGGGCCGTAGAGTCTGTGCTCGAAGAGCTATCAGGAAGGAGACTAGGATGTTCTGCCCTGATTGTCCTACAAAGCCTGGGCTGTGTGTGGGTGGCTGTTTCAGGAGAAGGATTATTGGGAAATACTGTGAGCGTAAACTGCTGTTTTATATTTTCATATTTTCAGTTTCACGGTTGTCATGTATTCAGTTAGAGCTTTTGTGTCTGTAGTATTGCACTTATTTATAATTAGTGTTTTTTTGTTGTTGTTTAAAAAAAAAAGTGATGGTGGGGTGCATGGACTAGCGCTTGGCTGGCGGTGTGTGGGGTGGCGCTTGGCTGACGGTGTGTGTGAGGTGGCGCTTGGCTGGCGGTGTGTGTGGGGCACCGCTTGGCTGGCGGTATGCATGGGTTGTGTTTGGCTGGTGGTTGTATGGGGTGGCGGTTGGCTGGTGGTATGCGTGGGGTGGTGCTTGGCTGGCGGTGTGCGTGGGGTGGCGCTTGGCTGGCGGTGTGTGTGGGATGGCACTTGGCTGGCGGTATGCGTGGGGTGGCTCTTGGATGACAGTGTGTGTGGGGTGGCACTTGGCTGGTGGGGTGACGTTTGACTGGTAGTGTGTGTGGGGTGGTGCGTGGCTGGTGGTGTGCATGAAGTACCGCTTGGCTGGCGGTGCCAGCCAAACACCAGTCCACACACTCCCATCAGCTGGTGTGATTGCTGTATCAGGCAGGTGGGCGTATGAAAGTGATGGGCCCTTGAATGGCGCTGTCTGTTGATGCAAGTGTTGTAATAAGCTAGGCCTGCGGCTGGTGCCGTGAATGGTCTTGTGCATGTCATGTATGAAAGGTGTGTGAATGGTCTGTAAAGTGGTTGGTGCATTGACGTGGCTTTACAGCTCACGAGCTGTGAGTCATTAGTTCAGTTTTTGGGCCTTTCAGTTATTAACAGTGCATTTCACTTTTTGTGAAATCTCTTGTTAATAAAATTTGATCTACTGAATCATCACTCACCCTCCTTCCAAATCCAACCAGTATGTGTGGTAAAAATGACAAAACCTGCTTCGCTGTGATCAGGGGTCACAGCACACCTGTGACAAGCTAGGTGTCTTGGTTGGGACCCCGATGCTGAAGCATGCCACCTACTTGGGTGGTAGATGAGGGGTCTTTTTAACATAACCTAAGTGAGTTTCTTTTCACAATTTTAGTGTTTGGAACATCACAGAAGTACGTGGACACATCAAAATAATCTATTGCAAAACTACCTGTGTTTGGGGGGAACCTATGTTTTTGGTCCCAGGTGTGGCCTCCATATAGGGAAACCTACCAAACCTAGACATTTTTTTAAACTAGACACCACAAGAAGTTCAGGGAGGTGTGGCTTGCCTGGATCCCCCAACATTTCCCTACAAAGACTCCTCTGCAAACCACAAAATCTGCTTAAAAAAGCTAATTTTCTTCACTTTTCTTTGTAGGATCACCACTCCGGCACAAATTTCTTACCACCCAGCATTCCCCTCAGTCTCCCAAGTACAATTATATATCACTTGTGTGGGTCCTCAAAGCAGAGTCAGCCTAAGGATGTATAAAAGAAAAACGTGCTTATCAACTTGCTGTGCTATCCCCTCAATCTCTACAGGTTTTTGACCTTTTTCTGTTGCAGGCACCTGAGCCACCCACACAAGTGAGGTATCCTTTTTATCGGGAGACTTGGGGAAACACTGGGTGGAAGGAAATATGTGGCTCTTCTCAGGTTCCAGAACTTTCTTTCACCGAAATGTGAGGAAAAAGTGCTTTTTAGCCAAATTATGAGGTTTGCAAAGGATTCTGGGTAAGAAAACACTGGGGTATTAAGGCAAGTCACACCTCCCTAGACTCCCTCAGGTGTCTAGTTTCCAGAAATGTTTGGGTTTGGTAGGTATCCCTCTATGGCTGCTGAGCACTAGGCCTACCCACATAAGTGAGCTACCATTTTTACTGGGAGACTTGGGGGAATGCTGGGTGGAAGGGAATTCGTGGCTCGTCTCAGATTCCAGACCTTTCTGTCGACAACATGTGAGGAAAAAGTTTTTTCTTGCCCAAATTTTGATATTTGCACCGGATTCTGGGAAACAAAACCTGGTGAGAGCCCCGCAAGTCATCCCATATTGGATTCCCCTAGCTGTCTACCTTTCAAAAATGCACAGGTTTGGTAGGTTTCCTTAGGTGCCGGTTGCGCTAGAGGCCAAAATCCACAGCTAGGCACTTTGTAAAAAACAGCTCAGTTTTCTTTGGGAAAATGTGATGTGTCCACGTTGTGTTTTGGGGCACTTCCTGTTGCAGGCGCTAGGCCTACCCACACAAGTGAGATGCCATTTTTATCAGGAGACTTGGAGGCACGCTATGCGGAAGGAAATTTGTTGCTCCTCTCACATTCCAGAACTTTCTTTCACCAAAATATGAGGGAAAAGTGTTTTTTTAGCCAGATTTGGAGGTTTGCACAGGATTCTGGGTAACAGAACCTGGTGAGAGCCCCACTATGCACCCCATCTTGGATTCCCCTAGGTGTATACGTTTTAAAAATGCACAGGTTTGGTAGGTTTCCTTAGATGCCAGCTGAACTAGAGGCCAAAATCCACAGCTAGGCACTTTGCAAAAAAACTGCTCTATTTTCTTTGGGAAAATGTGATGTGCCCACATTGTGTTTTGGGGCATTTCCTGTTGCGGGCACTAGGCCTACCCACACAAGGGAGGTACCATTTTCATTGGGAGACTTGAGGGAACGCTGGGTGGAAGGAAATTTGTGGCTCCTTTCAGATTCCCAGAACTTTCTGTCACCGAAATGTGAGGAAAAAGTGTTTTTTTATGGCCAAATTTTGAGGTTTGCAAAGGATTCTGGGTAACAGAACCTGGTGAGAGCCCCACAGGTCACCCCATCCTGGATTCCACTAGGTGTCTAGTTTTAAAAAATGCACAGGTTTGGTAGATTTTCCTAGGTGCCGGCTGAGCTAGAGATCAAAATCCACAGCTAGCCACTTTTAAAAAAACATGTCAGTTTTCAATGTAAAAATGTGATGTGTCCACGTTGTTTTGTGGGGCAATTCCTTTTGCAGGGGCTACGCCTACCCACACAATTGAGGTACCATTTTTATCGGGAGACTTGGGGGAACGATGGGTGGAAGGACATTTGTGGCTCTCTCTCCGATTCCGGAACTTTCTGTCACCAAATGTGATGAAAAAGTGTTATTTTAGCCAAATTTGGAGGTTTGCAAAGGATTCTGGGTAACAGAACCTGGTGAGTGCTCCACAATTCACCCCATCCTGAAATAATGCACAGGTTTGGTAGGTTTCCCTAGGTGTCCGCTGAGCTAGAGGCCAAAATCTACAGCTAGGGACTTTGCAAAAAACACGTAAGATTTCAATGTAAAAATATGATGTGTCCATGTTGCATTTCCTGTCGTGAGCATTAGGCCTACCCATGCAAGTGAGGTGCCATTTTTATCGGGAGACGTGGGGGAATACAGAATAGCAAAACAACTGTTATTGCCCCTTGTCTTTCTCTCCATTTTTTCCTTCCAAATGTGAGACAATATGCAAAAAAGACGTCTATTTGAGAAATGCTTTGTAATTCACATGCTAGTGTGGGCACCCCAGAATTCACAGATGTGCAAATAACCACCGCTTCTCCATACCTTATCTTGTGCCCATTTTGGAAATGCAAAGGTTTTCTTGATACCTATTTTTCACTCTTTATATTTCAGCAAATGAATGGCTGTATACCCGGTACAGAATGAAAATCCATTGCAAAGTTCAGCTCATTTATCGGCTCTGGGTCCCTAGGATTCTTGATGAACCTGCAAGCCCTATATATCCCTGCAACCAGAAGAGTCCAGCAGATGTAACGTTATACTGCTTTAAAAAATCTGACATTGCAGGAAAAAGTTACAGAGCAAAATGTTGAGAAAAATTGATGTTTTGTTTTTAACCTCAATTTCAAAATTCTTTTATTTCAGCTGTTATTTTCTGTAGGAAAACCATGAAGGATCTACACAAATTACCACTTGCTAAATTCAGAATTTTTTCTACTTTTTAAAAATGTTTAGCTTTCTGGGATCCAGCATTGGTTTCACACCCATTACGGTCACTAACTGGAAGGAGGCTGAAAGCACAAACAATTGTAAAAATGGTGTATGTCCGAGTAAAATGCCAAAATTGTGTTAAAAATGTGGGTCTTCTGATTCAAGTCTGCCTGTTCCAGAAAGCTGGTAAGCTGGTTATTTTAGCACCGTAAACCCTTTGGTGATGCCATTTTCAGGGGAAAAAAAACACAACCCGCCTTCTGCAACCCTTTTTCCCACGTTTATGAAAAAACATGATATTTTTGCTGTATTTTGGCTAATTTCTTGGTCTCCTTCAGGGGAACCCACAAAGTCTGGGTACATCTAGAATCCCTAGGATGATGAAATAAATGACTCAAATTTGGTGTGGGTAGCTTATGTGGGCAAAAGGTTATGAGGGCCTAAGCACGAACTGTCCCAAATAGCCAAAAAAAGGCTTGCCACCTGAGGGGGAAAAGGCCTAGCAGTGAAGGGGTTAAAGATGGATTAGGATGTGTGTGTTTTGTGTAAGGCATAAGGGAAGGTATGGGTGTATGCTTCTGATATGTGATGGGAAGTATTAAGAAAGGTTGTGTGATTTTGATGTGCTGGTGTGAGTGTTGTGTTTTGTTTTGTTTTTGTGTAGTAGTGAGAGGAGATATTAATGTAGTGTTTTTCAGAGAAGGATTTGTATGTAAAGTACTGCTGGTGAATGGTATGTGAATTGTACAGGGGTTGTTGATGTGTTTTGGAGAAGAGTGTATGTGGTGTGTAGGAGGTGCTGGCAAAATCTATGAGTGTGTGTTAGATGTGATTACTGGAAGAGCTCAGATGTGTGGTGGGGTGGCATGTAATGATTATTTAGTTCTATGCTTTTGGTAAAAAGAGGAGTAGTGTGCTAGTGGATGATATGATGGAAGGCTGAGTATAGGTCTTGTCATGATAAAAAGGGGTATGTTTGGAGAAAGTAGAGTTTTGAGTTAGTGTTTAGTATGACTAGGTAGTACATGTCTATGTTATGTATAAAGTGCTTTGTGTTGTGATGATGATATGTAGATTTCTCAGTGGTATAGGGACAAAGTGGTGTTTTGTGTTTTAATGAAGGTGTCATGGCGCTGTACTTCAGGGTAGGCAGGAGTATAAGTGGGGTTGTGGAGTTTTGTAGTAGTTGTTGAGACATTGAAATCGACCTGAGGTTTGTTTGTGGTACATTACTAGAATGCCTTTGCTGCTAACGTGTTTGGATGTTTTTTTGGATGTGTAAGCCGTTAGGCGGCCCAGCCCAGTGCAGTGCAGGCCCAGTCTAGCCAGAACAAACCTAAAAAGGCAACTGCCTTTGTCCTCTCCACTCTTCACCTTGACACACAGGCTGGATGGCCTAAGCCCTAAGTTTAAATAACCCTATTGGTCAATGTGAAACCTAGCCCTAACCCTAGCCAATCAGAAACCTAAACCTAAATCCTAGAGACAATGGGAGACCTGGCCCTATTTAACAATCACAGCCTTAGCCCTCTCAGCCAATCAAATCCCAAACACTAAGCATAAAGTCCAATAGGAAGCCTATCTAAAACACACAAACGTTCACATTCATCCACTCCACATATATCCAATTCACAAAAGCATACTAAACAGGCACCTGCATCCACGTCCCGCACACCTACACCTCGTACCTCCACTCGATCTACCTCCACTCCCAAACCTGTCTCCAAAACCCCTACTGCTGCAACTAGAAATGTTTTCCTCTCCCGTGTTGACCTGTTTGAACCCACTGGCCTACCACGTCTTATCCCTAAACGTTCCCTTGGCCACACCAAGTCTACTCCTTCCTCTTCAAAGTCCTCCCCAGTCCACCCTTCCCATTCCTGTGCCCCTTCCCCAGGGGGGAAGAAGCCATGTGTTGCCCCTGGTACCTCTGCCATTCCCCAGTCCAAGCCCATTCCTTCTCCTTCCAAGGGAAAGCCCAAGCCCTCTCCTCCTCCAGAACCTACGCCCAAGACCCCCCTTACAATCCTGAGTCCCCACTCCCACCACCCCCAGCCCTGATCCCTGAGGTGCTTGGCTGCCCGATTGATGCCCCTTTCTCAGTGGATGATTTGTCCATCGTAGGAGTTAAGTGTGGCCTATATTTGCCCTTGCGGGATTTGATTTGGACTGGCCTATGACCTTGTTTGGACAAGTATTTTTGTTTCTATACAATTAATTTTAGTACCCAGCAGACCTGTTGGTGCAATATTGTCCCGTTGTGCAGTGTTTCACTGTGGAGGATTGGTGTACACAGGTCAGTGCGCTGGTTCTGATATATGTTTGCATGCTTCTGGTAAGTACATTTTGGTAGGGTATGTATGGCTCGGGCGGGGGGAGTGAGTGGGTTGCAGTGTGGGTGGGGTTGGTAGGTGTGTAATTGTGCCCTTTCCTTCCATGTGTGCTAGGCTGTGGTACTTACCGTCGTCATCTTCGTCGGCGGTCACGGTCATGGAGAAATATGGCACGGAGAAGCACTGCCATTATTTCCAACTCTCGCTCCATGTCACCGATTTCTGTGGACCTCCGGTGAGTGTTTCCCTTTATAGGGGCCATTTCCGCCAGGCTTTGCATGGCGGTAGTTCCTGCCTGGAACTGATGACGGTGTGGTGGTTCATAATATGGTGGCCATGTAGGGCCTTGCCGCTGGCCTGTAGATGGCCTCTGCCATTGTTGGCGATGCTCCCAAAATGTCGGAGAGTGGATAGGCCTCTGGCTGTTTCATTATTTGGCGGTCTGGACCACCAGCCTGTTGCCGGTAGTTACTGGGCTCACCTTCGGTGCGTCTTTACTGCCAGGTTCAAAATGACCACACTTATCTTTGATAGTAGCCCTGACCTTATCAGTCACCCTATAAACCTTCTGTTGAATAGGTGGACTGGCCTGAGTATCCACATCATGTGTACACAAGTGTGTGACCCCTGGGATCAAAGAAAAGAGGGAGGCAAACTGGCCCAATACCTGGTGACAGACCCTCTGTTGTTCTAAGGTTAGGGAGAGGGAGAGGTTCACTCCACAGACCAACAGACCTATCTTTCTCTCCTGAAGACAGGAGGTCAGGAAGAGGATGAAGCTCTTCCTCCAATCCATCATCAGTGGCTAAGAGCATGGACAGTTCTATTGCCTCAAAGTGAGGATTGAGACGGTTCACATGCAGTACCCTTAAGGGTAGGTGACTTCGCTCTTACGCTCTACCACCATAAATGGCCCACTCCACTTGTCCTGGAGCACTCTAGGCTCCACTGGCACCATTACCCACACTTTTTGCCCAGGCTGAAACTCAACCAGAGTGGCATTCTGGTCATACCAGCGTTTCATGTCTTCCTGTCTTGCTTTTCTTGTGTGAGAGCTCTGAAGTGGGCAATCTGATTTCTGAAGGCCAACATGTAACCAAATACATCCTGATGATGTTTACCGCATGTAGGAGGCTGGCCTGGTTTGTAGTGGGTACCAAAGGCACTTACACCTTATACGAGGTCCAGTTATCCCTTATTAGTGAAATGTAGTCAGTGTCTAGAAGCCAGGCTGTCCAGAGGTAGCTGTAGCAGAGCAGCTAAGGGTGAACTAGGAGACATGCAAAGCTCTTGTGATATCACTGTATCCACACAGTGCTCACACACATGAAAGAAAATACTGTGTTACAAAAATAAAGGTACTTTATTTTGGTGACACAATTGCCAAAAATACCTTAGAGACTATACTCTCTCAGGAGGTAAGTAATATACACAATATATACACTAGTATCCAAAAACAGGTAAGTACATAGGCAGAAAACAGTGCAAATAGTGAAAATCACAATAGGTTGCAATGGACCTACGGGGAACACAAACCATATACTAAAATAGTGGAATGAGAAATTTGGTTTCCCACCTAGGCAAATGTAGTGTAGAGGGGCGCTGGGAGTGTAGGAAAGCACCAAAGGTAAGTGATAGAACCCACCTCAGAGTCCAGGAAAGCAGGAGTAAATCACAGTACGTTTTCTGAAACACACAAGAAATCATGATAGGAGATTATGCAAGAACCAGAAGAGACTGAAAGACACCAACAATGGATTCCTGGAACTGAACACCTGTGGAAGAAGGGGACCAGGTCCAAAAAGCAGTGAAGATTCCAGTGAGAACAGGAGCACCTGCTAACCTGGATGAAGGTGCAAAAGAAGAACCGGTGAGAAGACAAGTCAGTTATGCACCCAAGAAGACAGATGTGGGTTCCTGGTTGGTGCAGAAGATGTCCCACACTGGATGGATGATTGCAGTCTGGTTTGCGTCACTGAATTCCACCAACAAGCCTTGGAACACGCAAAGCTCATGGTTAGCGGAAAATGGTCCCCTACCCCAGAGGGGGACACAGAGGGGGCTCTCAGCAACTCAGAGAGCCCTAAGAAGACTAGGAAGCATGAACAGGAGTCCCATAGCATGGGGACAAAGAAAGTACAAATGGAGGCCCACTCAGCAAGACACAAAGGGATCACATGCCGCTGTAGAACCACTCAGGAGGCTGTGCATCACAGGATGGAGTGCTGGGGGCCTAAGATGGGCTGTGCACAAAAAACGTATCTGAAGGTCGCACACAGGCCTTGGCAACTGCAAGTCACGTAGTGCATGGGGGTACTGTTTTGCATTTGGAGGCAAGCTCTTACCTCCACCAAACTTGGACAACTAGACCTTGGGACTGTTGTGGTCACTTTTAGTCCACCACCCATGTTGCTGGTTCCACGTTTGTCCTCTGCAGAGGGCACCCACACCACCGGTCATCACTGCAGAGAGGTGCCTGCTGAAGCAGGGAAGTGACTCCGACACTCTGTGAGAGATTCCTTCGGTTCTTCTTGTGCAGGCTGAAGACAGGCAGTCTTCGGAGGATGCACGACCTGGAAACTGTTGCAGTTGCTGGCAGGAGCTGAAGTTACAATATTGCAGACGTTGCCTTTGCTTCCTTTTTGCAGTTTGTAGAAATAAAGGATGCAGAGGATTCCTGCTGGAGTCTTGCAATCAGAATCTGAAGAAACACCCAGAGGAGAGACCCTAAATAGCCCTGAAAGGGGGATTGGTCACCTAACCAGGTAAGCACCTGATCTTACCTGCTGGCACTAGCCACTCAGATGCTCCCATGGTGACCCAATACCTTGGAATCCAAGATGGCAAAACCCAGGGACACTCTGGAGGCACTCTGGGCACCAACCATGGTGTGGTGAAAGACAGGGGAGTGGTCTCTCCCCTTTCTTTGTCCAGTTATTGCCAGAGCCTGAACCGGTGTAGACTGGATTATGCAAGCAGGGCACCATCTGTGCCCTTCAAAACATTTCCAGAGGCTCTGGGTGGCTACCCCTCCCATGCCTGTAACACCTGTTTCCAGAGGGAGAGGGCATAACACTGTAGGAGGCTGGCCTGGCTTTAGTGGGTACCTGATGGTACTTACACCTTGTGCCAGGTCCAGTTATCCCTTATTAGTAGATTAGTAGTGTTCTAGCAGCTTAAACTGATAGAGGTAGCTATAGCAGAACAGCTTAGGCTGAACTAGGAGACATGCAAAGCTCCTATTATACCACTTATATCATATAGGTACTATATCATAAAAAAGACAATACTCAAGGGCCCGTATTTATACTTTTTGACGCTAAACTGCGCTAACGCAGTTTAGCGTCAAAAAGTTTAGCGCCGGCTAACGCCATTCTGAAGCGCCATGCGGGCGCCGTATTTATTGAATGGCGTTAGCCGGCGCTAGCAGACCGGCGCTGCCTGGTGTGCGTGGAAAAAAACCACGTACACCAGACAGCGCCGGCGTTGGGGAAAATGGCGTTAGGGCGTCTTAAAAATGGTGCAAGTCAGGTTGACGCTAAAAAATCGCCTCCACCAGATTTGCGCCATTTTTAACGACGCCCAGACGCCATTTACATGACTCCTGTCTTAGTAAAGACGGGAGTCATGCCCCCTTGCCCAATGGCCATGCCCAGGGGACTTATGTCCCCTGGGCATGGTCATTGGGCATTGAGGCATGTAGGGGGGCACAAATCAGGCCCCCCTATGCCAAAAAAAAATATAAAAAAAATAAAAATGTATACTTACCTGAACTTACCTGAATGTCCCTGGGATGGGTCCCTCCATCCTTGGGTGTCCTCCTGGGGTGGGCAAGGGTGGCAGGGGGGGTCCCTGGGGGCATGGGAGGGCAGCTGTGGGCTCATTTTGAGCCCACAGGTCCCTTAACGCCTGCCCTGACCCAGGCGTTAAAAAGAGGCGCAAATGCAGGGTTTTTTGCCCCGCCTACTCCCGGGCGTGATTTTTGCCCGGGAGTATAAATACGACGCATTTGTGTCGCAGTCATTTTTTGGGACGGGAACGCCTACCTTGCATCTCATTAACGCAAGGAAGGCGTTCACGCAAAAAATGACGCTCTTTCCTCATACTTTGGCGCTAGACACGTCTAACGCCAAAGTATAAATATGGCGTTAGTTTTGCGCCGAATTTGCGTCGAAAAAAACGATGCTAATTCGGCGCAAACGGAGTATAAATATGCCCCTAGGTACTTTATTTTAGTGGCAATGTGCCAAAAAAATCTCAGAGGATATACTCCCTTAGGAGGTGAGTAAAATACACAAAATGTAACACCCTCTCTCAGAGGAAATTCTCTGTTCTGCCTTCCTGGGACTGGGCTGCCCAGACCCCATGAGGGCAGAACCCTGTCTGTGGGGTGGCAGCAGCGGTAGCTGCAGAGAAAACCCCAGAAAGCTGGTTTGGCAGTATCCGGGGTCCATAGTGGAGCCCCAGGGATGCATGGAATTGGCACCCCAATACCAGATTTGGCATGGGGGGAAAATTCCATGATCTTAGACATGTTACATGGCCATATTCGGAGTTACCATTGTGAAGCTACAAATAGGTATTGACCTATATGTAGTGCACAGTGTAATGGTGTCCCTGCACTCACAAAGTCCGGGGAAATTGCCCTGAACTATGTGGGGGCACCTTTGCTATTGAAAGGGTGCCCTCACACTTAGTAACTTTGCACCTAACCTTCAGCAAGTGAAGGCTAGACATGCAGGAGACTTATAAGTTAGTTTAGTGCACTGAAAAATGGCTGTGAAATAATGTGTGAGTTATTTCACTCAGGCTGCAATGGCAGTCCTGTGTAAGATTTGTCAGAGCTCCCTATGGGTGGCAAAAGAAATGATGCAGCCTATAGGGATCTCCTGGAACCCCAATACCCTGGGTACCTAGGTACCATATACTAGGGAATTAAAAGGGTGTTCCAGTGTGCCAATTAGAATTGGTAAAAATGGTCACTAGCCTATAATGACAATTTTAAAGGCAGAGAGAGCATAAGCACTAAGTTTCTGGTTAGCAGAGCCTCACTGATACAGTTAGTTACTACGCAGCTACACACATTCAGGCCACAAACTATGAGCACTAGGGTCCTGGCTAGCAGGATCTCAGTGAGACAGGCAAAAACAAACTTACATACATGTAAAAACGGGGGTAACATGACAGGCAAGATAGTACTTTCCTACACACACCCCTCTGCCAAAGGAAGTCCTTTGTTCCGCCTTCCTGGGCTTCAGCTGCTCCAGCACCATGAGGGCAAGAACCTGTCTGTGAGGTGGCAGCAGCTGGAGCTGCCTAGAAAACCTCGGAAGGCTGGTATGGCAGTACTGGGGTTGCACTGTGGAGCCCCCAGAGTGCATGGCATTGTGCAACCAATACTGGAATCAGTATTGGGGTACAATACCCAGCTCCTACACACCATACATGGCCATATTCGTGGTTACCATTCTGAAGCTGGACATAGGTTTTGACCTATTTCCAGTGCACATGTAAAATGGCGTCCCCGCACTCATGAAGTCTCGGAAAATGGTCCAAGATTATGTGGGGGTGTAGTGTAGCCATTTTTAATGTAGCTTTCTGCACGTTTGCTTAATGTATTAGGCCACTGTGCACTTTGTCCTAGATGCATTTTATTTAGCCTCGCACTGCTATTTTACAATAACCAGTTTCACGGTCTTGTTTTAATTTCTTCAATCACACTGTTTTGCTTACTTCAGCACTGAAGTTCTCAAACAATACATTCTTGCTCGCTCTGTGCTTCAGTCAAGGACACAGTCTGGTACATTGCCGATAGACGTGGTAGAAGTTTAGTCTTTAGGGTTCGTAGAAAGTACACATTCTTACGTAGGGACATTTCTTAGAACACCGGTATGTTAGTTATAAAAACACTTCCTAGTTCTGGTACACGTAAGAGGGAGATTCCGACCAGGAACCCACAACTAGACACTGACTGCCCTGTTGCAGATGCTGATCCCGATCACAGGCCTTTGCTCAGGTTTGAGGGTCGATGTCCTCCCGGGGGAACCTGAAAGGCAGGCTTGGAGCTTAATATGCTGTGCTCAAAATAGAACTTAGAAGAGAGAACGTAATCTAGTTGCACTATGATAGCGTCATTCTTATTTTTCACTCTTCTCGTTACTATTTCAATCCTACTGTGTTGTATGGTTCTGGTTATTGCGGCTCACGCCTTGTTATCTAAAATGCAGTTGTTTTATTAAACCAATCTTTAAAACTCAAACTTGCCTTTGTCATTTATATATGAGACCACATTGTGTATGAGAGAACTGGTTGGGATCTGAGTGACCATGACTTCCCTGGGAAGCACTAAGATGTCATGCGCTCGGCTGCCCAATTGTCTCTTCCTTTTGGGAGAGATGAGGCACTGCTAGTTAGCCGGAGCTCAACCCGCCCAAAAATCCAGTAGTCTCATTAGGATAATGAGAGCCTACGCGACAGGGGCACCTCTGCTAGTGAAGGGGTGCCCTCACCCACAGGTACTTTGCACCCCAACTTCAGTGTTGTAAGACCTGATATATAGATGACTTATAAGTAACCTGGTGTAGTGAAAACGGCTGTGAAAGGGTCCATGCACAGTTTCACGCAGGCTGCAACGGCAGTCCTGCAGAAGCCTTTGCATGGGCTCCCTATGGGTGGCAAAAGTAATGTTGCAGCCCAAGGGATCCCCTGGAACCCCAATGCCCTGGGTACCTAAGTACCATATAATAGGGACTTATAAGGGGTGACCAGTATGAACATTTTGAGTGACATAATGGGTTACCAGTGTATGGAGACAAATTTGAAAAGAGAGAGAGCATAAGCACTGGGGTCTTGATGAGCAGGGCTACAATGACACAGTCAAGCATAGTCTCAAAAACAGTGAAACATACTGACAAGCAGGCTAGAAACCATAAGTACTGGGGTCCTGGCTAGCAGGATCCCAGTGACACAGTCAAAACACACTGACATCAGGCAGAAATTAGGGGTAACATGCGAAAAAAGATGGTACTTTCATACACTGGGGGGTTTCTCTAAGCCCTCCTTCACCAGACTCAAAGGTCCCCTGACAGGGTGGCCATACAGTAACTCAAAAGGACTAAATCCAAGCCATTTGTGAGGCACCTCCCTGTTGGTGAACAGAAAGCATGGCAAGAGGACGTCCCACTTCTGCCTCAAGGCCTCTGACAGGCCCATGATCATGCCTTTTAAGGTTCGGTTCAATATTTCAACCAGACCACTGCTTTGGTGGTGGTAAGGAGTAGTGAACTTATACGTTACCCCAAACTCATGCCACAGAGATAAGTAGATATGATGTTGGTATCCCTATCAGATACCACTTCCTTGGAAAATACGATGTGGGTAAAAAATCCCATCAATGCACAACCCGCCACAGGGTAAGTGATTGACTTCAGAGGAATGGCTTCTGGGTACCAAGTGGCATGTTCCACCGAGACCAGGATGAACCTTCTGCCCATGGCTGTCTTGGGGTCCAGAGGCCCCAAAATGTCAATACCCACCCTTTCAAATTGGCGACTAACCAACGGAAAAGGTCGGGCGAGAGCCTTGCACTTCTCCCCACGCTTGCCTCTTGCTTGACAAGTCTGGCCAGACCTGCAATGAGCATCTGAGTGCCTGCGCATTTGGGGTCAGTAAAAGTGGGTGACAAGCATGTCAAAGGTCTTGTCTTGCCCGAGATGTCTAGACAAAGGCACATCATGAGCCACATCCAGTAGGAAGGCTCTGAAGCACTGGGGTATCATCAGTACACGGGCTGACCCAGGTTCAGCAGCCTTAGGCTCACTATACAGGAGACCGTCCTCCCAATAAGTCAGGTGGGACCCTGGCTCCTTGCCAGCCACCTGGTCTGCAGCCTGCTGCCGCAAACCCTCAAGAGTAGGGCATACCTTCTGTGCCTCACAGAATGACTTCCTGGTGGGTCCCCCTTCGTGCTGCCATTGTGACAGCTGAGGGACCTCCTCCAGCTCAGCCAGTAGTTCCCCTGTAGGCCCCCGGGCATCACCCTCAGGCTCTGCCTTCTCTAGGACCATGGAAACTTCTGGGGAACTTCTGGGACCAATTTCCCACGCCTCTCGCCCTTCCTCTTCTTGGTAGTCCACTGTTTCAGTCTCCAGGAGCTTCTGACCACCAGGATGGGCTGCCATTGACCAGGTTGATGTGCTTATCCAACCAGGCAGACCCAACATCTCCAACTGTGATCTGTGTCCCACCTCCTTCCAAGGGGAATCCTCCAGGTCATTGACAAGCAAACAATCCACAGGCATTGGTGGACTCACAGCTAATGTCAAGGAACCTGAGATCCCCCCATTCAAAAGGAACCTGCTCCACTCTGCACAGGCACTCTGAGTTGTCCACTGCAACTTCTTGGTGAAGTACACGGGGATCTATCTGCTCTTCAGACACCAGGTGACTCCTCACTGTAGCCACACTGGCTCCTGTGTCTCTCAGAGCCTTCACCCTCTGACCATTATTGGTCACCCACTACCTGTACTTTTTGGTGTTCTCAAGCACTAGGGTTCCCTGGACCATTTCACTATCCCCTAGTGAGACAAGGGACATCTCAGCTGGCTTCCACCCATCGGAAACCAAGTCCTCCCCAAGCACTATGCTGGCCAAACCCTGTGACTAAGCACCAGTGGGTGCCGGTGTACCCTGGGAAATTTGAGGTCCCCTCTCACATGACCCACTTGGCCACATGCATAACATTTGCAGGGGGACCCCCCTCCACAGGTTTCTCTTTGGAGAACCATGGTTTCTTTTCACTGGCGGGCTGGAAATCCATAACAGTGGGAACTAGGTTGGGGCCCTTTAGAGAACTCCCCCTGTTTACCCTTACCTGCCATTTCTTCTGAGAGGGACCATACCTATCCTTGGCAGGGACTCCCCCTTACTTCTTCTGGACCCTTGTGCTCTCCCACTGGTCTGCTTCCTGCGCAAGCTTCTTTGGATCAGTCAGCTTGCTGTCAATCAGGTGCTGGCACAGCTCTGGAAAACATATACTGTACAAGTGCTCCCAAGCAATTACCTTGTAAAGCCCCTCATACGTTGTCACCTTACTGCCCTTCACCCAATCATCCAGTGACTTGCAAAAAGAATCAACACATTCCAATCATGTTTGGGATTCCTTCTTGTTATAGGACCTAAACTTGTCATTATACTGCTCAGGGGTGAGAACACACCTTGTGAGTAGGGCATCCTTCATGATAAGGATGTCAGAGTATCCCTT
Source organism: Pleurodeles waltl (assembly GCF_031143425.1). Taxonomy (NCBI): domain Eukaryota; kingdom Metazoa; phylum Chordata; class Amphibia; order Caudata; family Salamandridae; genus Pleurodeles; species Pleurodeles waltl. Next base: position 876,688,826 of record NC_090438.1, on the reverse strand, counting down.
CCATGTACCTCAAAGTGCTTTCACAGACCCTCCCCCAATGAGCTTCAGGGATGAGATTCATATGGAGAGCAGACTCATACCCCTTGAACCACAAGAATATGTCATCCTCTGTTTTATAAAACTTCACAAGGTCTTTAGGAATGTGCACCTTCTTCTCAGGCTGCCCTGTGATATTGCTGCCACCATCCATACTGGACTGGCTCCTATGATCCAGCTATCTCAAGCTGAGCTCATGAGCCAGAAGTAACTTCTTCTCCTCTATGGCCATCCTCTTTTCGTCCATCCTAAAAGTTTCCAACTCCAACTCCAACTGGTGAGCCCTCTCTGCCTGTCTGTCCTGTAACCCTTCAGGAGTCAGACCCTTGGTTGGCACACTGCTACCTGCCCTGGAAACCCTCTCCCTGAACATAACAGGCCCACCCACCATACTATTATGTATGGATTGCACATCCTCATCCTCATCCTCCACCCAAGTGTGCCCCTCAGCTTCCTTGGCTCTCACCAGGGCCTCAGTGCCTTCTGCAGCTCCTCTTTCCTGGTAGAGCCCTTAATGGGACAGGCAAAATTTTGCAGAATGGCCTCAACTGAACAACTGTGTAGTTCTCCGGTTTCCCTAAGTCAAAAGCATCTCCAGCAGATGCATCTCCAGATTGAGACATGATGAAGAATTAACAAAGTGCAAAGTTCTAAGTCAGAAAAAGAGTTCCCAATGAAATTCAAAAGTCAATAAAAGATCAGCAACAATATGGAAGTAGGGAAAAAATCAAAAAAGAGAAAAAGCCAAAACAAGCTGTTTGTGGTCACGTCATGGCTAGCACTGAAAACAGTAGTATACACTTAATCACTGCATGTCAAGTACAAATACAAGTCCAGTCCTCGCCGCTGATCACCAATGTTAGAAATGGTGTTACGGACAGATTACCCCCTGCCTAAGCAAGGACCCTCACTCTAGTCAGGGTAAAGGAGAATCACCCTCAGTTAACCCACGCTCACCCCCTTGGTAGCTTCACATGAGCAGGCAGGCTTAACTTCAGAAGCAATGTGTACAGTATTTGTACCAACAAACACAGTAATACAGTGAAAACACTACAAAATGGACACCACATGTGTTTAGAAAAATCAGTAATATTTCTCTAAATCAAACAGGATGAAAATGGCGAAAATCAAACATACACAAGTCAAGATATAAATTAAAAAAAAATAAGGGTCTTAATACTTAGAAAGCAGTGAGAATGCTGTGGTTACACAAAGTACCTGGTTAGCGTAAAAAATAAAGCTGTATGGGCGAGCGTGTGTCGGAAAAGTCAGTGATGTGTCATTTCCTTACTCACAAGTGGGATCGTGTATTGTTTCTTTCTCTGGTCGGGTCGGAAATGCGTCATTTTTCTCCCTTGCAAGGGAGTAATGCATTGATTTCCGGATGGGGCACTTCGGATGCATGCAGAGTTGGGTTACACAGTATCAGATAACCCAGCTGCGTGGGGTTTGTGCCAAAATCAGCCTCCCTAGGGGGATGTTGGATGTAATTTGTCCAGCGGCGATGCATTGATCTCTCAGCCACGATGCAGGTGGAGCGTCAATTTCAGCCAGGCAGCCGGCGGCGTGCCATTTATCAGCCGCGTTGCGGAAGATGCACCGAACATTTTCCCACATGCAGTCCTGTGCATGGATTTTCAGTTCTTCTCTGCCAACCGCACCTTTCAAGGGTCCAGGGACTGGATAGGGCACCATTTGGCAGGGCAGGAGTCTCAGCGAAGAGTCCAGGTGCTGGCAGAGGAAGTCTGTGATGGCCCTGAGACTTCAACAACAGGAGGCAAACTCAGTTCCAGCCCTTGTAGATTCTTCTCAAGCAGGAATGCACAACAAAGTCCAGTCTTTGTCCCCTTTCACACGCAGAAGCAGCAACTGCACGATGGCCCAACAAAGCACAGGCAGGGGCAGTATTTTCCTCAGCTCTTCAACTCTTCTCCTTGGCAGAGGTTCCTCTTGATTCCAGAAGTGATCTAATTTTCTGTGCTTTTTGGTACACTACTTATACCCCTTTCTTCCTTTGTAGTAGGAAACTTCAACGGAAAGTGTCTCTTGTTTGTAAGATCCTCCTTTGTGCAGGCCAGGCCCCAGACACACAACAGGAGGTTGGAGATTGCATTGTGTGAGGGCAGACACAGCCCATTCAGGTGTAACTGACTACTCCTCCCTTCCCCTCCAGCCCAGATGGTTCTTCAGGTTATGCAGGATATACCCCAGCTCCCTTTGTGTCACTGTCTAGAGGAGAGATTCAAACAGCTCAACTGTCAAACTGACCCAGAAAGGGAATCCACAAACAGGCAGAGTCACAGAATGGTTTAAGCAAGACAGTGCCTACTTTCTAAAAGTGCCATTTTCAAACACACAGTCCAAAAACAACCTTTACCAAAAGATGTATTTTTAAATTGTGAGTTCAGAGACCCTAAACTCCACATTTCAATCTGCTTTCAAAGGGAAACTGCACTTTGATAATATTTAAAGGTAGCCCCCACGTTAACCTATAAGAGAGATAGGCCTTGCAACAGTGAAGACTGCATTTAGCACTATTTCACTGTTAGGACATATAAAACACATTAGTAAATGTCCTAACTTAAACATACACTGCACCCTGCCCATGGAGCTACCTAGGGTCTACCTTACGGGTGCCTTGCATGTATAAAAAGGGAAGGTTTAGGCCTGGCAAGTGGGTACACTTGCCAAGTCGAATTGGCAGTTTGAATCTGCACACACAAACACTGCAGTGGCAGGTCTGAACGAGGTTTACGGGGCTACTCATGTGGGTGGCACAATCAGTGCTGCAGACCCACTAGTAGCATTTGATGTACAGGCCCTGGACACCTCTAGTGCACTGTACTAGGGACTTACTAGTACATCAAATATGCCAATCATGGAAAGCCAAATACACATACATTTAACATAGGAGCACTTGCACTTTGCATTGGTTAGAAGTGGTTAGAAGTGGTAAAATGCCCAGAGTATCAGGAACAGCAAAAACAGAATCCAGCACACATCAACAACCTGGGAAACAGAGGCAAAACCTTAGGGGAGACCACTCCAAGGATGCCAAGTTCAACAATGTTTTACTGAAAAGTGTCCATTTTCGTACTACAGTGTGTGTGATACTGTAAATAATGAAATAAGACTGTTGCCTTTTTCACTGTGCCACCGATCCCTTTATGGGATTGTTACCAAATCCCAACTCAAAAACAATAGTTATATGTCAATTACAGACTTATTAGTGGTGTGTTGGCTTCAATAACGTGTCTTTCACATTAATCAATGGTGCACTAAACAATGTTCACCTGTGCCACCTGTGAGTGGGTAAGCACACCTTGTAGAGTCATTACTTATGCAACAAGTTGCTGTGCTGCATTGCATTGCGTGAATGGGAGAGAGGGGAAAAGCCCCATAGCTACTGCATTATGGTGCTCTTAAGCTCTCTGCTGGCACAGGTAAAATTATGGTTGCCTATACCCAATGCCTGGTTTACAAGAAGGGATAGGTTTGTACAGGAAATGCCTTACTGTACAAAAACAGTCCAAACAGGCACATTCTTCTTTCTATGCATGATGCAGAATGTGTCACGTATAGAAAGAGGAAGCAAAGAGGAAATATAAACACTCTTCTTGTTACCCCTCTGTTTGGTAGATGTACCTATTTCAGGCAATTCCAGCTTTTCATGTCCTTGTGGGTTTGGAATTGTGTGAAACCCATGTGCGGATCCACAGGAATGAAAATGCTCCAACTAAGGAGAACTTGTCACTAAGAAATATAATGCAATGCAACCTTCAGTGTTGCCTTAACGTCTTTACAAAGCCACACAAGCCACTAAATCCAAAATAAGCATTTACATTGACCTGCATTGCCTTGTGTGCTTCGGGAGCAATGAAACGTCTTAAGAAATATAGGTCGTCATTCTGACCTCGGCGGTAAAAGGCGCTTACCGCCGGCCAGAAGACCGCCATAACACCGCCGCGGTCATTCTGACCCGCAACTGGCAAACCGCCAAAAACCCGACATCCACAAAAGTCCGCCACACCAAAGGTCAGCGAAAAAATGGCGATGACCAAACCTCCACCGTCACGCCAACAGAAATACGCCCATACCATTTCGACCCACAAATCCCTGCAGCGGTCTTTCAAATGCGGTATTCCATTGGCGGTACACACCGCCGTGGTCAAAATACACACACACATAGAAAACACAGCCACATTGGTCAGTTTGAAATACACACACCTGATACACATACTAACACCACTCCCACACACCCAACACAATATAAAACACACACCCACATCCCCCACGTGCCCCTACGACCTGGAATCATTGACGAAGGCTAGAGACAGAGCACAGAATAGACAATCCCACAACACAGAGGCACACAACACCATCACCCACACAGAATCCACGCACCAAACACCACACACCACCACACGCACCACACTCATCACCACAAACGCCACCCCACACCTCAACCACAGCACCCCATGGCACCCCAAAGACACCCCAGGTTCAGTGACGCAGAACTCAGGGTCATGGTGGAGGAAATAGTCCGTGTAGAGCCCCAGCTCTTCGGGGCACAGGTGCAGCACACCACAATTGCCAGGAAGATGGAGCTATGGCAAAAGATAGTGGACAGGGTCAACGCGGTGGGACAGCATCCACGCAATAGGGAGGACATCAGGAAGAGATGGAACGACCTACGGGGGAAGGTGCGTTCCATGGTCTCAAGGCACAACATTGCGGTGCAGAAGACTGGTGGCGGACCCCCACCTACTCCCCCAGAATTTACCGCGTGGGAGGAGGAAGTCTTGCACATCCTGCATCCTGAGGGCCTTGCAGGAGTAGGCGGAGGAATGGACTCTGGTAAGGCAAATCTTCACTACTGCTTCCCACCCCCACCCCACCTGCATGCCAAATCATACCCCCGCCCTCACCCCCTTCCCCATCACACCAACCCCTAGCAAAAGGCTCACCATCACAACCCACCCATCCCAACACCAAGCCCTGCATGCGACCACAAAGCATGGACACCCATCACCAAAGCATGCCCACTGCACACACACATCACCCCCACAAGCCACACTCACAAAAGCCCCCACAAGGAAATGCCTGCACATGGGTACACGGACACCCACCCATCACACGAAATGCCACACACAGAAGCAATAACCATACCTTTATACCCCTGCAGGACCCGAACGCCACCACACCGCCACGGAGGGTCCCGAGATGTCCATCCCACCCCCAGAAGAGGCCCCCAGCGATGACAGCAGCTCTGTCTCCCTGGAGCCAGACGACCAGCCCGGCCCATCGGGGACCTCTGGACAGTCGGTTCCCCACAGACAGCCACAGGCTACACCAGACCCAATCCCCTCTGAGAACACCAGCACAGCTCCCACCCAGCGGGCCCATGCCTCTGTCTCCAGGACACGTCAATCAGCGGTGTGTCCACCACTACAGGGCACCCAGGTTGACCCACCACCCCAACAACAACAGGGACTTGGGGGCAGTGGTAGTGGGCACACCGTCCAGGGGACAGAGGCCCAGGAACACAGGGGAACTGGGAGGGCTGCTGTGCGACAGGGGGGGGACAGGCCCGGGGAACCCACTCTCCAAGAGGCCCTCTCCAACATCATGGGAGCATACCACCGCTCCCAGGAGACAATGGCGACGGTACTGGCCCGGTTCCAGGAGATCCAGGAACTGCAGGAGGAACAGTACATGGGGTTCAGGGAGGAACTGAGGAACATCGGTTCCGCAATGGGGACCATCGTCCTGGCCCTTACCCAGATCGTCACCACATTGCGGGACCATGTGGCACCCTAAAGGGCCCCTGTCACTAACCCAGGCCAGGAACAGCCTACCACCTCCACCAGCGCTAGTGAACAGGAGGCCCCCACACAACGACGGGCCACCAGAACCCCACCTCCTGCAGAAGAAGAACCACCCCGCAAGCGGAACCTGAGATCTCACAAGAAGACAGAGTAGGATTGCAAGACCCCCGCCAGCCTAAGATACCCCCTGATGTCATCCCATTGTCCCACATTGTCACCCTGTCCAACTTTGAACTGCCCCTGCTCCATCCTTCCCCAGGCATATGGACAATGCACCTGTGCGACTGAGAACTGGACTCTGCCATGGACATTACTCCACCCCCACCCATCACCGTTTCCCAATCATGTACCAATATGTAGCACTTAAAATAAATCACTTATTCCACCAAAAAAAAACAGGAGTCTGCTTGTATTTTCAACAAATGTATTACACATAACAGTGTAATAATGTCCAGTTACTTTGTGATGACAACATACCAATCTCAATAAGCTTTAGTCCATGGGCACACAAAGCTGATGTAAGGCAGTGGGTCATACAGCTCTGAAAAGGGAAGGGAAAGTCTCAAATCAGTTAACAGGAACTGGGGGGAAACACAGACAGTGGAGACGCATGAGGCCCTCAGTAAATGTAAAATGGGGTGGCTGATCCTTACCTGGGTGCTACTGAAAGTATTGTCGTATGACTGTCTCCCTGTTGTCTGTGTCGTCCCCGTCGTCTTCCTCCTCTTCACTCTCCACAGGCTCCACAGCTGCTACAACACCACCATCTGGACCATCCTCCTGCAGAAAAGGCACCTGGCGTCGCAATGCAAGATTGTGAAGCATACAGCAGGCCATGATGATCTGGCACACCTTCTTTGGTGAGTACATGAGGGATCCCCCTGTCATATGCAGGCACCTAAACCTGGCCTTCAGGACCCCGAAGGTCCTTTCTATGATCCTCCTAGTTCACCCATGGGCCTCATTGTACCGTTCCTCTGCCCTGGTCCGGGGATTCCTCACTGGGGTCAGTAGCCACGACAGGTTGGGGTAACCAGAGTCACCTATTAGCCACACACGGTGGCTCTGTAGCTGTTCCATCACATAAGGGATGCTGCTATTTCGCATGACATACGCGTCATGCACTGACCCAGGGAACTTGGCATTTACATGGGAGATGTACTGGTCAGCCAAACAGACCACCTGGACATTCATCGAATGATAACTTTTTCTGTTTCGGTACACCTGCTCACTTCCACTGGGGGGAACCAAAGCCACATGGGTCCCATCAATGGCACCAATGATGTTGGGGATATGTCCAAGGGCATAGAAATCACCCTTCACTGTAGCCAATTCGCCCACGTCAGGGAAAATAATGTAGCTCCGCATGTATTTCATCAGGGCAGACAACACTCTGGACAAAACCTTAGAAAACATAGGCTGAGACATCCCAGATGATATGGCCACTGTTGTCTGAAAAGACCCACTTGCCAAAAAATGGAGTACTGACAGAACCTGCACCAGAGGGGGAATCCCTGTGGGTTGGCGGATGGGGGACATCAGGTCTGGCTCCAGCTGGGCACATAGTTCATGTATGGTTGCTCTGTCAAGCCGGTATGTAAGTATGATATGTCGTTCTTCCATTGTCGACAGGTCCACCAGCAGCCGGTACACGGGAGGATTCAACCTTCTCCTTGCAAGTCCAAGCGTACGGTGCCTAGGAAGGACAACAGGGAGCACAGAGTCAAGCAACCCACAGGTTCGTTCACACAGCTTGCACAGTACACGAATCGCTATGCATTGAATGGCTTGTATGAGTGGCAATGCAAGGCCTAGGCCTGTGTGACGCAGTAGTAATCATGCCATGTGGGCCCTTGAAATGGCGGCTGCCTGACCTGTGAAGTGTGACAATGGGATGTGAGGTCAATGCGCTGGCGTGGCACACCGTGGCGGTAGGCGGGCGAAGACCGTGGCGCAAAGCAGCATTGGTTAACATTGAACCCTATGGCTCTCAGGAGCCAATGACGATGTGCGCCGGCGGTCGCGGTACGCACCGCGGCGGGACGCACCGCCGCGGGCGTGACCGCCATTTTCTATCTGATTAATCACTCGAGACCTGATCATCCACAGGAGAGGACCTATATTGCAAGTGCTGCTGTGACCTCGGTCTGGGAGATACAATGGCTGCTGCGACTGGGGAAAGGGCCCCTGCCTTCAGTTCCGAAGAATTGGAGAAACTTGTTGATGGGGTCCTCCCCCAGTATGCGCTACTCTACGGTCCTCCAGACCAACAGGTTAGTACACAGGGTGCACGTTGAATGGGCTATGCCTGTGTTGAGTGGGGTGTATGTAAGATGGTGGGGAGGGGAGCGAATGAGGAGTGCAACGCACGAAAGATGAGAGCATGTGCCACATGGCAAGGTTGGGGAGGGGGGGGCCACTCACATTGACCAGGCAGAAAACTGATGCGATTTCTTTTACCACCCTGTACATGTCACATAGGTCAGCGCCCATCAGAAGATCGACATTTGGCGTGCCATCGCCCAGGACGTCCGGGCCCTGGGGGTCCACAACAGACGGGCACCCACTGCCGAAAGAGGTGGGAGGACATCCGCCGCGGGACCAGGAAGACCGCCGAGTCTCTGCTGGGGATGGCCTCCCAACGTAGGAGGGGTGCCAGCCGCCAATTGACCCCCCTGATGTCCCGGATCTTGGCGGTGGCCTACCCCGATTTGGATGGGCGCGTGAGGACATCACAGCAGACACAAGGGGGTGAGTATCAGCACATTCTGCTATCTTTGCGCGCAGTGAAGGTGTCTGGGTGGGGGAGGAGGGCTGTGGCTATCTCCAGGCCAGGGCGCATTCTGTAGGCTAGGCCCCTCCGTTAGACACGACCCTGTGCCCCCGCCCCCCACCTCTGTAGGGTGCCAAGTACAGCTATCCATGGTCCGGCCTCACCCATGTGTGCATTTGTCGTCCATAGACCCGTAGGACTAGTCTCAATAACTGAGTAGTGTACCCCCATTGCACGGCCTAGTTCAGGGGGCTTCTGTGTCTGTCCTCTCCGACAACGGTGTTGCCAATGCATGCACTCAACCTGTCTTAATTTCTCCCCCCCCCCATTTTCTTTGTCTTCCTGTTCATGTGTGCATTAGCATCATCTGGCGGAGGAGAAGTGGCATTGGAGCACGAGGGAGCTGCATCTCACATGGCCCCGGAGGGCCATACGACAGACTCCGAGTACACCAGTGAGACAGAGGGCGAGTGGAGCTCCACAACGGGGACCCGTGGAGACGTCAGCGACACCGACACGTCCTCGGAAGGGAGCTCCCTAGCGGTGGCGGCAACATCCGTGCCCACCGCCACAACAGGTACAGCCGCCACCCAGCGCACCAGCCCCGCCCTCCCAGCAGCCCCTCAGCCTTTGCTCCGTGCCCGCTCGCCCAGGAAGGCGGGCATCTCCTTCGCCCCAGGCACCTCAGGCCCTGCCCCAGTTACCCCTGCTGCCCTCAGTGAGGAGGTCATTGACCTCCTCAGGACACTCATTGTTGGGCAGTCTACCCTCTTGAATGCCATCCAGGGTGTAGAAAGGGAGGTGCAGCGGAGCAATGCATACCTGGAGGGCATTCATTCGGGTCAGGCTGCCCATCAGCGATCGTTCAACGCTCTGGCCTCAGCACTGACGCCAGCCATTGTCCCTGTCTCCAGCCTCCCTCTTCTGACTCCCTCCACCCAGTCCCAGTCTCCTGTTCCTCTGCCTATCCCATCCACACCATCAGACCAGCCTTCACACACCTCTACACCCAAGGGCAGCTCATCCAGACATAAGCACCACAGATCCCACAAGCATTTACACAAGCAACACCCAGACGCAGACATGCCAACAGTCACTACCACCTCTGTGTCCCCCACCTCCTCATCTCCCCCCTCCCTCCCTGTGACGTCTCCACTCACACCTGCATGCACAACACCATCAGCCAGTACTTCCATCACCAGCACACCCTCCATTACAGTCCGCACACGTGCAGTCACCACCCCCACTGCCATTTACACGTCCCCTGTGTCCTCTCCCAGTGTGTCTGTCACCCCCTCTTCCAAAGCACACAAACGCAGGCAGCCACCCACCCAACAGCCATCCACCTCACGACAGCCTCCGTCACAAGCACCTGCACCCAAAGACAGCACACTTGACTCTCCTACAACCACATCCTCTTCCTCCACTCCCAAACCCACTACACCTACCCGTCCCTGTCCTCCCAAAGTCCTTTTCCTTTCCAACCTTGAACTCGTTCCAATCACTGACCCACCCCCTCCATCTGGTAAGACCAAAAAAAGCACCTCAGCCACCACCAGCCCTGCATCTACTGTGACCATAGTGCAGGGCTATTGGAGTCCACCAGATCCTAGGGCAGGAACATCGGCCAGCAGCAAGGGGACAGCCAGCCCCCCCCCCGGGAAGAGGACAAGGAAGAAAAAGGACCGGCGCGACAAGCCTGAGACGGCTGCCACCAAGGACAGTAGCCTTGCCCCGTCACCTGCCACATCATTCAAGGGAGGCAAGGGCCACAGAGCTCCAGCGAAGGAGGGCAAGGGCAGCAGGGCGGAGAAGTCAGGCAGCAGGCGAGCTGCCCAGGAGGTCCCCACCAGCCCCATCCCGGGTGTGACGGACGACACCCATGGGCCCAGGACTCCATCACAGGAGGGCGCCGCGACCGCAAGTTCGGATGGGGAATAAGCGGGAAGTGTTGCCAAGGTCTGGCTCCCTAGACACACAGGACAAGCACCGCTGAACAGGGCCCCGCCGGGCCAAGAACCGCTGAACGGGCCCCGCCGGGCCAAGAACCGCTGAACAGGGCCCCGCCGGGAGGAGCACCGCTGAACGGGCCCCGCCGGGCCAAGAACCGCTGAACGGGCCCCGCCGGGCCAAGAACCGCTGAACAGGGCCCGCCGGGAGGAGCACCGCTAAACGGGCCCCGCCGGGCCAAGAACCGCTGAACGGGCCCCGCCGGGCCAAGAACCGCTGAACAGGGCCCCGCCGGGAGGAGCACGGCTGAACGGGCCCCGCCGGGCCAAGAACCGCTGAACGGGCCCCGCCGGGCCAAGAACCGCTGAACGGGCCCCGCCGGGCCAAAAACCGCTGAACAGGGCCCCGCCGGGAGGAGCACCGCTGAACGGGCCCCGCCAGGCCAAGAACCGCTGAATGGGCCCCGCCGGGCCAAGAACCGCTGAACAGGGCCCGCCGGGAGGAGCACCGCTGAATGGGCCCCGCCGGGCCAAGAACCGCTGAACGGGCCCCGCTGGGCCAAGAACCGCTGAACGGGCCCCGCCGGGCCAAGAACCGCTGAACAGGGCCCCGCCGGGAGGAGCACCGCTGAACAGGGCCCCACCGGGAGGAGCACCGCTGACCGGCCCCCTCCGGGCCAAGAACTGCTGAACAGGGCCCTGCCGGGAGGAGTACCGCTGAACGGGCCCCGCCGGGCCAAGAACCGCTGAACGGGCCCCACCGGGAGGAGCACCGCTGAACAGGGCCCCGCCGGGAGGAGCACCGCTGAACAGGGCCCCGCCGGGAGGAGCACCGGTGAACGGGCCCCGCCGGGCCAAGAACTGCTGAACAGGGCCCCGCCAGGAGGAGCACCGCTGAACGGGCCCGCCGTCTCAAGCACCGCTCCGCTGGGCCCTTCCTGTCAAGCACCGCTCCGCTGGGCCCCGCCGTCTCAAGCACCGCTCCGCTGGGCCCTTCCTGTCAAGCACCGCTCCGCTGGGCCTTTCCTGTCAAGCACCGCTCCGCTGGGCCCTTCATCTCAAGCATCGCTCCGCTCGGCCCCGCTGTCTCAAGCACCGCTCCGCTGGGCCCTTCCTGTCAAGCACCGCTCCGCTGGGCCCCACCGTCTCAAGCACCGCTCCGCTGGGCCCTTCATCTCAAGCACCGCTCCGCTGGGCCCTTCCTGTCAAGCACCGCTCCGCTGGGCCCTTCCTGTCAAGCACCGCTGGCCCATTGACAGTGCCGGTTCAGTGTCGAGCAGGGCTTCAGGGAGCACTCGGGGCACCATGCCTCCTCCAATCACAGTGGAGTCGGTAATCCATCTGATGGACTGTGGCTTTGCACCCCCCAGGATGGGACAGTGGGCATGGAGGCCCCTCGTGGATCTGGCGTCGTGGACTCATGTGGCTGAGGTGTCCCCCTTCCCTTCCCCCTGAGGTGCCTGTAGTTTTCTCATCTGATGCCCCTGCAGTGTTCTCGCCAATGGTATCTGGTCTCCTGTGTGGGCTTTGCCCATGTGTTTGTGCACATTGGCCCACGGACTATGGAACTTTGACGGAATGTGCAGGACTTTTTGCCTATGGATATCTTGTTGACTATCTTCATTCCTTATTTTTGTATCTTTTATATGGCATATTTGCCATTCCTTCTATGGAGCTATTTATACATATATTTTTTCGAACATTTAAATTGTGTCTTTGCATTATTCCGGGGGGTTTGTGTGGTGTCACTCTGACTTGTTGCTCGGCAATGGGGTGTAGGTATTTGTGGTGGGGGGGTGGGTGTATGGCGCATGTGTGTGCCCGTAATCTTTTCTCCTCCCCCCTCCCCTGTGTCGTAGGTGCAGTACTCACCGTTGTCGTCTGCGCCGACGTTCGTACTCCTGGTAGATGAGCAGGTAGACAAGAGCTGGTAGGATGTGTAATTCGGGCTCCATGCTGTCCTCCTTCCTCGTGGAGTGTGTATAGGTGAGCGTTTTCCCGTTCGTAGTCTGTTTCCGCCGTGTTTTTATCGGCGGGGCTCCCGCCCCGGAAAAGGTGGCGGATTGGTGAGTTGTGATAGGGTGGGCGGTACATTGTCTGCCGCCTGCCTGTTGGCGGTGACCGCCGTGCTGTTTGTCGGTCCCGCCGTGGCTGTCGGAGTGTTAATGTGGCGGCCTGTGTTGGCGGTTCCCGCCAGAGTTAGAATACAATTTTTTTGACCGCTGGCCTGTTTGCGGGTTGGCCGCCGCTTTATCACCGACCGCCAGGGTCAGAATGACCCCCATAGACCTTAATCTTAGGTAAGTAAAAAACCCTAGAAAGAAGGAATGGTAGAATCAAAATGCTAATTAATGGGTCCTTGATGACAGGTTGTTCTGGTAAATGGTGGTGAGTCTTGCCCAGAAAATGAAAATTAATTCTGAATGTAGTCAGAGCTGCAAATACATTAGAACACCGTGGTTCTGAGTTACATGGGGCACTGCTGTTGTCACAAAATGGTGTATTGATTTCATAACAGTTATTAACTTCTTTTTCTCTTTGCCCAACATCCTGCAACAAGTAATTAAGACCTTAAGGGGCAGTCTGATCAAAGCCTAAGAATCTGATCTAGTACACATCAATATTTATAAAAGTAATTTAGAGCCATGTGCACATCTACTCACATGAACTTTAGCTCACATGTTGTGGTTCCCAGATTCATGGACTCCTTCCATTATTCCTTTATTACCTCTTTATGCAAAACGGTAAAATACGGGCTCCAGATTGCTAAAGACTAATTGCTATCATTAGACCCCATAATCATGCATACAAAGAAGATTCTTCTTGAGTGGATTTCAGCATGAGCTGTGCAGATGTTCTGTTATACTTTATGGAAAATCTCAGAATGCAAGAGCAGTGAGTGTCTTACCTTTTATTTGATCATGTCTCAATGTGTTAAAACAAGCCATGGCAGTGCAGACATTTGATCTTATGTTAAATAGAAAAGGCTCTGGTTTGAATGGTATACCCCAATTTTGCCCATGTATATCAAGTGAAGGTACATATTTTACAGTATTGGGTATGCCTTTATCACAAGATGAAAAAGCATACAGAATTTGAGGGTACAAAGCACAATATAATTCACAATAAATTAACTGAGTAACTAAGTTATTATTTCATTTATAAGAAACATTAAAGTACACATCATTGCTTGTTTTTATTTCTGTTTCTTTTGGAACTAATTTGGAAGAGTTCCATAGTCTCAATATTTGCTGATGTTTTGCTTCATTATAAAACATAGTGAAGCATGATCAGCTTCATCTTATGATATTATCTCATTCAACACATTCTTTACCCCAGGCAAATTTGAATGGGCCTTCGCTTAGGCTTGAATAAAACAAAATATATCTGAGCAACCTCGCTCTTTGAGTGATAAGGTACATTTGTGTGGATTGAATAGACTGATCAATGTAGCAAGATTATATTAGCAATACCATTGGTAATGCTCAGATCTGGTTCAGAAATATCAAAATGGAAGTGTTCCCCACATAGCTTTTCCATCATTAAGAGTTTGGCGTGCGGCTGAGGATGCCTGTCAAACTCTTCCCACCTTCAGGTCGTCTGTGCATCCTGAACCTCACCGGCCCTGATAGGACTTCACCGCAAGGCCGGCCGGCAGAAACATTGTTTCTGCCCGCCGTCCCTACAGAGAACAGGGCCGTAACATTGACGCCAGCTATTAATGGAGCCGGCGCTAATGTGGCGGTGCGGTGGGTGCAGCGGCACCCGTCACGCATTCCACTGCCCGTATTTTGGGCAGTGGAATGCCCAATGGGGCTGTGCATGGGGTCCCATTTACAATTTTTTTAATGAAGAATCTTTAATTGAAACTTAGGGGCATATTTATACTCCGTTTGCGCCGGAATTGCGTCATTTTTTTTTTACACAATTCCGACGCAAAACTAACTCCATATTTATACTTTGGCGTTAGACGCGTCTAGCGCCAAAGTCCATGGAGTTAGCGTCATTTTTTAGTGTGGACACCTACTTTGCGTTAATTATATGCAAGGTAGGCGTTCCCGTCTAAAAAATCGACTCCGAGGCATGTGCGTCGGATTTATACTCCCGGGCAAAATTCACGCCCGGGAGTGGGCGGGTCAAAAAAAATGACGTACGCCCGCTTTTGCGCCGTTTTTTAGCGCCTGCAAAAGGCAGGTGTTAAGGGACCTGTGGGCTCTGAAGGAGCCCAGAGGTGCCCTCCCATGCCCCCAGGGACCCCCCTGTCACCCTTGCCCACCCCAGGAGGACACCCAAGGCTGGAGGGACCCATCCCAGGGACATTAAGGTAAGTTCAGGTAAGTTTTTTTTTTTAAAACATTTGTGGCATAGGGGGGCCTGATTTGTGCCCCCCTACATGCCGCTATGCCCAATGACCATGCCCAGGGGACAGAAGTCCCCTGGGCATGGCCATTGGGCAAGGGGGTATGACTCCTGTCTTTGCTAAGACAGGAGTCATTTCTATGGGGGTTGGGAGTGAAAAAAAATGGCGCAAATCGGGTTGAGGCGAAAAAATTGCCTCAACCTGACTTGCCCCATTTCTTGACGCCCAAGCCCCATATCCCCCTACGCCGGCGCTGCCTGGTGTACGTCGTTTTTTTTAACGCACACCAGACCTCGCCGGCGGCTAACGCCGGCTAACGTCATTCGATAAATACGGCACCCGCATGGTGATTCAGAATGGCGTTAGCCGGCGCTAATTTTTTTTACGCAAAACTGCGTTAGCGCAGTTTTACGTCAAAAAGTATAAATATGGGCCTTAATCTTATGAAGTCAGGTTTATGACCATTCAGCCAAAGAAGTTGAAGCCTAAAAACTTCACACCTGAAAGTCACTTGTTAAACACAAAGAAAAAATAATATATGTGAATCATGGTTTCAGTTGGACAGAGGGTGCTAGTGAACCTTATAAACAAATGTGTGCTTAAAGCAAATACAGGACACAAATATACTGGGTTCCCATTCACAACCTGCATTTTATTGCATTTTTAGAGGTATCACAGTAGTACTACTAAAATACAACAAACTTCTCTTAGAAAACCAACAAGTATAAATCTCCACCTCTTCTGTATTTTCTGTGAGGAGATCTTCACACAAGTAAGTTTGCTATATAGTAGTAAATGTGGGTGGGACTACAGAGGGTGTCTGGAAAAGAGACATACTTACTACTAAATGGGAGGGGTTTAGGCAGGACGCATTTAGTGAGGGTTAGCAATGGGCTTTAGAGGCCCGCACCCAGAGTAAGCCTATTGGATATCACAACCTGAAATTTTAATATTACTACAACCAAAAGGGGCATAACAAGTAATAAATTACTCTAGCTCAGACTTGGAGTAAATCCAGCCCCACACATGCTAACCACTGCTACTGCAACCCCATTCCATAGTAAATACTGGTGGTAGGGGCTTGAAATAAAAACCTGTATGGAAAAATGTTAAATCAAATAAATGAAATAATTTAACACAATTAACCCCTTGGGTGCCAAGGATGTAATGGTTACGTCTGTGGCTGCGGCGCTAAGGCACCACAGACATAAACATTACGTCCTAGTACTGACCCTCAGGAGTAGCGATCCCCCGAGGGCCGTGACCCCCCCATGGCAGGGCTGGAAGAGGAATTGCATCCCCTTCCACCCCGACCTCCCCTAGTGACGTCTGATGACGTCAGTGTGCAATCACACACTGACCTCATCAGAGGCCGCCCGCTGGGTGGAAAATTACATGTAGGCCATTTCTGCCCCCCTTGGGGGCAGATCGGCCTATTTTTATTGCCACTAGGCACCAGGGATTTTATTTTTTATATTGCTTTACAGACAGGGAGCATCCCCTTAGGCAAGGGTCCCTCCTCTGGGGGGCAATTTTATTTTAGGACATTTCCGCCCCCCTTAGGGGCAGATCGGCCTGTTTTTCTAGGGCCAATCTTCCCTCAAGGGGCCAGAAACCACTAGACACCAGGGATTAATTTTTGTGCAACAATTTCACGCAAGGGGAGCGACCCCTTAGGCAAGGGTCGCTCCCATGGAGGGCAAAATTATTTTAGGACATTTCTGCCCCCAGTGGGGGCAGATTGGCCTTTTTCTATCAGGCGATCTGCCCCCAGGGGAGCAGAAACCACTTAGCCACCACGGATTGATGTGTGTATGTGTGTCTTTTGTTTTGGGGGCAGCCCGTTGGGCAAGGGTCGCTCCTCATTGGGGCACATTACTGGTGGCCCGCTTGGGGCAGAAAGCCCACCAGAGACGAGGGAAGATTTTTTTTTTTCAATAAGAGGGTGGGGGTATGTCCATACCCCCACTCCAAATAAATGGGGCCAAAGCTGTTCTGCTCGCCAGTGGGCAGATGGGGCAATTACCCCCGATCCACACCCCGGGGGGGGGGGCAGAAACTCAGAAACTCTACCAGATGCCAGGGAATTTAAAAAAAAATAGTGGGGTGGTGGCTACCAACCAGTATGGGCATGGTTATGCCCCATCCCAGCTCAAGGGGTAACAGCCTTTCAGCTCTCCCCCCGCACACTAAAACATCTTACCCAAGGCAAGAAAGAGGACATTTGATTATTTGGGGTTTTGGTTTTACATTTGGGCCATGGGAGCTTGGCTAACTCTCACAATTGCCCCACTTGGAATGGTGAGGGCTGCACTTTTGGGACTTTGGGAGGCTTTGGGAGGCTGCCATGTAGAAAAATCCACAAGACCTAGACACATCTGAAAACTGAACATCTGGGTGAGTCCAGGGTAGCGTGCTTCATATGCACCCCACACCATTTTCTTACCCACAATGCCCTGCAAACCTTACTTTTTTTGCAAAATCACAAATCTTTTCCACATTTTTGTGATGGAACTTTCCGGAATCTGCAGGAATCCACAAAATTCCTACCACCCAGCATTGGCTCATCTATACCGATCAAAATTCTGCCCCACGTGTCAGCCTAGAAATGTTTTTTTTCAAACTGCCCTTTTGGACCCGCTTTGGTTCCCTCTCAATTTCGAGATGTTTTTGGCTCTTCCATGTCAAAGGCACCTGGCCCACCTACACAAGTGAGGTATCATTTTTACCGGGAGACTGAGGGGAAATTTGTAGGAAATTTGTTCCAGTGCTGTGAGCCCCTACAGAAATGTGGGAAAGAATTGATTTTTTTAGCTAAATTTGAGGTTTGCTGAGGATTCTGTGCAGGAAAACACTGGGGGATCCACGCAAGTCACATCTCCCTCAACTCCCTCGGGTGTCTAGTTTTCAGAAAATTCTGGCTTTGGTAGGTTTTCCTGCATGGCTGCTGAGCCCAAGACCAAAAAAGCAGGTGCCCCCCCACCAGGAAAACCAGGTAATTTTGTATGTGATAATTTTGATGTGTCCAGATAGTGTTTTGGCGCATTTCCTTTCGCGGGCACTAGGCCTACCCACACAAGTGAGATACCATTTTTATTGGGAGACTTTGGGGAACACTGTGTACAAGGAAATTTGTAGCTCCTCTCAGATTTCAGAACTTTCTGTCACTGTTTTTTTGCTATATGTTGAGATTTGCAAAGGATTCTGAGTAACAGAACCTGGTGAGAGCCCCATAAGTCACCCCATCCTAGATTCCACTAGGTGTCTAGTTTCCAAAAATGCACAGGTTTGGTTGATTTTGCTAGGTGCCGGCTGAGCTAGAGATCAAAATCCACAGCTAGCCACTTTCCAAAAAACATGTCAGTTTTCAACGCAAAAATGTGATGTGTCCATGTTACGTTTCCTGTTGCGGGCGTTAGGTCTAACGACGCAAGTGAGGTACCATTTTTATCGGGAGTCTTGGGGGAAAACAGAATAGCAAAACAAGTGTTACTGCCCATTGTCTTTCAGTACATTTTTTACTTTCAAACGTAAGACAGTGTGTAAAAAAGGCATCCGAATGAGAAATGCTCTGTAATTCACATGCTATTATGGGGACCCCATAATTCAGAGATGTGCAAATAACCACTGCTTCTCAACACCTTATCTTGTGCCTATTTTGGAAATACTAAGGTTTTCTTGATACCTATTTTTCACTCTTTATATTTCACCAAACGAATTGCTGTATACCCCCTATTGCATGAAAACCCTTTGCAAGGTGCAGCTCATTTATTGGCTCTGAGTACCTAGGGTTCTTGATGAACCTACAAGCCCTATATATCCCCACACCCAAAAGAGTCCTGCAGATGTAACGGTATATTGCTTTAAAAAATCTGACATCGCAGGAAAAAGTTACAGAGTAAAATACGGAGGGAAATTGCTGTTTTTTTCACCTCAATTTCAATATTTTCTTATTTTAGCTATTTTAGCTGTTATTGTACACAAATGACCCCTTGCTGGATTCAGAATTTTGTCTGCTCTTCAGAAATGTTTAGCTTTCCGGGATCCAGCATTGGTTTCACACCCATTTCTGTCACTAAATGGAAGGAGGCTAAAAGCACAAGAAATAGTAAAAACGAGGTGTGTCCCAGTAAAATGGCAAAATTGTGCTGTAGAATGTGTTTTTCTGATTCAAGTTTTCCTGTTCCTGGAAGCTGGGAAGATGGTGATTTTAACACTGCAAACCCTTTGTTGATGCTATTTTCAGGGAAAAAAACACAAGCCTTCTTCGGCAGCCCTTTATTCCCATTTTGTGGAAAAAACAAACATTTCGTTGTATTTTGGATAATTTCTGGGTCTCCTCTAGGGGAACCCACAAACTCTGGGTACCTCTAGAATCCCTAGGATGCTGGAAAAAAGGACACAAATTTGACGTTGATAGCTTATGTGGACAGTTGACAAAAAGGTATGACACAAGCGATGACTCAAAAATTGAGTGGGAATGATATCTGTGCAAATACACCAAAACAGCCCCATTCCCCATTAAAACAATGAAGTAGCATCAGGCCACAAAACGTAGCTTTCAGAATTAAACATTCTCGGGCCATATTTGTTTTCATAAAGACACATAGATAACATTTATTGATGTTGATACACCAAAATATTGATATCATGTATATTGAACATCCATCTCAATACAAGACTATACATAAAATTCTCATAATCATGGTTACCCACCTGACTGGCCCTTCAAGCACCATCCCCCCCAAAATTTGATTTAGTATCCCAAGATTTCCACTATAACTCCTACTTAGTACTCGAACACGTGATCTCAGCCACTCCCTCATAATATGGGAGCCCCCTAGGATCAACCAGTAAGTCAAACCCTAAACCATTCCATGGCAGCACACAATTGGATATCCCTGGCACCCTTTGGAAGATGGACCTGGGTAACATGGCCATATCTTGGTCCTCTAGTTCTAAACCATCTCCTCAATCACCCCTGGGCATTGCCCGTTGGCAGCCAAAATATAGTTACTGTAGCACTGAAACTGTAGTTGTGTGTAGAGCACGGCTCCACTACTTCTTCATAGGGTAATATTAGAGCCAGATATGCAATTTATCTGACTTTATAGGGGTCCTGATTTCACACGGGCAGCTGTCCACTCTCTGGATCCTGCAGAAAGTTTGAATTTTAACACACAAAGGCAAGAACTGCCATTGGGCGCCACCTGCCATCTCCCCCTGACCCTTGCCTACATGTTGGTGGCTCCAGTGTGGAGCACCCTTTGTTCATTATAGTTTTTTGTCTTTTGCTTGTCTTCCCAAGTTGCCTTTTTCTTTCTCATGCACTGCAGTGCATTCTGACTTCTACTACATCATCCATAGACAGTTCCCTGTGCTTCAGCACTGCTCATTCTTTCATACTACTCACTGTCGCTGTGGTGACGCTCTCCATATAACGTTCTTTTTTTTCCCTGTTCCCAGGAATCTAAAACTGAAGTTGGTTGCACTTCTAGAGATGTGCCGGAATACCTAGACATAAGTGAGTTCCTGCACAGATAAAATAAGTTCCTGCACATCAGAGTAGGACTCTGTGATAAACAGACAACCATCCTATTTAAGAGTGGATCTCATTCACAGACAGCTGACCTTTTTTAATAGTTGCATATAGCACAAACACGACTTGAAGGTAATGGAGCACTTTACAGGAGCACCAATGACATTACACAAGGTCACATTTATTTTATCAGCACAGGTATATTAAGGGATTTTCCCAGAATCAGGGTATGTTGAGCCAGCACCAAGACTCATCAGTCTCTGTTTAGATGAAGCACCATGATCTTCTTACTGGTGGGTGGTGAAGGTGGTGCCAACCAGCTGGAGCTACAGTTGCCCAGTCTGAGGGGCAGCAGGTTCATGGGCAATGTCACACCCTCCCATATACATGGATCCTTGCCCAGGTCTCCATCTGGTTAGCCTCAAATCTCTCAATCTAATCATGCAGCAGTGTATCTAGTGCTATTGATGCTCACCATAACAAAATTCAATCTAATTTTTACACAGCTTCAGCTCCCTCATTAGCATGCCTGACAAAACTATTTACCATAATTCATTTCTGGTGCAACATATGCACATTTGTGGTTTTTGTGAAAGATATTTAACGTGAAACTCTCAAAAAGAAACTGACTTTATAGTTGTAATTTGCAATATTGGTCTTTTTACATCATATTAGCACAGACCGTTTTCGATAAAGGATTGTAGTCCCAAAGACTGCAAAAAGATTCATCAACTCGTTATCTACTATTTTAAATGATAGAAAATGCCCCAGTGAAAAGGTTCATATCTTCTGGACCATGATCTCTGTTCCACCCTAAAGGGTACAAAGTAGATTCATCACTATTAATAAATCATTACATTGTTTAAAAACGTAAATATTTATGATATATATTATGTTATACTTTAACCTATAGTGAGTATGCACATAGACACACCTGAAACTTAAATGTGAGGTAATGTAGACAAGGTGCGGCCCCTATTAAATACTTACATACCACAATAATTTGCATTCGGTCTACTCATGAGACATCACAAGGAACACAGCATAATGCCTATTGGAAAATATCAAAAGAATATAAGTGTTCAAGGGATTGGTGAAGGTGAAGTTTGGGAGCATTTTCAATTCTTAGTCTTTATTTGAATGTTTTTTTACATTAACCAAGGAAGAATATGTGGTGTAGTGAGTAAGTCAACATGACAACCTGGTTTTGAATCCAGCTTGGCAGTTGTCCTAAAATTGTGCAGTGCTGTGCAAATCACTTATGGCCTTATTACGAGTTTGGTGGAGGGGGTTACTCCATCACAAATGTAAAGGATTTCCCCCGCCATATTACAAGTTCCATTATATCCTATGGAACTTGTAATACACCAGATGGGATATGCGTCACGTTTGTGACAGAGTAATCCCCTCTTCCAAACTTGTAATGAGGCACTTAACCTCTAATGATGCCTTAATTGTGTGTAACAGTATGTAATTCAAAGATTTAAGCCCGCACTTGATGCATGCAGTCTTGCTTTATCTTCCACTACTTCTGAAATGGAACACTCCATTGCTCCCCACCTAAGAATGTACTATAACAATATTAACACATATGTTTTTACATTGTGAAGTTATGCTGCTTACTCCTCTGTGTGAATGTTTCTACCATTTGGAGCTGTTTGCGAACCCCCCTCACTTTGTGACATTCAGATAGAAGTCCCACATAATTTGCTTCATACTAGTACATGTCACATTTTTATTAGGGTTCATGTAAGCTTACTTCTTGATTGCTGTGGGAGCACTTTCTTGTGTTTATTGGGAAATCCCGCATTCATTTCTTATAGTCCCATGAAAGTATTTGTTTAATATGTGTATTTAGATGCTTTTGGCAAGAGAAGACACCTTTCCAATATGGCTTCAGGGCTTTTCTTTACTGTGTGTCAGACATGCACACATGCAAAAGACTTCATCTTGCAGACATCCGATGCTCTCAAAGATCCATTATTGCTTACTGTCTGAGTGGAAATTACAGGCAAACCCTATAGATTGAAAGCATGAAAATACAGACATGCATGAATACTCTTGGCATGTATTTGCACATTAAACCCAGACATATTGGCAATGTGTGCTCTCATACAGGCTCTGAGGATGTGTTCACGCACATTGTGTGACATGGTAGTCCCACCACTGTGACTTGAACTACTACTCCCCCTCCCCTGAAGTTTCAGTCTAGTTGCACCTCTGTACCTGGTACAGGTATAATGTGACACAGGGCTTTACAAACTGACACATTTTTCCCGATGCGTCAGTTTGTAAATAAGGAGCAGTGTAGTGCACTGCTAGTGCCACTTCTGCATCAACAAAAAATGACACAGCTGTGGCACAAAAGGCTTGTAAATGATGTCCTTGGTTTTTGATTTTCTGTGTTTTTTTCGTGTGTGAACTCAAAGGTTGAAAAGCCCAGTAGGTGAGGCGACAGAGAGAACCTTTCAAATGCAAATGTGGCAACACACTGCTAAAGGGATAAAATTAACACTCCTTGGAAAAACAAATAAAATTATAAAATGACAATTTTACTAGAACATTGCAAGTGTCTGCATCTGAACCTGTTATAATTGGCAGTGCAAAAAGAAAAACAATGTGGCGGATTTACGCCTCCCAAGCCTGTTCATGTCGTAAACGTTGGTGTGATTTGGATGGAGCATCTGTGAACAGCATCAGATCGATGGGCCCTTCCTTGTATATGTACAGCATCTGTTCAAGGTACTGCCCCACAATGGCTGCCAGTTCAGTTTCATATAGGCTGCACTGAGAGTTAGGAAAATACTTTGGGGCATATTTATCATAGTGTTATGTCACCTTGTGCAAGGGGACACAGGGGTGATGCAACACTAAAGTCAGGCAGGGTCCCTTGTGTGGCCGTGTATGGCTTGATAAATCTGAAGTAATGCAAAGCAGCACAAATCGCTACCTTGCATTACACTGCCCTAGGGAGGCATTCCATGGGTGGTACTTGGGTGTTCCCAGGCATCCACCCATTGATTTTAGCATATCCCCAGGCTTATCTTTAGTGGTAGACCTGGGAATGTGTCCAATTGCTATGCCTCCCTGGGGAAGGCATAACAAGGAGAAATATCTTTATTTTTCCTCATTTCTTTCTCTTTCTATGTGTGATGCATTGTGCAGCACACATAGAAAGAGGAAAATGCCTCTCAGAATTGTGTTTTTGTGAAGAAAAGTGTCTCTTCTTGCACAAAAACAATCCTGCTTACAATGCAGGCCCCCTTGAACCATAGTGCAAGGGGGCCTGCATTAGTGCTATGCAGCCAAAAGTGCACCAGGGCAAGGACAGGACTTGAATGCACCTAATGATTTTTAATAAGGTGCGTTCATGCCCTTTCATTTTTATGCAGCGCAGCACTGCACAGCAAGGTAGTTTGCTGAGTTGCGCTGCCTGAAAGTATAATCAATATATCCCCATGAGTCTACTGGCATCGTTTAGGGCTACAAATATTGTTGCTAAGTACTGTCGATGTGAAAATGTGTGCAAAAAGAAGACATTTCTTAATGTCCCCGAAACGCATTTTATGTTACTTGTAAACAGGACAACAATAGAAATGTGTGCCAGTGGAATAGCAAACGTTTCCTTGTGAGCATTCAAGGCAAAGGGGTTGCAACACCGAACAAAATCATGTGACCTTTAATAAAGCATTTGTGGAGTCAGTTTTCATTTTAGAGTATTTTTCATTTTCCAAGTCAGAGCAAACCAATCACTTGGAATGGAGCCTGCTGTTACCTTTCATTAAAATGAACAGCATGTTTACCTAGAAGAGATATAATTAACAGTACACAAAAATGATTTGTATCATTGCTGTAGCGCGCCGTGACTCCGCTACAGAAATTGACAAATGAGACAAAAAACGCCAGAAAGTGACATAGCATAAATAAAGCAGACAGGAGAAATTGGTGCTACTGAAAAAAAACACTTTCCAATTTCCTTTTCTTGGAGCCCATGAAATAGACTTTCTGGCAGTTCAATGACACAAGAGTCCTTCTTGTACTCTGAAGGCATACAGTGGTAGTTCAGCAAGCCACTGGTGCACCAGTTAGTTCAGTTGTACAGCAGCACAATACCGCACTACTTCAACGGTACACGACATGCAAGAAATAACGCAACGTGCAACTGCCGCTTGGATTATCTCACTAACAAAGCAACATATTACTACGGGTACCAGATGACACCTGAGGCCTCCTACGCCACTCCTCTCTGTCAATGCCTCAGCGAGGCTCCCAGGGGGTGTCAGCAATAAGTAGGTGGTGTAGTTACACTATGAGAAGGCTAGGAACTAACCAAAGAGAGTGCACCATTCACCACCTTTGCCAGACCCCCAATACCATTTGTTATGCAGATTCATTAATTTAGCAGTTTTGCAGTCTGCAAAAAAGAAAACGTTGTGACTTGAGTAATTGATTTTACATTACAACTATGTTACAACTATGTTAGAAGGTGGAATATACACATATACAATTTTCAGCCTCATGTTTTACAGGAGACTTAATTTGAGCCTAAACAGTGATAATAATGATCTGTATTTTGAAATAGCTTTTCATATTACACTTGTGCTATTTCCAAGCACTGAAAATGATGTAAGTTACTATTAACCAACTTATGGTACTCAATTTACCAGTTCCTACTGCATGGGCCGCTGGGCCTGCCTTGCTTGCTTCAGAACTCTGGAGCTTCAGAAAACCATGTTTTTCAGTGGTGACCTTTTAATTCACAGAGTCATCTTGCCATCTGAAGAGTGTTTCATGGAAGTTCATTAGTTAGGGACAGTGGTGCAGGTGGTCATTACCTGTCTGCTATGCCCATTTAAGCATTAAAGTGCTGAAATCATGAACTAATGTAAATGAAAGCTCGATTGGGCAACTGAGAGGACAATACGAGAACAACATAATCTGCCCAAAATCAGTTTGGTCAATAGGAAACCCAACATTTTTTCAATATTAAACTTTCATTGTGAATGAACTATAAAATTAGGCACTGTCTACCTCTGAGGTTATATCCAAATGGTTTTGGGGTCCAACCCAATTTTGTTATCATACATTTACTGCTAGCGCTTGGCAGGATACTAAGGGCCAGATGTACAAGAAAGTGTTGCATCGGTCCTGATGTTCCACTTTTCTTGCATACCCCTACCCCCACCTAACAACACCATGGTTGCACTGTATTTACAAACGCTTCACCATGCCACATGTTAGGACAATAGCTTCAACATTTTTGACTCTATAAAGAAGCTTTGCTGCACTAGCACCCAAAAAATTGATGCTAGTGCAGCAAAGTGCAAGGAGGTAGATTTCACTGCGCCATTTTTGCGGACCTGCTAACGTTGGAACTCCCCCCTTGCATACATTGTGCCTGACGCAGGCATGATGTGGCGCCAAGAATCGCTTTGCACCAATTTGTTAATATGGCACAGCAAGAATTGCCTTCTTGAGCTACATTATCGTAACAAGAATTATGCTAATGTGACACAAGGAGGAGCTAGGGCCTTGTAAATCTGGCCTAAGTATTTCAAATCATTGCAAATTCAAAAAGTGATTGCCCAAGAGCACAAAGTTTGGTCACAAGGTAAAGTTGGAATTAAAAACCACAAAATAAACTCTGTTGTATATTCTGTAGTGCTACAAAACATACAACAAAGTGATATTCATAAACTATGCACTGAGTTTACGCCTCTGCAATAATGTACGCTTATGTGTGTGGGGTCCTCTATCCCTGTCCCAACTACTGCCCTGTCAAGGTAAATGACACTATGTTGGGGGCTGACTAGATTTGGTATACAGTATTTACTATAACATATTTTGGGTACAATTAGATATCAAGTTACCAAGGACCATGGGTAAAGCCTATCTACTGGACTGTGTCTAGTGGTGGGAGTGAGGTTGTAGCATATGTATACCTGTGAATTTCCCACCTTGTTGGGAACCCTGCCTGTGTGTTTTCATTGCACTCACCACCCAAAGCCTGCTGTTAAGCGCTTCCAATGTTTCAATGATTTCATTAATGATAATGGAGCTTGTGAATCTTTTTCTCAGGAATAGTAGATAGCTAACGGACAGCATTCTTGAAAATATAAATTTTTTACATTGATATCTCACTATTACATAATTACATTTGGATACAGTTGACTTTTCTAGACTGACAATAATGTTAACGTTAGGAAGCAGTAAATGGACTGAGAAGTGGACATGGTTGCACCCTCGATAAAATAAATATCTGGAAAAATATGTATTTCTTAAATATGTTGGCAGTGTAATTCAGAATAAGGAGGGATGGAATCAACGTCCAAAAATATACTCAGTGAGTCACAGCTCACCCCTCTCTACCTCCAATTACTGGCAGCAGCGATGTGGCCCTTGGTCACTGCCCAGACTTTTGGTCCCTGAGAAAATGTATAGGAGTAGCCATGAGATATAGGGCACTTGGCTTCCCAAAACTAACTACATGTAATAGACTACTCTGAGTAAGAGAAGGGATAAGACAATTCAAGATCATGTACATTTGTGTAGGATGCCTACTTCTTTTGGGCCCAGGCACTAAGATGAGGCCTAGGAACGAGATGTACACTGCATTTTTATGGTGCAAATTCACAGAATTGGGCTGTTTGCAACTGCAAAAATGCTTTTTCACATTACAAAGTGCAAAATGTGATTTAATATTTTGCTACAGAACCACAATTTGCATTTTTGCTTCAGTGTTTGGAAGGGGTGTGTTTTGGGCGTCCCTTCCAAATATCAATATGGTATGTGTTACTGTTTTGTGACCGAATTCCAGGCGCAAACAGTAGTACGTTACCGCCATTTTAAAAGTGGTGGTAATCCATTTGCAAATGGGACCCCTTCCCCTTTGAGAATGTTAAAAAAAAATTTTTTAGAACAGGGAGTGGTTCCACCGACCACTGCCTACTCTTAAAACATAAAATTCAAAGTTTAACTTTTTTCATTTTTAAACACTCTAAATTTTCCTTTAGTGAAGATGGACTGCATTTAATTAAAAAAAAAAATGTTTGTTGAAAATCAAACAGACATGGTCTTTTGTTGGTTCCAGAAGGCCATCATTAGTGTGACTTTTGTGATTCCTAAAGGGTCGCAATTTGCGACAGACCTCATTAATATTCATGTGTTAGATCGATATGAGACCAAATGGGAATTGTTATTTGGGAAAGAAAATCATGCATTAGAAATACCAGTTCCCTAATTGTGATTTGGAAATAATCACAATTAGGAAATCAGTATTCCTCCTGTTTGTAAATCTGGCCTAATGTTACTTATCTCTGGTACATGAGGTGTTACTTAAATATGCATGACATTACTCCTTTCTGAAACAGAGAAACAACATATTAATCACAGACTGTGGGATGATGTTGTTCCCTAGCCTTGATACACAGCTTTTGTCTGTTCCATGACCTTTCCGCTTCAGGGCCCCCAGAAGCAGAAAGCATGTTCCATATAAATTTGCACACTTTCCACAATAAACCTATGCCCTAGTATTACTGAGAGTTTTGTTAGTTAGCTCTCTGATTCAGGCTGGTTTGTCAGGATAGCCAGGGTTGTATTTACTCTAGCAGGCAAAGCAAGGATATTCCTTCATAGCAAGTAGGAGTCCTCCTTGATTCCCTCCCCCACTCCTTTTCACAGGGTTGTACACTGGAATAGTGGGCCCAGAATAGATATTCAGGCTAACATAACAATGGTGGGAACCAAATGGACCTATCTCCTCTCATGTTTCTGAATTAGGAGGACTACTTTATAGGATGATTTATAGATGAATGATGCACTGTCAGTGGGCAAGCAGGTGTAAGTGTAATTGTAAAAAAAAAACCACTGGAGTAGCAATATTGGATAACAAGCAGCTGCACAGGTATTAATTCTTAAAGTATATACATTCAGGACTCTACCTCCCATTTATCAGATAAAAAAAATCCATACATAAAAGGGAGTGCTAAGGAAGTCCAAAGACATTTCTTCTAATGTTCAGTAAATCAAGTAATACTAGAACATTTCTTGAAAGTCTTGTCATATGAGAAGTCCATAGTAGAAGGAGACATGATAGTGCGTTGTAATCCAAAATCTTTTATTCCTTTAACAATCATCCAATATCAGCCCAGCTGAAGCATTTCCTCCCTAAGATGAGACTATATCATGGCTGTGTTTCCTGTTACTACTCAGTCCACTGACCAGGTAGGGTGACATTGGTCACAGAGGTCAGGGTCCCTCAGTCAGCCAGTAGAATGCCAGGGGTTGCTTGGTTATTGACCTCTGTTCACAGTGGGCCCAGCGGTATCCTTTGGTGGAGGCTAGTGCCCCTCTTAGGTAACCTATTTGGATTCATATGACATTCCTGTATCCAGAGAACTCAGGTGTAACTTTTGAAAATCAAGGATAAGTCTCTTGGGTTGCCCAGCAGCAGTCAGCGGTGGTTCTCCAGAAGGGGCTACTGACTTGCTGAGGTTGGCTTGTCTAGCTTTAATGGCCCTTGTGCTGGTTCCAGGCAGCCAGTCGACTGACCCTTGGAGTCACTTATTTGGTCTGGGGCTTGTGATTGACTTTCTCTCAAGGTAGGAGCCACAGGCATAGTCCTCTCCTTGCTAGCACAAGGTGCAGGTGGTGCAGTCAAGCAGTCAGTGCAGCCTCTCTTTTCTTGGTTCAAAGGTCAGCATGGAAGTTGTTCTTTGGTCCTTTTCCAGTTTCTTCACGATCTGGGGTTAATGGTGCCAGGGATGCCATATTGATGCCCAGAGTATGACCAGGGGATGATGTGGCCACTAGCCAATGCACTGACACAATCCCTCCTACCCTCTGATGACTTTGGCTACGTGTGGCCAGGGTGCAATATTCTGTCCACTCCCAAGATGCCTGAATCCTTCTGAAGATATTAAGATCTTAGTAGCTCACCCTAGAGGTTTAGGCACCTTTCGCTTCTCTCTGTCCACACTGTCAGACTGTTTACCTGACCAAAGGGACAACATTCCAGGAGTGTGATCTCCATTTGTACACAAAATGCTGCTGCACATTTGAAACCTACCTTTTGGCCCAACACCCTGAGTAGCTTTCTGCAATGGGGAGGACTTCCTTCCTCTGTAGGAGGCTACCACTGTTCAAAAGCCTGGGAGCATTCGTGCTTCCCTAGATGACAGAAAGGTGTTTGGTGGCTATCAACGGTGTGAGGCCTTTGAAGGAAAAAACGTGCTACAGAGTGGCAACTCTCTCAAATTCGACTTTGGCATCAAGTCAAGTTTAATGCTTTGATTAATTTGATATCTTGAAGTACCCATTTCAATAGTCCCAATCAGAAGTTATCCGTGCTGGGGGGGGTGTCAGCCAGTAAATATGTTAGCCAATGAGACTACTATTTTTCCACAGAAAAAACAAGTTTGGAAGTTTTGCTGTTGGGGCATATTACAAATATATGCCCTACTTAATAACATATAGCTCCCACTATTGGGGCTTGGTAGGACTTCTATGGGGAGACTTACATATATTGTTAAGGAAAGTGGGGTTGTTGTCATTGGTTTTAGTGGCAAAGTCAAACTAGCTCAATTAAAACTGCTCTTCCAGTCTGCCATGACCTGCTGGGAGCCATTTCGTACTTTGTAACACATAGGGTAGCAGAACTAGTCCTGGTACTCTGCTGGACACTCTGTCTTACCTGCTCTGGGCACCCTGGGTACAAAATACTATGGACTTATAAGTAAGTCAGCTTATGACAACTGGCGTAGCCAATTGAACTTAGACTTCGGAAGGGGTTAAAACACTGGACTGAGCAGGCCTCAGTGCACTCTTAGAGTTGGAAAACCAGCAGCATCAGCCAAAACCTTAGAGGGCGATCATGCAAAAAGAGGCATTTCGTTACATTAGGTTGAGAATGCCATGTAGCAGGTCATGCATACAGTTACTCTTGAGTGATTACTTTCAGTGAATTTAAATTGATACAAAAGAGAGGGCTCAGTATACAAGAATTAAACTCTAAAGTGCATTACATCATGCTATTATGGGAATATAAGAGCAAGTAACCCATGGTGTACAAGACAGAAACTGTTAAACCTGCTGTTGTTTTAGTTATTGAGATTAATGTTTCTGATCTCTTGTTACCACTTCAGAACTTACAATGTAGGTTCAGTAGTAACAAAATAAAAGGTGACAATTAAAGCTTTTGGTGAATAACTTCTTGTTTGTTAACTCCAACCAATTTTCCAATAACAAGAGCCATAATTGATGATGGCATTACATTAAGGCTAGGTTTGGCACAAAATGTTCTAGTATTGATATCAAAACAAAACTTTAAAGGAGACCTTTATCAGGATGGAATGCTCTTTCCAGATGAGTCCATGATGGAAGAGGACGGCCCACCCCTGGTTATGTCCTCCTTTACAAATCCTTGATTAGGCACTGGGGAACAAGTGGGGTGATACACCTCACCATGCAGTATCTTCATTTGATGGTGATGGGTAGATGCTTGATCCACTGGTTCACTGACTTGCTTCAGGCTCAAACTCTACCACCATTCACATCCCTACACCATCACTGGGAAGAGGACCTTCACTTTTTGTGGTGCACCAGTAGCACAGGCTGCTGACGCATATCTACAAGCCCTTGCTAACCCACTTTGGATGGTTTTTCATAGCCTTGCAGATATGGACTAAAGCAACACAGCACAAGTCACTGAGTTGCCTTAATTTGTGCCAAAGAGGCATTTCCAGAAGTGTTTTGATTGGGTGTCCCCATGCAACATCACTGGATATTGATGCATCCCCAGATTTACAAGGTTTTGTACACCTGGGAATGCGCCAAAGGCCTACACTACACCAGGGGTGGTGTGAGAGTGACGCAATGGGGAGAAA
Source organism: Pleurodeles waltl (assembly GCF_031143425.1). Taxonomy (NCBI): domain Eukaryota; kingdom Metazoa; phylum Chordata; class Amphibia; order Caudata; family Salamandridae; genus Pleurodeles; species Pleurodeles waltl. The sequence goes on along the minus strand of NC_090438.1, from coordinate 876,657,458 downwards.
TATCTTTATTTCTCCCTACTTTTTTCCTCCATTGTTTGTCGCCTCCATTGATTGTTTTTGTGCAGGAAGGTCTCCCTTCCTGCACAAAAACATTCATCTCCACAACACAGGCACCCTTACAATATGGTGCAATGGTGCCTGCATTGGCACATGGCAGCAATTTGTGCACCAGCACAGGGGAAGAGGACAGAAATGTGCAGGACAGGGGGGGCGGAGCAACAAGACACTTGCTGCACCGCCCTGTGCCACGGGACCTTGTAAGTATGACCCTCAGTTTTTTTTTCACCTGGAGGACCGGAATCAGAGTTTCTCCACTGCACCACAGGAAGAAAAAGAAAGTGCAACGCAATACTTTCTGAGGGGCCAGGCAATCTATTTACTTAAATGATGAGTGAATTATGTAAGTAAATTGCCTCGAGCCCTGACCTACTCTTGAATACAACCTTCCAATGTTTGCTCTTGCCTGCAGGGCACTTCTGGTGCACTAATAAGCAGACTCTGTACACTGGCTTCCCTGCTATAGAATGTGCTTTAATGCACTAGCTGTGTCAGGACAGTGTAATTAATTAATGCATTTGCTTTTATGAGCATTTTGTTGTCTGCCTCTGACAGTACTGAACTGCAGAAGAATTCTGTACGTTTTGCATTGCATGGAATAAGGAAGTCATGTTCTGCTATGCACTTTGCCTGCATTTTGCCTTTTTTCAATTCTATTGCACCCAATTAGGGAATACCAATAAGCCTGAAGAAGCAGAGATATATGGAACTTCAAGCCAAAGTGGCTTCCAAAAGAAAAATCCTTTCAAAGTACCAGAGTACAGGACAAACGTGACAATTTTAACAGTGACCACCCGAAGCAATAACATGTTTTATAAATATTGAAAGGCATATTTATCACCACACAATCAGGTGCCGGGGCTACACAACAATAAAATAAGTTTTATCAAGCCATGCAAGGCCACCTTACATGGCCCTGCGTGGCTCTCTGACCCAGGGAGACATTCCTTCTGTGGAGCATTAATTTTCCCCATGTATTTTGGCACATTCCCAGATTTACCAGTACTGGTAGTCCCATGAATGGGTTAGAGTGCTACACCTTTCCCACAGGAAGGGTAACAAGGAGAAATATCTTTATTTCTCCTCATTTATTACTTTTTGTCTGTATTCTGCATTGTACAGCACACATAGAAAGAGTAAAATGCCACTCAGATTTGTTTTGTGCATCCTGCACAAAGATATTCATGCTTGCAATGCAGACACCCTTGCAATATGGTGCAGGGTGCCTGTGTTGGTGCTAGGCAGATAAAGTGCACCAGTGTGAGGAATTTACAAGAATGCACCATATAATATGCAATGCATTCCTGCCCTTTCCTTTGAAGCAGTGCACCAGGGTGGCATGCTGTGTTGCGCTGCATGAAAGTATGATATGTCCCTCAATATTTATTAGTGCTACATATACAAATATTTTCAGAGACCATATATGGAGACAAGATGCAAACACACAGAAATTACGTCAAAATAACACAGAAACAAAACAGAATTATTGTGCTGTAGAAACATATTTTTTGGCCTGACTCATTGATTATATCTAAAAGTAGAAATGATGCATAGCAATGAGTGACAACAAGAATAAGCATCTACAAAGTGGTCTATATTCAGCAGTCATACATAAACTCACCCCAGAGACAAATGGCTGCTGGACATGGTATGAGTCCGTACTGTAAGATTTTCACTTTCCAGGTCAAAAGTATCAGACATTACATCATATAGCCATTTCTGAGGCGTATGGTCTGATGTTTATTGTTTGGGTTCTTCCAGTAGAAATGTGCATGTCCGTTGGAGGGCAGGTACCTGGATGCCAGACTCATGAAGTTGTCTGGTCAGTATGGGGTATGTTGAGGGCTGCAGTGAGGCCTCTGTGGCTAATATCTGGAAAGAACTGCAATATTGTCATTGATTCTCCTGTAATAAATGCTGCTCCATTCACCACACCAAGACATCTCATGTACATAATCCTGTCTTTGTTATCACTTTACACATCTTTACTAACTTTACCTTCATTGTACTTAGGTGAAAACGTTTGTACTGAAAGACAATTGTCAAAACTGCGTATTGACTTTGACTATTTTCCTAAAATCAATACAAACACAAATTAGGCCAACACAGTCTCCGAACAAATGACAATGGCAAGAGTTGAGAGAGGACTAGCAAATCTTAAAGCATTTACCATTAAATTATAATAATTTATCTGACAGAAGGACGATTACTGTGCAAATATTCGGTTTAATGGGGATTTATGAAATAGTCAATGAGATGTAGGTCGAGCAAATAATACAATCTTAATACAATCGTAGCCAAGAGCAATTGTATTGCATGACTCACAAAGCATTTGTCAGGAGCTAACATGCAAATTAATCTTTAAACATATCTCATTATTGTAACACCGTGTCTTATTTAGTCGAATAAAGGATTTAAATTGGATTCACCAGAAAACAAAACCTAAGTTTCAACAATATTTATTAAACCATTCTTCATAATCTGATACATCATGTGCTGTTTCCAAATTCTGAATAAGTCACGAAATCATTCGTACCCAGAGAAAATACACGATCAGCATTTTACAGAGTTAAAAGGGAGGGTTTTGTTGAATATAATGTTTATTTCATGAAATGTAATGAACACCATATTCATGAGCCTTCAGTTTTTTGAAAAGTTTACTATTCAAATACAACTCAGAATATAACATCCCTGACATAATATTTATTTAAGTCTGTGCAACTAATCTGTATCTTCCTTAAAACCTAAACATAATGAATTCGGTGGGGCATAAAATATGTACTTTTAAAATGCTGATTTGAACAATCTGTTTCTTAAATTATTACAAACAAGTGATGATGTTGGAAATTAAAACTAAGCTTGATAGCATATGTATGTTTTAATTTAGATTGTGTTAGTGATTTGGTGTAAACCATACAAACAAGCATTTTTCAAAACAATAATCATACATCAGTCTTGTGGGACACCATTATTGGATCGGGACCGTTCTGCAAGTTCATACTATTTTTTTGCCTTTCTTTGCTGAACCTGTTTTTGTTGGTTTTTAGTACTCCTAGTGCTTTACTACTGCTACAGAGTGATAGAGTGTCTGTGAACTCCCTTGAAAATTAAATTCTACTCATGGGCTGCAGCACACAGAAGTGCTTATTTAGAAGTCCCTTGTGCCACCTGTGCATTATTATGTTTTGACACAGCGGTGGCCCAAAGCAGTCCCCCCACAGTGCACAACATTTACAAACTGGCACAGTGGGACCCTTGCACCAGTCTGTAAAGCCTACGCCACATTATACCTGCACCACGTATAATGTATGCAAGGTAGGTGTCCCCCTGTTAAAAGTCATGCAAAACTCACAAAGTGAAATCTACAAGATAAAAGGGGAGGGGAGATAAATGGGGAAGAATGTGGCACCTTCAGAACCTCTCCTGGACCTGTGGAGAGTCAGAAGAAGGCCTGCCCTGATGTCTGTAGAAGGTAGACCGTATCTGCTTGCCTTAAACCCAAGATTCCTTAGAAATGATCTAAGGTTCAGTTGGCTGACCTCCTTTTTCAGCTACAGCATCATAGGAAGCTTCTAGAGGCCTCTCCTGTTTCCTGACCTGATCCATATGGACCTGACCTGGTGCCCTCTGCTGGACTGTGAGAGTGAGTCCGGACTTCCTAAGTGCTGGGCTTAAAGTTTTGCACTATTAGCTATAGTAAGAATGTACTCTTTCCTGTGCAACTGAAGGTTTCAGTGTATCCAATTCAATGTGGCACAGATAGACTCAGGACATCATATTGCAGCATCTCACAGCACCTGATTGGTGGCTCATGGAACAGATGCAGTGAAGCAGAGGCCGAAAGAGGGCCTTACATAGCAGAATCGCACAGCTCCTGATCAGTGGGTTCACCTACATTGACCCATTGTGATGCAGACTGTTGCAGGGCCCACACACGGCATCACAATGCAGTCTCCGATTGTGGGTTTACTGGATTGAAAGAAGGGCTATGCAGATCTTCAAACCACAGCACCAAAGAGGAAAAAGAACAACTCAAAGTGCCACAACTCAGCTGGGCATTCCAATTGGCTTGAACTTTGGACTTTGTCCTGGTCCAGAGTGACCATATGCCAGCAGTTGGCGGTTCACCTATTTTGGTGCTGTTTTTACCTAAAACTTTCAAAACTCATAACTTTGGTTTTACTGATTTAATTTTTGCTATTCTGGTGTCATTTATTCAAATGGCACCTACATTTCTAATTTGGTTTGGGACCATTCTTGAGTTGTGTTTTTACTTTATTGCTGTTTGAGTTATAGATGATTACTTTACACATTGCTTCTAGGCTTAGCCTCACTGCTTTGTCACATATTACCAAAGGATTAGGCACTGGTTTATTTTGGTGACTCTTGTGGTCCACACAAGGACTGTGTTCATTATTTATCAAAACATGTGTGCATTTAATCATAGCACATTCAGGATCTTCATTTTCTTCCACCAAATCTCATCTCTCAAGCTACCTGGCAGATACTGCTGATGTGTCCACTGGACTAGGACACAGGAACTGGAGGACATGGTGTGGAATGCTCAGCTCTGCTCACCTCCAGCTCAGAGTCTTGGATGATGTGGGCAGTCAGGGAGAGGAAGGATGGGTGGTAACTGTTGTTTACTCCCAAAAATTGGTCCAAGCATTGGGCCATGTGATCTGACTGCATGGGGCATATTATGTGTCTGCATGCCCCCTCTTTACCTTTAGGATCAACATAAATTATCACTCTCAGCCCATCTATAGTTGACAGGTGGGAGCAAATGAGTTGGAAGCAATCAGAGTCAAAAGAAGGTAGCCACCTTCCTTCCCAGCCCAGCAATCTCAGTAGAAAATCTAGCTCACCAAGGCAACAGTTTTCTGATAATAAAGCTAAACAAGCATTTGCAATGCAATGGATCTTGCATTTGCTTGAGTTAGTGCTATTAGCGTTGTGAACCCCTAACTGGAGTTTTCTTGTCACAAAAACTGAAAATGAAAAGTAAAACAGTTTTACAGAGTCACTGAACTGAAGTTCACTTGCAGTCAAACGTATCACTAAAAGTGCAATTATCCATACAACCAAAAGTGCAATTATATATGTAACAAGGTCAATGTCATGCAAAGCACTCGACTACTGCCCGCGAGTTCGAGCTGCGTAGGAAATAAAAATAAAAAGTAGCCCAGAAGCCATTTGGAAAACATGGAGCCTTGTATGTTTTCATAAGTTTACGGTACTCTCGAAGAGGGCTAAATATCAGAAAAAGGCATGACATATTCATGCTTTTAATAGATGAAATCAAGTACATTTTAAAAGGCAAGCCCACAAACCAACCAAACTGATGGGCGTGACATGGGCGTGATTAAAAGCCCACAGAGAGATTACAGTAGGGACAGAGCGCTTCCGCGCTCAACCCTAAAATCTACAAAGAACACTAAGGCAAACGTGTTAGGTGCAGTTTTTTATGCAAGATGTCACTAAGGAAAATTAACAAAACCAAGGCCCATATTTATACTTTTTGACGCAAAACTGCACTAACGCAGTTTTGCGTAAAAAAAATTAGCGCCGGCTAACGCCATTCTGAAGCGCCATGCGGGCGCCGTATTTATTGAATGACGTTAGCCGGCGTTAGCCGCCGGCGCCGTCTGGTGTGCGTTAAAAAAAACGACGTTCACCAGGCAGCGCCGGTGTAGGGGGATATGGGGCTTGGGCGTCAAGAAATGGGGCAAGTCAGGTTGAGGCAATTTTTTCACCTCAACCCGATTTGCGCCATTTTTTTTCACTCCCAACCCCCATAGAAATGACTCCTGTCTTAGCAAAGACAGGAGTCATGCCCCCTTGCCCAATGGCCATGCCCAGGGGACTTCTGTCCCCTGGGCATGGTCATTGGGCATAGTGGCATGTAGGGGGGCACAAATCAGGCCCCCCTATGCCACAATTTTTTTTTTTTTTAAACTTACCTGAACTTACCTTAATGTCCCTGGGATGGGTCCCTCCAGCCTTGGGTGTCCTCCTGGGGTGGGCAAGGGTGACAGGGGGGGTCCCTGGGGGCATGGGAGGGCACCTCTGGGCTCCTTCAGAGCCCACAGGTCCCTTAACGCCTGCTAAAAAACGTCGCAAAAGCGGCCGTACGTCATTTTTTTGACCCGCCCACTCCCGGGCGTGAATTTTTCCCGGGAGTATAAATCCGACGCACATGCCTCGGAGTCGATTTTTTAGACGGGAACGCCTACCTTGCATATAATTAACGCAAAGTAGGTGTCCACGCTAAAAAATGATGCAAACTCCATGGACTTTGGCACTAGACGCGTCTAACGCCAAAGTATAAATATGGAGTTAGTTTTGCGTCGAAATTGCGTAAAAAAAAACGACGCAATTCCGGCGCAAACGGAGTATAAATATGCCCCTTAATGTTCAATGTTTTATTAACTATCTATGCTGGAGAACTGCAGTGGAGAAATGCTGTCTAAATATAGCTTGGTGTAAAATGAAGTAGAAGAAAAATTATATGTACATAAATGTTGCTGAAATGTAGTGATTACAGCTAATTTGATTCAATGTAATTGATTTCTTTTTACAACATTTGTTACAGACCTTATGGAAACTGCTTGCACACAGTTGGAAGCTGTTGTCTGTGAAACACTCTAATTCCCATTAGGTGTTAGTTGGGTGTTATTTGTGTCATACAAAATTGCAACAATTACAAAAATGTAAATTAAAAAGCAATACTTTTTTCTTGTACACTTCAAAAACATCTGTAGTATGTATCAATTAATAAGTAAAGTCAGTTGTATAAAACAACCAGGGATTGGTGACCACTATTGTGTGCCCCTCTACATAAACCAAGCATACTATTGTTAATTTTACTAAAACACTTGTGAAAAAAATGCAAAGTGGACCCTCTGCTTCTGCACAAGTAATATTATGCCCTGAATAAGTATTATTATGACCCATATTTACTAGTCGTGCAGCGCAGTGCAGCAGCGAAAAATGCCTTGCTGCGCTGCATGAGAAGGAGAGAGGAGGAGAGTGTCGTATTCACAGAAATATGTCTCTCTCCTCCCCTTTTCCCTATCACCGACACAGATTTTAGCTGCCATGCTCCACACACACACAGCTTTGCTCCATAGTGCAAGACTGTGTAAGTGAGTCTAGCATAGGTTTTGTACTAGAAGGGTAGCCTTCTAGTACAAAATACTATGTGTAGACAAACATTAAGACCTTTCTTACATTGTTTGGTGCATATTTACAATAAAGTCTTGCATCAGCTATGATCCGTTACTTTTCTTGCGCTCCGCTGAGCCCCCTAACATCACCATAGTAGTGCAATATTTGCAACACGGAGCACCAATAGCGTCAACATTTTTTATGCTATTGTGGTGCAGAGGTCAACTTGTGCTGGAAATTATGGTGCTAGTCCAGCAATGCATGGGGAGGCCCCTTGGAAACAATTGAAGCATCACTTTAATGCCTGCCTTGGGCACAGTTCAGCACACATGCAAAATCAGAAAAGAAAGGAGAAATTATAACATTTCTCCCTTTAACATCTGCTTTCATATGGCATTAACTTTTGGTGCAAAACCCTGTCTGCTAGTGTTTGTGCATAGGGCTTTATGTCAAAATGCATGGGTGGTTGCATTGGATCACCCAGGAAACATTCATGTATTGCCCCCCTCAGATTTAAGTAACTCAAAGCAGTTCTTTGAGCTGCTTTGCGTTACTGTTAGGGGACTTTGCAGTGCAAAACAAGTTTTGAGCTGCAAATAAAAAGGTTTAAAATTGTTTTGCATTGAGTGGTGTTTCTTTTGTGATGCAAACACGGTGTGAAATCTTAGTGAATGTGTTCACAATTATTTTACTGTAAAGGAGCAAATGTGACACATTGCATGTGGTGCAATACAAAAACTGTGGATAGGTAACTAAAACGGCCTGCTAAGAGTGAAATTGAATGAGTGGCATGTGAAGGGAAACGCACATTCCATGATGCCCCCAAAAGCAAGATTGGCAGCATGAATGGAACCTCATTCACAAGAATAAACACTCATACTTACTCAAGAAGTACTAAGGGCATATTTATGAAAGGTGGTGCTGCACCTAGTGCAGCACCACTTGTCTTGCGCCCCTTAGCACCCCTCTAACGCCACCACTGTTCCACTTTGTAAATATGGCACATGGAAAACGCCACCTTAACGTCACATTTGCATCAAAATAAATGTAGCAAATGTGGAACAAGGTGGCGCTAGGGGCTCATAAATATGCCCCCAAAGGCCCAGCAACCTCAAAAGTAACACTAGCCAAACTTCAAATAGGCCATACACCAAAGAGTGGCCACTAAATGCAATTTTCTCATAAATACCAGTATCTGCAGTAAAGTGGTGTGAAAAGATAGGGATGCCAAATGTAAAATATGCTGTTTAAATTTGAAGCCCACATGACGCCACCTGTCTTCTATTACAAACGCGATAGACTTATTAAAATATTTTTTATTACTGTTTTACATTTCTAGCATATGGCTATTAAATGAATCAGATTTCTAATACATTAAGGCAAAAACAAACCTCATTGAATGCAAACATTTAAAAACGATCAGGTGATGTGTGTAGGTTACAGACCTATATACTATATCATTGTGATAGTCCATATCTAGTATTTGTTGCAACATCTCTTTCACTGTGTGCTATAACATTTGCCATTATGGAGCATCAGTAATGTGTGTTCTTCAAAGAGTACTTCACTGTTTCTTATTTAAAATATGTCTTTGTTACCAGACATTTCATCCTTATTATGTGACTTAGCAAAACTTGTATTCTCTGTTGAAAATGGACAGAAGGGGGTTGCAGCTAATCTGCCTTTGCTGCCTGGTACCCTTAGATTTCTTGCCTATTTCTGGGCACAGTTTTGTAACTCTATACACTTTTATCCTGGTAAACAGGACTAAAGTGTTTGCTCCCATTAAGCATAGTTAAATTGGCTTGTCTCTGATCGACATATTTAACTTGCCTCTTAGTCCCTAGTATATGATATAGGAAATAAACCCAGGGACTGGAAGTCAAACGTGATCTCTGCACTACAGCACCTTTAATACCAGCCACAGAGTGGGCCAGTACAAGATTGCTTCAGGACTAGCCTGTGTAGCTTAAATTCAACAGCATTAACACCTACTGTCAAACCTGTCAATGTCACACTTTCTGACAGAGAGAAGATTCTGCTTCTAACTATTAATCACTTACCCCTAAGTGCACTGTGTCAAACACAAGGTAGGGTGCCTGATTTTTAAAAGTGGAACATGTGTGAAATTAAAGTTAGAATATTCTTCCAGTGACTAGCCCTAAAAAGCAATTTTCACTGACAGGACTGTAGCTTGATCTAGGAAAATCTCATAGTACAGAATATAAATGTTAATAATATGTACTTTCAACAGGAAATGGCTGAAATAATTATTCAAAGACTAAATTACGTGTACATTGAAAGTACAATTAGTTGGTGAAGCTAGAGTTTTGATAAAGTAACATTTAGAAAGCTGTATTTTCTGTGCTTGGAGCTCCTGGAGACCAATGTGCACTAGCCCTCCAGCAGCTGTCTCGCCAAGTGCTTGGAGAGAAAACTGCTCCCAAAACAGAAACAATGGTCTGATGGTGGTGAGGTGTTTTTTTTCCCTTGCATAAAGACCCGTTACAGTGGACCCAGGAATGTCAGTAGGATAAACAGGGACTGCTTCAAAAGTGATTAGGGTTGTCCCTGGGAACATTTATTCCATTGGGTAGGAAGGAACCAAGAGTCACCCTCACCCACTTGCTGATGCCAGCTGGAAATGTGGCACCCTAAAGTACCCTTCTCAAAAAACATCCTCGACCTGTGGAAGATCAAAAGAGGAGAGAACCCTTTTTGCTGTTATCTAGAATTTGATTTGAAGAACTGGGCCTTCTCCCTCTTGTACCCAGGAGAATTAATTGTGCTCTAAAGGGCAGTTAGCTGACCTTCTATGTGGCTACAGTGACACAACTAGCAGCAAGGGACTTGCCACTGGACCAGGACCAGCTGAACTGGACCTTAATGGTTCCTGCTTGAGTGTGTCCTGGTCCCCAAGAGCTGTCCCTGTAGTTCTGATGTCCTGGAAGCCTTAGAAGAAACTCAGTGGAGCTGCTGCTTTAGAAACCCAGAAAGTTTGGGACTTTGGAAATATATACATTTCCAGAACTGTCAGGGGGACCTCACAGCAAAGGTGTCTAATTCCAATGCTCCTTCCTGAGATCCATTTTCAGGCTTGCCCGGTGGAAGATTTTTAATCTCCATAAAAAGGACCAGGTCAGAAGGTAAAACCTTTGGATGAACCTGCTTGTTGTATCCCACCCGCACTCCATCATAGTCAGCCTGAAATCATATCTAGGTCCTTGGTCTAACATTTTTAAAGGCTATTGGCATTTAGTGCTTTTAGGTGGTATTTTTACCTAAAACTTTAACAATTATTAGATTTTTGACATTTTTAATAATTTTGTTTAATTACATCTACTTGATTTTTCTAATTGAGTTTGGGATTTTCATTGTTTGGTGTTTTAATCTTCATACGTTTTAATTCTGCATGAATACCTTATGCATTTCCCTAGGTTAAGTTTGTCCACTCTGTATCATAGCTACCAGGGGACTGAGCTTAGATTAATTTAGTAACTTTTGATGTTCACCATGACTGGATAGATGTACTATTTCTTGAGGTTGGGCAACCACCCAACCAAAATTGAGGCCTGATTTAAACTTTTTTAGCACTGCATTTGAGTCATTTTTTGACACAAAAGCAGCAAAAACATACAAAATATAATTGAATTTTGTAAATTTGCGCTGCTTTTGTGGCAAAAAATTACGCAAATGCAGCACTAAAAAACTATAAATCAGGCTCTAACAATCTACTTCCTCACAAGTGTGGTGTTCTAATTAAGCTTCACATGACAACAAATAATTGGAGTAATATGGGAGAACTTCAAATCACATTCAAGGGAGTCTATTGTACCTTTATTTGTCATTTATCAGATTTACTTGTCCCACTCTGACAATGGGGTAAAACCTCTATCATTCCTCTGCTGTTGAATCAAAATAGAGCAGGCTGCTTCAGCCCATTAAGATAAATTACTTTTCCATTGTTACGGTTGCAGCGTACCTTTAACTTTCCATAGTTATGTGTCTTATTCCAAATTAGGGCCAGTTCAGTAAATTTACATGCCATCTTGTTTTGTTTGGTTCTCAACTGCAATCCAAAAAGTGATGCACTGGGGCTCTGTGCTACTTTGAAACATAAAAGTATGAACCTGAGCAGTCATTCAGTGAGTTTCAAATGATAGGTAAGACAAAAATAATTGTTGCAAATTGATTTTTGTTGATGATACCTAGGACACATTCAAGAAAAAGGCATGACTATACTGTGAACCTGATTGGGCACTATCTACATACAATGCAATAAAATGTTTTAAAGTAGCTTAAACCTGGCTTACTTAGGCCCCAGAACTCAAGCACCCTTTCTCATTCTTTGTTGTCTGATCAGCCCCCTGTTTTCTGCCCTAATTCCTTTCTGTGCTGTCAGCCTTGTTTAGTTATATCCATCAATGCTAGAAACAGCCTGTAAGAAATTTGGTCACTGGCTGAGAGGAGTGGAAGCCCCAATCAGATAACAACAACAATCCTTGATAGGGTGAACCACAAAAAGTCACTAAATGAACCTATGTCTAATCCTTTGATAGCTTGGGACATAAACAGTCCGGCTTAACTTAGATGCAATGTGTAAAGTAATTGTGTAGTACACAAACATTAATACATTGAAAAGACAACACAAGAAAAATCCCAAACTAATATATAAAAACAGATACACTTTTAGTAAATGAAATGATACTGGAATGACAACAAATCAAACAGTGGAACCGGACATATTGACTTTAACAGTTTTAACGAAATATAATGGCAACAGATACAAAGTGCCAAATGAAGGTATCTGGTTATGCTAGACTAGGACAAAGCACAAGTTCAGGATGACTGCAAGGGAGCATAGGTTGAACACAGGGCCAGATCTGGCCTATAGGGAGTTGTACCTTATAACCTTGGTGTGAGGTCTGTGTGGCATTGCTGTGTGCCTCATTTGGCATTGGTTCCAATTAAACTTGCAGCTGTGCAGTAAGCCTTTGCAGGGCTTTGCATTGCTTGGCTTCAGTTCCAGTGAAGTTTTCAGCTGTGCAGCGATGCTTTGCATTGCTCTGAGCCAGATCCAATGGAGCTCTCCGCTGTGCAGCAAGGCTTTGTGGGGCTTTGCCTCACTTTACATCAGATTTGATTGAAAGGCAAGGTGGAGTTCACTCTAATGAGAGCCAATTTTCCAGGACAAGGGTAGGCACCTCTTGGGGATCAGGGACTCAATCCAGCAGAGGCGAGCAGTAGACTCAGGCTGAGCCAGGCAGATCCAGTTGCAGAAGGTCAGTTGGAAATTTTCAAAAAGGGCTCTTAAGCTTATTGTGACCCTGTAGCTCACACATGAGGTTGGCCACCTGAGCACTGAAGCCATTCTAGGTAGTGTGGGATGAAGGCAAGCCAGTCCAGTTTTCCTCCCCAGACAGCTAGTCAGTCCTCAAGCATCAATGCAGTCCTCTGGCATCAGGGCAGAACTTGTTAGATAACTTCCACAGGTCCTTGACTGTTCTGAAGACTGGCTCTGGAGGTCCAACATTTATACCTGGTGTAAACCTTTGTATTTCCTAACTTCAAAACAGGTTCTAGAAAGTTCTTCCCCTTCCTCTGTCAAGGCTACAAACTGGCTAGGGATGACACAGGCCAGGCAGGTAAAGTGTCAGATTCCTTTGTGTGCAGGAGGCAATGCAAAATCAATTTTAGGTGAGGCTGGTAAAAGCTTAAACCATCATTTGTCCAGGATGGCCTATCCTAACCTTTCCTAAGTTCCCTTTCTTTTACATTCTGGAAGCAATGCACAAACCCCAAAAGCAGAGCCATTCACAGTCATGTGACCCAGGACACTGCCAGAAGGCACACATCATTGGGACAAGACAATGCCAACTTTCTAAACGTTGCATTATCAGAATTGTGATATAAAATCTGACTTTATCATTAAATAGAGGTAGGAAACTGGCTCTCTATGTAGTGCACTAACATGAAGTGCGCTATGCAGAGAGTTCAGTGGATCCCCAATTGGTATTGCAGAGGCAAACATAGATAGGTCTAATGCTTTATATGTGGTAGTATGGGTGAGCAGTTAGGCTTACCAAAGGGTAGTGCTAAGCATTTGTTGTGCTCACAGAGGCAATAGATGAGACACATACTCAATGCATAAATCCAAGACCAATTCAGAAAAATAATATTTTTTCGTATATATGTGCTTTGACCCAAATAACTTCACCATAATGTCAGCAGTTTTTAAAAGATAAATACTTTGCCACTGTTAAAAAAACACAGTGCAATTTTTCAGTTCAACGATGTTGACCTATGGAAGGAAAACAAGAAAGCAGCACAGAATTGGGTGCCCAATGCATGTCAATCGAGAAGATCAGTTTTGGAAAAAGGCTGTAGGCTGTGGCTAGGAGGCTGAATGAAGAAAACCCACAGGTGCTCAGCTAAGTTCTAATGCTAGAGGATGTAGGAACGCCAACAGTTCAGCTCCCTAAGACCTAGGGGCTCTAAGTGCAGGGGGGTCTTTTGGTGTCAGCTTACCGGGTAGGCAAATGTCAAGGAGAGTCATTGAGGTAGAGTCTGGCAGGGGTCAGCTCACAGTAGAGTCAGACTCAGAATCACTGGAGAACCTTCACAGGACTGGTGGGCCCCTTGCACTCAGGCCATAGATGTCGGGTGCAAAGGTAGGTGCGGAGGCAGTTTCATTTCACTTTTGTCTGTGGGCCTTGAGAGCACTGGCTCTCACTGTGGGGGATCCAGAAACACATCAGTGGTAGCTGAACTTTTCAGGACCAGGCAGTCAACACAACAGAAGCTGGTAAATTATATGGGAGGCACCTCATAGGTGCCCTCTGGGTATATTTTTTAATAAATCCATCACTAGGGACAGTGTGGGTTTATTATTCTGAGATATTTGATACCAAACATCCCAGGATTCAGAGAAGCCATCATGTGGCTGGGGAGCTCGTACTGACCATTGTCCTGCACATGCATTTAAAATGGCTTCCTTATTCACTTCCTATGTCTGAGAATCTACAAAAACATAGCATGGGCATATCTGCTCATGCAGGTATGCCCTCACATGTAATGTAATACACCCTGCTTTAGGGCTGTAAGGCCTGCTAGAGGGGTGACATACATGTATTGCATGTAGTGTTTAGGGGTCATGGCACACAGGCTGTGTGCCGTGTCGTGTTTTCAATTTGGAAGCACTTTGTCACACAACCTGCAATGTCAATCTGCTTAAAGTTGGTGCTTGGTCCCTCAGAGTGGCACAAGTTGTGCTGCAGCTCTGCGGGTCCTTCTTTAGTACCCATGCCCTGAGTACCATGGGTACCATTTATTAGGATCTTATAAGAGGCTGTAGGGCTGTAGGTTGTTGGGATTAAGTGACCATCTATCTTGTTTTAGGAATGGAACACTGGGATTTTAAATTATCATTTATCTGTGTATAAACAGTATGTTTCTACAGCCATTCATTCTAAAATTACAACGTATTAAATGTAGTAGGGTAAAGCAGTTTTATTCAGTGGGAGAGATAGTTTGCTGAGTTTTGCCACTCCATGCTCTGCTTGGAGTGTAGAGTTCAATTTACAGGCTAATATAACAATCTAGGCATGATTTTCTGTAGGTCATTCTTGTTCTTACTCTTCTAAATGGTGGTTTGAGTCATATTAGCAATGTGGCTTAAGCTGCCGATAGGCCCAATTCATTGAAGACTTACCTGATAAAGTCCCTTTGCTGAAGTAGACTGCAGTTTGTTGTTCTATGGGTAATGTATGAAATTGCATTGATATATATGTTTCTTTTGCTTTGCAGATACCAGCTGCAACTTATAGTTTAAATACTTTTTCTTTGTTGCCATTCTTAATGTTATTAATCAGTGTTATGATACTTGAGATTATTTGCTTGATTTGCTTTGATTAAACTCAGATATATAAGACGATCAAATCAGCTATTAATGATTCTATATGCTTATCATTTATGTTTGAGAGTTATTTTCATGACATTAGCATTGTTAATATAGGGAAATAAATTAGCAAGTACCTCTCTGCAACGACAATCGGGGGTGTGGATCCCCTCTCCTGATGAGCTCTGTGGATGGATCTTCTTAATAAACCAGTGTGGTTATTGTTTGACGTTTAGATCTCTGAATACTTTGGTTATTGTTGATGACTGTTTCATTCATTATTGACACCCCTATAAACCTATGTTGCATCAATCCATTGGCCTCTAGTGCAAAATCCACTATTCAGTTTGAAGTAATAGCAAGGATTCCTTGGCGCTGCAGCATTTTTTGGTAGCAGAGGATGGTTATGACATTGTTTGATGAAGTCATAATGAGAGTAATGTAGTTTGTGAAAATGTCTTCTAAAAATAGATTTGTTGATTTGTTTTCTGAAATGTTATACAGATCTGATAATATGAGTTGCTAGTTGCTTTAAGTGACTTTCCCCAGTTCTTGGAGACCCTCTAGGTTGAAGAGTATGTTTCTAGTGGTGTTTTGATTGAAAGGAGTGAGGTGAAATTGTTTTTGTGCTTGTACAGCTAAGGCTAATTTGCAGATGATTGAGGTGTATATGAATTTAGAAGGAGTGGGCGTACTCCAATAGAATTTAGAAGGAGTGGGCGCACTCCAATAGGTATGAGAGTAGGGAAGCAGCATTCTTCATTTGAGTGTGGCGCTTAATGCAGGAGAAATTACCCACGTGGTTGTTGATGACTGACCTAAGGAGAGAGGTCTAAAGACTCCAGAGTATATTGACAAGTGTAGTGAGACACTTGGTATATGTTGCAATTTGTCCATTTAGTAGACAGATCCGGCGTGGTTGGTAGATCGTGGTTGTGAGATAATTGGTGTGATTGAAATTATACTGAGATTTGGTGAGTACTAAGTGCACTAGGACAACAGTCCAATGACCAGTTGAGAAGTAAAATTTGCAGATCAAATTTTGCTTGTGAATGATGGGAACTATGAAAAAGAGTAAGCGGAAGCTGAAGATTACTTTGAAAGATTCCTGAAGCGATTTAATACCCTACATGCAGTAAATGGGCACCTTTCTTTTCTTATTTTGTTTGTAGTTTTGCATGCAAATTAATATTGCATCAATTTGATGTATGAATGGTGAAGAAGTTAGGCCGAAAGACTTTGTCAGCATCTCAGCGATCACGCTGAGAAGGGGTGTGTGTGTTTGTGTGACGTGAGTGGTGTCACTCTGGGATTGGTTGATTAGTGAGTGGGGTCGCGCATGGATTCGTCTATCAGTCCGATAATGATGTAATGCGATTGGAAGGTGAGAGGGTCAAAGAGAATTGTGGGATCATAGTCACTTTTTCCTGATTGGTTGTTTTTGAACAGATTTCGCTATTTGTTTTGCTTGGTTTAATTTAGTTTGTGAAATAATAATTTTTGTTGTGGACATTGGTTCTGAATAAAATTCAATTGAAAATGAAGTATTTCAAGGTTTGAGAAGTGCGTTGAGTTGTGAGGAATATATTCCGGTGCTCCAAGGAGACATTTGTCAGCCAGAAAATACTCTGGCATACATTATATTTGAGGAGAAGGGTGCGGGAGTGTGCCTTTAGTTGAGACATTGGGTTAAGATTACAAGGAAAGAATGATGTTTGGCTTTTCCAGAGAATGGAACATTCAATTTGAGAATTTTGGAGAATTTAAGGCAGAAAATGTAGAGTCTAAAACCTCCTCCGAGGCCAGCACAGTATGAAGCCTTAGCAATTTGGGAGCTGGTAGTTAGACAGGAGCAAGCATTGAAATTTGAGAAAAGTATGAGAAGAGGAGAAAAGAGACTAGCAGAAGCTAGGTAGGATGAAGAGCAGAAAAGATGGAGAATGGTGACTCTACAGGGAATTGGATTATTTCCTGTGAGGCCAAAAGCTGATGATGATGAATCAAAAGATGGAAAGAAAAGGTAAAAGATTTCTTCGGTAACTAAGGAACAGAAATTAAAGGACTTAAAACGAGTCATGTTTAATGATGACAATGAGCTAGATGAAGATGAAATAGTTTCTGAAATTTTAGAGACTTATCCACCACCAAATACAGGACAAGGAGTTCAGAGACCTAGTGAGAGTGGAACAAGTGAGAGTGGGATTAGTAATATAATTCCTACTGCACCATCCACATCGGAGGTATCACGAAATACCCTGAACAATGAACGAGTTCAGATGCAGAGCAGTTTTAATGATTCATTGAACAACAGACAGCAGTTGGAAATAAATATTCCTGAAATACACCCAGAGGCTCAGGTCGTAAGGATGACTACTAATTTAGTGTTGTCTTCAGGTCAGCAAGGGCTGGGTATGATTCAAAGGGAGCCTGTTCAGATACAGATTACACAAATACAAAGCAGGGCAAACACAGAAAATCAGATCTTTTGTCATTCCAGATGCAATTTCTATACCTATTACGATGGGTCCGCTAACCCCACTATATGCGCAGGCTAATAATAGTGGAGTGAATTCTTTGATTCAGGTTCAGAATGGGATTTTGGAAAAATCAACTCCTAGACAAGGATAGACCCTGAATGAGACTAATTCTTTAATAGATTTGTGTCCTGTTGAGAATTCTGGGATCAGATCCTACAGTAATCGGGGGAAAGATTGATGTCTCCACAACAATGTGCGAGCACTGCACAATAACAAGATTTGGGTATGAAATCGAATGAGGTTTCTTTGAAAAGTCTATCTGCACAAGAAATAACAAAGTGGTTAGAAGATTTAAGCAATTCAAAGACCTTAGAGAAGAAAAACATAGAGGAAGATACAGTAAACAGAGTGAGGTTATCAATGGAAGGAAATGAACTTCCTGAAGGGACTATGGGTGTGAATAAACTTGAGCCATATACTGAAGCTCAGTTAGGATATTTGTGTAAAATAATTACAAAGGGAGCAGAGAAAGTACACCAGCAGTTACAGGAGATAGCAGATGAGTAAGACATTGATTTAACAAAAATGAAAAGCCTGAAAAGAAGTTACAGATTAAACATGGATGAGGAAGTCTTTATACACATGAGGTCTGCAGGTATGAAAACACATCTTAGGGAATTGCTTGAGAGAGTGCATGTTTGGAGAGCATTAGACAAGTGGGAGGGAAGGTAGATGGGTCAAGAAAAGAGAAAGACCAAAGAAAGAAGACATGGCACAGGCAGGAGACTCAGTGAAAATGTTGCAGATGAGAGAAACTCCAGAATGAAATTGTTTACATGTACCTTGGAATAGAGGTGATATTTTAAGTTTTACAAATGCTTATCCAAGGTTGAGAGAAAAGCCAGTAGAATGGTACCAGCAGACATATAGGTTTGTGAATCTTGCAAAATGTCTGTGGAAAGACCAGAATACACTCTTTGATATTGTTGTTCCCACAGATTTGAGGATTGAATGCAAAAGGAGTGTGGATTGGCCGACAAGTGTGCCGCAAAGGGATTTGAAAACAGGTGCACCATCCCCAGAAGTAATTAAATATTACTATAAAGTTACTGAGATCCTGAAAATGAGAGTTTTGCCAAACAAACATTGATTGGTAACGTATAGATAGAACAGCACAGGAAGGGAAGGAATCAGTCCTTGCATGTTATGGAAGGTTGCTGAAAGCATTTAAACAATTCAGTGGTGTGTAAACATTTGAGAAACAGAACATTAATAATTTGGTGTTTAGGTTTGTTGAAGTATTAAAACGAGAAATTAATCAGATGATTAACAATTATTTAATATCCTGGCAAGCTAAACCGATTGGTGACGTTTTACAGTATGCAAAATACTGTACTGATGAGATCGAGTTGAAGCAGAAAAAGTTGAAAGAAAAAGCAATGGTGATGCAGATTAAGGCTGCACAGACAGGATTACAGGGAAATTTACAGCAACTACCGCAAGGAAGTGGTATGTTTCAGAGTCAAGGTAGAGGCAGAGTTCGAGGTGGAATGATGCTTCCGGTGGCCAATAGAAATGTGGATTTGAATTCAGTGGTACTGCAGGATAAGCAGCAGAGGAGAAACGTGTTACCTTGTCATAATTGTGGTGTAACTGGACATTGAAAAAGACAGTGTCCGATGTTGAATCAAGGTGGTGGTGTGCAACAGACAAACAGTGTCAATTCACATCAGAGCATGAGAGGGCCTAGAATGGGAGGTCAAACTCAGAATTTCCAGAATATTATAAGTACCATGCAAGGTTTTCAGCCTTTACAACTATGCAGCAAATACAGAATGTACAACCACAGGAGCAACAAGTGCAAATGCCACAGATGAAACAAATGCAGCCACAGGTCAGATAGTGCCTGCACAGCCAATGCACATACGGAGGCAGGTTCAAATGATACAGGGTCCTATGGATCAACAACAGGTAATGCTTTCGCGAGTGGTGACGAATCAGAAAAATAAAAAAAGTAAAAAAGCAGTTGATCAATTTCCTTTACACAGTGAGTATGAAATAAAAGATGAATGGCTGTTGGATAGTTGAGATGAGGAGGAGTATGTGATGGCAGCATCATTAGAGATGGATCAGAGTGGTCCTTATGTGAAGGGTGAAGTACATGATCATGAAGTTAATTTATCTGGTTGACACTGGAGCAACATGCTCAACAGTAAGAACTGTAGAAGTTCCAGACATACCGAATTCGGAGAGGACAGTTCAGATTGTAGGAGTTGCAAACAAACATTTAACCAACACTCTTATAGAACCAGTTCTTGTGAAGGAAGGCAATTTTCGAGATTTCCACAGTTTTGTTGTTTGCGATTCTAGCCCAGTGTCATTACTGGGAAGAGATTTGCTGTGTAAAATAAATTGTTCAATTTCATGTTCAACTAGAGGGATTGAGATTGAGGCAAACCGTGATGGAGAGGATTCAACGATTGCTGTTGACAAAGAACAAGTGTTCAGGGAGTTTCTTTTGATTAATTTTGATGAGTAGACAAATGAAAATAAGCAGACAAATGAAAGCAATTATTCAATTGATTTCATTGATTTCTTTCCAGTTTTTGAAATAAAAGATCTTTGAGTTGACTTACAGGAGAGGGTCAAGTCAAAAGTTTGGGATTTGCCAGGGAAGGACATTAGTTTTTCAAAAGAGTTGAAGGAGTCAGGGTGGCGGTGAAGGAGAATGTGGTGTTTCCACAAACTGCACAATATACAATGACAAATGAAGCAATTGAAGGAATAAGACTTTTGCTAGAGCAGTTCCTGGAGCAGGGAGTTTTGAAGGAAGTGATGAGTAGCCAATGTAATTCACCAATAATGGGTTTGAAAAAGCCAAGTGGGAAAATTCGTCTTGTCCAGGATTTGAGAAAAAATAAATGATATTGTGGTGAATTGTTGTCCGGTTGTGCCAAATCCAGCTGTAATAATGTTTCAGATTCCGTGTGATGCTGAGTGGTTCGCAGTAATCGATTTGTGTCAAGCATTTTTCTGTGTGCCACTTCATGAGGACAGTTGATATCTCTTGTGTTTTTAAATTCCTGACCAGAGTCTATTGCTGGTGCAGAATTCCTCAGGGGTTTTCTGAGTCACCATCAATTTTCAAACAGATTTTGAAAAAGTACGTGGAGTCATTGATAATGCCTTACCAATCGACATTGGTGCAATATATTGATGATTTATTAATTGCATCAAAGACAAAAGAAGTCTGTAAAGAGGATACAATTGCATTGTTGAACTGTTTGGGAGACAATGGTCATAAGGAAGCTGCTACAAAGTTGCAGTATTATCAGTGAGAGATTAAATATTTGGGTCACTTGAGTGAGAAAGGATCCAGGAGAATTTCGAAGGAAAGAGTAGCGACAATTATGAGAATGAAAACACCAAGTTTACAAAAAGAAATGAGAATGTTTTTGGGAATAATAGGATATTGTCGTCAGTGGATTCCAAATTTTTCAGCCATTTCTAAACCTTTCCAGAGGCTGACACATAAGGATGTTCAAGTCCCTATAATAATGGATGAAGAATGTATGAGGGCATTTACTGAGTTGAGAGAGAGTTTGTGTCAAGCTCCAACCTTAGGTATGCCTGATTACACAAAACCGTTCCTGTTGTTTTTTCGTGAACGTGATGGATGTTCTTTGTTTGTTCTGACACAGGCACATGGTGGTATCAATCGACCAGTAGCATATTCTTCAGCTACTTTGGATCCAGTTGCATCATCCTTACCAGGATGCTTACAAGCAGTTGCAACAGTTGAGAAGAGTATAACTCAAAGTGAAAACATTGTAATGGGCTATCCTCTGACAGTGATGGTACCTCATTCAATAGAAATTCTATTGACACGATCAAAGACACAATATTAGACCAATGCAAGATTGACACATTATGAGACAGTGATTCTCGGAGCTCCAAATGTGACAATCAAGAGGTGTACAGTGCTTAACCCGGCAATGTTGTAACCAGATGAAAGAAGTTATTCAGATACGATAGATGATACTGAACATGAATATTCAGAAGTGACAGAATTATGCACAAAACAAAGAGACAATATTAAAGACACTTGTCTAGAAGACATTGATCAAATTATCTTTGTTGATCATCCCTGTTTAAGTTATAACAGAGGTAGATTGAGAGCAGGCTATGCAGTGTGCACAATTACTGGCATACTAGAAGCTTCATGGGTCAAAGGGGTGTTTTCTGCCCAGGTTGCAGAATTGGTGGCTCTTACTGGAGTATGCCAAATATCAGATCAGATGAAAGTAACTATTTATACTGATAGCCAATATGGATTTGCCATTGTACATGATTTTGCACAAATCTGGTCACAAAGAGGTTTGTTAAAGTCATCAGATTCACCTGTGAGAAATGGGGAAGGAATACATGAATTACTACAAGCTGTACAGAAACCAGAGAAAATTGCTGTGGTTAATTGCAGTGCACATCAGAGAAAACAGGATTATATAACTTTGGGAAATGCTTATGCAGACCAAGTTGCAAAATGTTGTGCCTTAAATGGTATCTCATTCAAAGGAAATTGATGTCTGAAAATGATAAAGTCTATACAAGTTTCTCAATGCAAATTGTTGAGACCTTAGAAGAGCTGAAGGTTATACAGAATAATGTTTCAGAAGAGGAGCATAGAGATTGGGTGAAACATAATTGCATTGAAAGAGAGGATGACATTTGGGTGACAACAGAAGGGAAAGTGGTTTTGCCAAACAGTTTGTTGACATGGATGTCTGATATTACCATGGTCAAGCACACATAGGGAGAGACGCAATGATCAGGTGCTTCAAAGAGTTCTGGTATAATCCAAAATGTAGACAAGTTGCTAAACTGGTGTGCCATAGATGCATTGTCTGCCAACAGATGAATGCTGGTAAAGGAACAGTTGTTAACATGGGACACATAGGCATGGCAGGAGGTCCATTCAGCAGACTGCAAATGTTTTTTTTTCAGATGCCTGCGTGTGCTGGTTTGAAATATGTGTTGGTGATTGTATGCATTTTTAGTTACTGTAGTGAAGCATATCCGACAAGAAAAAATTATAGCCTTACGGTAGCTAAGTTACTTTTGAGAGAGTTGATTCCACGTTTTGGTTTTCTGGTCTCTTTGGAATCCGATAAATAGAGTCACTTCAACAAGGAAGTGCTAAAATTACTTTTTTCAGCTTTAAACATTCAGTCGAAACTACACTGTAGTTACCACCCAGAAGCTTCAGGACTTGTAGAGCAGATGAATGGAACTTTAAAGTCTCAATTGGCAAACGTGTGTGCGTCAACTAATTTAAAATGGGCAGATGCTTTACCTTCAGTTCTAATGTCAATGAGAGGTATCCCTGACAAGAAGACTGGTTTGTTACCTCATGACATTTTATTGGGGATAGCAATGAGATTGCCAGCGATACCTGCAAATGCACTTGTGAATATTACAGATGACATGGTGCTGGATTATTGCAAAAGCTTGGCTGATGTGGTTCAATCTTTTTCTCATCAGGTGGAAGCTACGACAGTGCAACAAACACAAGGTCAAAGTCCATAACCTGAGAGCTGGTGACTGGGTTATCTTACAGAAGCATGTAAGAAAGTTGTGTCTGGAGCCACGGTGGAAGGGACCCTACCAAGTCATTCTTGTGACAAGAACAGCTGTGAAGTGTGCAGGTTTGCTGAATTGGGTGCATGCCAGCCACACGAGGATAGTGAATAGCCCAATGGAACAAGAAGAGGAGCTGTTGATGCTACCAACAGCTAATGACATTCCAGGTAGAGAGAAAGAGAGCAAAAAGCTGGATCCTGAGAATGTTCAAGATGTACTTACTCCTATGACAGATGAGAAAGAACAAAGTTCAGAAGAAATTGAACATTCTGTGAATGGAGTAGAAGAAAATCAGTACAAGAGGAAAGAGAAACATCGGTCGGATCAGAGGAGGGTGTCCTCAGAAGTGAGTGATCAGAGACAACTGATTGAGATAAAATCTGCTCAGAGAAGGGTGTCCTTGGCAGCAGGTGGTTTGACATACCAAACTGAACAAAAGACTGACCCTGTTGGGAAAGGAATTGAGGAAAATCCCACCCAAGTGGATTGTACTCTTCCTGAACCAGTGCCGGGAACGTCAGAAGAGAAAGGTTCAAGCTCAAGTGCAAATCCAATCTTGACAAAGTTGTTGACAAAGAAGATGTTAAAAGGAGACAATTGGCCAGAGAAAAGTTCAAAAGAAGGAGGAATAAATGTGGTACCACCAATTCAGGAGGAAAAAGAGTTTAATAAAGGAGAAAACAGTAGTGGAGAAGAAGTTGAAAGTAGTAAAAGACCAAAAGGAAAAAGAGTTGCGAGCAAGAGCTATTCCGGTCAAGAATGGGCATTTGCAACTACAAATGAATGGCAAGAAGAATCTTTGAGTTATTGTTTTGATAGAGACACTGAAAATTTATTTTTTTGGCATGTGAAGAATATGAGAAAAAATGTGTGACAAAGTTGGAAATTATCTGAAAGTTTTGCTTATAAAGAGACACTATTCACTGAAATAGACAGATTTGACAAGCTGCTATATCAGATGTGACACACGACTGTCCTGAGTGAATGAACTATTGAGAAAGAAAAAAATAGATATTTTAGGAAGGGTTTTATTATTGATTTTGTTCGCTTGTTCGCTTTGTTTTTTGAATTTTTTTAGAAAATTTTTGTTTTGTTTTTTATCTTCTTTCCTAATTCTTTGGAGATCATGAGAAACCTTAGTAACCAAAACAGTAGAATTAACTGCTGCAAAATTTTAGGTATTGCTTTGGCAGTAGTGAGTGTGTTAATGTCCCTATTGTTATTTGTAGGAGTGAATGTTTATGAGACGAATGGAGCCAACCATACTGCAGAGATTGATAATTCTTTGGATACTACCACTACATCACTAACGAAAGATACGTTTAGAATAGATGTCAAATACTTACATGATACTTGCATGAAGAGAAAGAGCTTTCCTCTAATGTTTTCTATCGCTTATTGCATGAGTATGTTGAGGAGATGGACGTGAAAGATTGTTATGTTTGTACACATACTCCGACTTCAGTAGAAGAAGGAACTACTTACCATAGTTTGCCTGTAACATAAGCTGCAGTCTTTTACTAATGTGCTTTTATAATCAAGAATATATCCCGTATTTCTATTCAAATTATGACATGGTGTTTTCGTTTCTACCTGTCATTGGTTATTTGAATAGAATAGCTAAGGATAATAACATAGGCCCTCATTACAACCCTGGCCACGGCGGTACAAACAAACAGCATGGGAGTCACCCCCAACAGACAGACGGAAGACAATGACCCGCCCACATTATTATGAGAGGCCAATCCGCCACCTTTTCTGGGGTGGATTCAATGCGAACAAAAACACAGCGGAAATAGGACTTGGAAGGGGAAACACTCACCTCAAATCAAATCAAATCAAATCATTAACATTTATAAAGCGCGCTACTCACCCGTGCGGGTCTCAAGGCGCTAGGGGGGGGGGTTACTGCTGCTCGAAGAGCCAGGTCTTGAGGAGTCTCCGGAATACGGAGTGGTCCTGGGTGGTCCTGAGGCTGGTGGGGAGGGTGTTCCAAGTCTTGGTCGTCAGGTAGGAGAAGGACCTCCCACCCGCTGTGGAGCGGCGGATGCGCGGGACGGTGGCGAGAGCGAGGCTGGTGGACCGGAGGAGACGGGTGGGGGGGTAGAAGCTGAGGCGTCAGTTGAGGTATTCTGGTCCCTTGTTGTGGAGGGCTTTGTGTGCGTGGGTGAGAAGTCGGAAGGTGATCCTTTTGCTGACTGGGAGCCAATGCAGGTGTCTCAGGTGGGCGGAGATGTGGCTGTTGCGGGGTATGTCGAGGATGAGGCGGGCGGAGGCGTTTTGAATACGTTGCAGACGTTTTTGGAGTTTTGCGGTGGTCCCAGCATAGAGGGTGTTGCTGTAATCCAGGCGGCTAGTGACGAGGGCGTGGGTCACGGTTTTTCTGGTGTCGGCGGGGATCCAGCGGAAGATCTTGCGGAGCATGCGGAGGGTGAGGAAGCAGGAGGAAGACACGGCGTTGACTTGTTTGGTCATGGTGAGAAGAGGGTCCAAGATGAAGCCGAGGTTGCGGGCGTAGTCTGAGGGGATCGGTGCGGTGCCAAGGGCCATGGGCCACCAGGAGTCGTCCCATGCGGTCGGGGTGTTGCCGAGGATGAGGACTTCCATTTTGTCTGAGTTCAGTTTCAGACGGCTGAGCCTCATCCAATCTGCGACGTCCTTCATACCATCTTGCAGGTTGGTCTTTGCGCTGGTGGGGTCCTTGGTGAGGGAGAGTATAAGTTGAGTGTCGTCGGCGTAGGAGGTGATGATGATGCTGTGCTTGCGTACGATGTTGGCGAGGGGGCTCATGTAGACTACCTCTACACAATCCATGAGGAACCAGGACGCCATGGAGCCTGAACTCCAAATCCTCCCTGCAATTGTCTTCCTGCTCCTCTACCAGGAGCACAAACGACGGCAGCGACGACCACGGTGAGTACTGCACCTACAACACAGGGGAGGGAGGAGGGAAAAGAGAGTGACACACACACGCAGCACGCAACACCCCCACCCACAACAACATACACACCAATACATGCTGCAACATTATATTTACACCCCCCAAGCCCCCTGGAAGAACACAAGGACAAAAGGAAATTATTGTAATCAAGATTTATCCTTTAGTAAAAATTTTATATACACTATAAACAATTATGTACACCAAGAATTCAAGTCCAGGTACTGCACCTATATAGTCCGTGGACAACTGGACCCAAAATGCATGGGCGAGGCCCACACTCGATACCCGATTGAAACGGAGAGAACACTGCAGGGGCATCAGATCGAAATAAAACAGGCACCTCAGGGGGAAGGAAAGCGGGGGCACCTCAGCCCGATGAGTGCACGACGCCAGATCCACGAGGGGGCTCCATGCCCATTGATGTATCCTGGGGAGTGCAAAGCCACAGTCTCTCAAGTCTCTCCAGTGGGTGGGTTGCCCACTGCTTTATACTGGGGAGT